>NW_005355584.1:7025805-7058794 GCF_000412655.1 Myotis brandtii
GGTTGGAAATAAATATATATATCTTTTCCTTGTTTCCAGAGCTTCTTGTGTATGGCTCCACCTGCTGGATGGAATCTGGCAGTTTTGCTAAGTGTGGCTGCGGTGCTGTGTACTCGGGAATTTCTGCTTTCATACAGACAGAATAAATATACAGAGTAATTTACCTGTGCAAATTAACTATTATGCATCAACCCTCTGCAAAATTTTGTAATCAAAGTATTTTACATGTGTTTTGGATTAAAAATAACTTCATTTTATGGAAAACAGTTTATGTTGTTGCAAGTAATCTAGAATATTTATAAATATCGCCAATTCAAGGTGAAATGTAAGTGGTGGTGTTACATTTCTGAGTGGTAACACCTATTCTCATTGCCCGCACTGCCATCCATCTCTTTCATCGGCGGTTGGAAAGGAGGTTGCCTGACACAGGGTGCATACACAACGGTGCATTCTGCTAGGTGTCCATGCACCTGACAAGTGGACAAATTCTAAAAGTTCACAGAATTTACCTGATAGATTGGGAGCCATTGCAGTCTGCTGTGTAAATCCACATTTTTGCACTCTTTAAAAAGCGGATTATTATTGGCCCAATAGACCATAACAAGTCCAAAGAAGCCCGTTACTGTCTGTCATGTGAATCCTTCATGGAGTGTGTTTTATTGGCCCTTTGAAGTCATCAGGGTCCATCTTGTCACTCCAGCCACCCTGCCCGTGCACCAAATGCCTGTGCTAAACACGCCTCAGAAATTGAGTCAGATTAACTTTGCTCTTATCCAATAAGCCACAGTACAAAATTGGCTATTTCTACTGCCGTTTCCAGAATTTTATTTCCCTGGATTTATAAAGACATTGAACATTTGAAATGTGAGTGAGGAAGTGGTCATTTGATTTCAAAATAGATAAATGAGAAGAAAAAGCATGGAGAAAACGGAAGACAAGTGATGCTTTGCAGGAAGGCCTCTCAAAGCCTGCATGAATTTAGCAGCTTTGGAGGTTGGCCAACACTTCCTATATTTCTCTACTTTGCACTTTTGGGGAGTCAAATTAGATCTTTATTTATGGTTTACATGCTTATGTTGTGCTTCTCTACCTACCTGTGCTCTTCTTGCATTTAAGAAAGTGGACAATGGACTATTTTGCCAGGAAAAGCTTGTAGTTACTTGTACCATCAGTAAAAGTAAAATGGGATACTTTGAGGCTGCAAGTCAGGGAGTGTGACGCTCTCCTTGGCTGGTGGGAGCCCTGAGTTGTCACCTCACACAGACATGGAACAGACCAGCAAGTCTGTGGTGATGTGCAAGCTGTTTGTGCTTCTCTGCCCCGACATTGCCGAAGCTGTTCACATAGGCATGGATCCCTCATCTTCAGAGACACGATATGTTCTACAAATCGAGCAAGGGAGGGAACGTACAGGCTGGTGTTACCCACAGGAGGTTGAGGCTTGGTGTCATTAGCTATATTCCCTTGAAGCAAATGGGTGGAATGTTTGTGAAGCTGGTAGGAAGTGTTCATGGAATGATAGTTTCAAGACATAGAGTCAGCAAAACATACCTGCTAAGGAGGCCGATGCCCTTCACGTTATAGAAGCAAAACAGAATAGGAAGGGTGAGACCCGTGCAGTAAAACTTTACTCTTGGCCCTAAGAAACAGTAAACACACCCATTTTTGTACTGTGTCATTTCAAGCTCTAAAAGGTATAAATGATGGCTTAAAATCCGACAGTCAGTGGTGATGTGACAAATGGAAGATGGAGCACGAGCCACCTCTGACTTGCTTTTCAGTCCTGTACCCACGCAGGTGAATGGAGGCAGCGTTAAGAACTACACATTCCTAAGGAATCTCCAGTGTGATTCTCTTGGGACAATCCCATTTATTTCAGGTTGCAGATACCCGCTAAGCATTGCATCACACCTGTGTGTGCTGTAGACAGAGCATATGCGCATCTTCTTAACACTGAGGAATGAAGCTCTTCCCAGAGCCACGGTCACCTGCCGTCCTCTGCAGAGAAGCCATCTGAACTCATCCCAAAGTGCTGGCTGTGTGCCCCGCAGGCCTCCAGAGGCTGCTGTGTCTCGCAGCGGCGGTACAGGTGGGCAGAGAAGTCGAACCTATATCACTGTGCATCTCCTATGAGAATCCCAACCCCTTCCCGGCCCCACCAGGCCTGTGGCCAGCCTGCGGCTCAGGCAGGAGAGGGTTAACACACCACAGCCGCCTGGCAGGAACCAGCTGAAACATCTGCTGGGAACCCTGCTCCTCAGCTGCATTAACCCTCAGAAAGGATCCAGAGACCCAGGACAGACGACAGCCAGCCCCACTGAGCCTCCAGGTCATTTATTCAAGGTTCACACACACACACACACACACACACACACACACGAACACACACGAACACACACACACATGCAAACGCACGCACACAGGGCTCATTTTGCCTCATGATCCCTCTGCTTCTCGCCCTGGTTTGAATAGGAAGTGCTATTTCCAAGCACAGTATTTTCTAACAGGGCTATTTCTGTAACATGCTGTGCCAAGTTGCTGTCTTTTAAAAAAATATTTGGGCACACACACTCACACACACACACCGAGCACAGAGACCTCGCATGCTGCTGCCAAGGAGATCCCTGGGTAGCCGCTGCCCTGAGAGTAAAAATACCCTCTGGTTTGAACATCCCTGGCCAAGGCTGGGCTGAGGTCATGGAGGGGCCAGCGTGATGGATTCTGCGGCTGCCTGTGAGGCACCATCCCCATGTCCACATGGGCTCTCTGAGCAGCACCCACGTGTGTGAGTTCTCCACATTCACCAGGGTGAATATTTACCCCCCATTTGCCAGCAGAAGACAAAATGCCACTCTCTTTCCCTTGGAAAGAAGGAGGTGGACACTGGAAAGTATTTGAAATAAAATGAAATTCCAGGAGAATTAACTTTGTTTTTTTAGATCCCCTTCCTTTTCCTGGGTTTTATTTGAATTCTGGTCTGGCCTGCATACGGGGAAATTGGCATCCTCTGGCACCATCAAGCATGGGAGTGTTTGGCAAAGTTAGGATGCGGGCTCCTTCCCCGATGCTGTGTCACAGAGCGGCAGCCCAGAAGGCAGGCTCCCAGTGCCCGCCCTCTGGGACTCCAGGCCCAGGGAGCCCACCGCAGCCCACACCCACCTGCACCACATGTGTGTGTGCTGTCCATACATCGGATTTCTCGGGCCGCACATCCCAGAAAGTGGACGCCCGTCACTGCTCAGCAGATGCCCACTCAGGATCAGCACGGGCTCACCCATCCAAACATGCCTTCCGCTTTAAATGCCACACTTCAGAGAAGAGCCTTCCAGAACAATGCTGGTCAGATCCAGCTTTTTCTCTCATTTTCATTAGTCCTCAGATTTCAGGCCCAAAGGGTGAACATGGTGGCCAGTAAAAAAACAAAACTCCTGTGGAGAGAAGCCTGGGGCCAGCCCCCTCCTGCAGGAAGCTGAGCCCTTCAAAGAAGTTTTCAGGAAAACCTGTGTGCGAAGCCCTGCAGCCCTCTCTGGGGAGGAGATGAGCCCTCCAGCCATCCCGGCCAGGCTGCCACTCAGGACAAGGTCCAGGAGAGCCCAGTGGGACAGGCAGGGCGCCCAGGACCCTGCTCCCCACTGCTGCACGGTGGGCAAAGGCCGGCATTTCTGTCTGGGCCCTGTTTTCTGAATGATGGTGAGCTAGATCTTTTGTTTAAAATGAATGTAAAGAGAAGGAAAACACTGGTGAGCCTAGAATGATTATCCTGATTCTTCTCTTGTGTCCATCTGTGTACATGTTCTACAGGCTGCCCTTTGGAGACAGAGGGGCACAGACACGTGAACACATGCAGGTGTCTTGGTGACCCCTGATGACACCTGTCTGGAGGAAGCTGACCCACAAATGGGCCAGAGCCCTTGGGGCTCTGTCAGGGGAGGGAGCCTCTCCAGGGAGCGCTCACCAATCCTGAGTCCAGGAAGGAGGGCAGAACTCTCTGAGCAGGAGGGAGGCAGATCCACAAGAGAGCTCACTTATTGCCTTAAAACAGCTTCCCCGAGCAAGACAGAGGTCTCAGCCCATCCTGAGCCCACTGAGTTTTAGGGACCAGAGATGGGGAGACACCCAAGCTCCTCAGAGGTTCCTGGGGTGGGTCTGGGAGTGGCCTGTGAGCAGCACGTGGGGGCAATGACTTCCTGTTTCTCCAGGACAGGCAACATCATTTATGACCCATTATGTAATGACAGGGGCCTTAAATGGAAAAAACATCTTGGTCTCCTAAGATGTTGTAAATAAACGTTTCTGGAGAACGAACTGGAGTCCAGGAAGTGCTGGGGGAGGGGAGCCACTTCCCGGGGTCTGAGTCCCTTTATTTTCATGAGGTGTTAACAATGGACCAGATTCCCAGGACCAGAAGAGGATAAAAACAAGAAGGCGAAGGACGAAGGACAGGGAGTGCAGGGAGGGATCAGACCGCTGGACCAGGGCCCTGGCCAGGACAGAAGTCAGAAGTCAGTCCTACCTGAGGCAGATTCCAGCGGTTCCTGCAGGGTTTTATCACAGACTCTGGATTATTCCGAACCGTTTAATCATCTCCTTTATGGCTTCCTTAAATAAGATCTGAAACCCCTTCTCCACGCACCGCGCCCTTATAAAGGAGCCCGCAGTCAAACAATTCCTAAATGCCTCTGCTCCCGTTCCCTGCGACTTCTCGGCTTTAACCGAATCTCTAACCTATTTTACACGCCTGCCATTTCCCCACATTAGGAGAAGGGGACCTTTTTTCTCTGTCTTCCCCTCGAAGATGAACTTTCTGGGCAGGCCTGGCTCCTTGGGGGCCCCCCGCCGGGACCATTGTCTGGGGGATAATAGGGGAATGAGCGCCTTTGTGGCAGGAAGAGAGAAGACAGACATTAGGATGATTGTGAATCCCAAGCTTTCCTCTCTTCTTTCTTTCCTTTTATTTTTTTCCCCTGGATCTAACAGCTGTTTCCCATCACAACTGGTGTTTGAAAGACATTGCAAAAATGAGTGTATCCGTATCACAATTAGTTTCACAGGGGGCTAATAACTTACTTGCCATCCATGCCGGATTTCATCGGACGCCCGGATTTATGCCTGCTTATCGGGGCCTCTTCTTGTGCCTGGGGCCTCGGGGAGGAGCCCTGACTATGCGCTGGCTTTGGGGGTTCTGGTAGAGAAAAGCACCCTCCAGGGACCCTCACCATGTCCAGTGAAGGTGGACAGGACCAGGGCTCCTTCCTGGGAGAACCCCATCCCAGGAACTCCAGAGACTGGCAGCCCAGTGTCTCTCCACCACCCCACCCTCCTTCCCGCCCCCCTGCTCCCCTCCTCACACTCGAAGGTCAAAGAAACTTCCAAAGTTCACATTAATTCAGACATGGAAGTGCCAAGCTTTGGTGGGGAGGCTGCCAAATGGTGCGTGTCCGGATTTCTGATGTGAGCCACCGCTGCTCTTCAGGGGCGGGCTGACTCCAGCCACTCATTTGTCTCAGAGCCTCGCACTGGCCTACGGGAGTCCCAGGGCTGAGAGGCCCCTTCTCCTTTGCTCACTCAGCAACTCTGCTCTTTGGGTTGTTTTTTTTTAATGAAAAATTTTTATGCAAAATAGCAGACAGGCTCTTTGAGGCGGACGCGTGGATCAGCTCTTGCAGGATCATGAGCAGGGACCCAGGGAAGCAGCAGCGACTGAAGTCCATAGACATCTGTGTGCTGGAGGCAGCAGGGCCCGTTCAGGTGCAACAGCTGGGCCTCACCAGAGCCACAGGAACAAGGCAGGGGAGGGTGTCAGCCTGGAATCTTGGACTTCACTTTGAATCATGCAGAGCACCTCAAAACGGCCACACAGACATCACGAATGTGCCAGGCTTCTCTCTCTTTGGCCAACAGACTCTGCAAAGGAGTAAGGCAGTCGTATGAACCAGGCTAAAGCCACGCCGTTTTGTGTCTAAACCACCAGCATTGAGTTAAGGATGCTCGGAAAACCAATGAAATTCAGGGAGTGAAGCAGCGAAGCAGTGGAGAGGCCTGGACTCCAGTCCAGGTCCTCCAGCTCCTGCCTCCATCCTGGCAATGGCAGGTGAGAGCAGTGAGAACATCAGGTAAGAGAAGGAAGGCAGGAACCCTGGAGGAGGCAGCACACACTTGGGGGCTCACCTCCCCTCCTTCCCCCACAGGGAGCCCCGCTCAGTCTTTCATTATCTAGGGAGCTGATGCCTTGGCCCAGGGTCTAGGCAGGGTTGGGGAACAAGGGCCATTTAGATATTTTTAACTTCACTCACAGGCCATACAAAATTATCAACTTAAAAAATAGCCTGCTATATTTGGTCAAACATTTAATGAACTCATCCCTAATGTCTTGGCGGGGGCCAGACCACATGATTTCTCAGGCCTTCTACAGCCTGAGGGCCAGATGTTCCCCACCCCTGGTAGAGAGTGACATACACAAGACAGCCAGCAGGGCAAGGACCACAACAAGCAAGACTTCCCAGAGGCTCTGGAGGTTAGAGAACCCTCTGACTACACCCCAGATCAAGTGAAGTCCCCCTACATAAAGGTCGGCTCCAACATAGCCTCTCACACCCGGATGTGTCCAAAACAGGCATTTCACCAAAGCCAAGGAAGCCGCTGCTATTTTACAGATGAAAAAGAAAAAACACCTCCTGGGAACGGGCCCTCACATGGTGACCGTGTGGACAGCTGCTAAGTTTGTGCAGAGGCCTCATCGGCACACAGTCCTCCTCACGCTCCAGAGCTTGGCAGCCGCCAGTGCCCGGGAAGTGAAACCTGCGTTAGCAGCAGTCATGGAAATCTGTTTGCAATTACTGAAGTAGGGGGAAAGGAACAGATCTGAAAGGCCTGTGCTCGCGGTGCTAAGCGGAGCTCTTGGGTTTTATATCTGTGCTCACAAGGAGCCCGTATTTTGGAGAAACTAGACCAGAGACAGGCAAACACTCAACTCCCTTCAGTCTTGTGTTTTGTGTTTTCTTCTGGGAGAGGGCTCAGCGCTGGGGCGGTGGTGGCTTCCTTGTTCATTGGGGGGACTGAGCAGAGAGGCCCCTCAGTCCTCACCTTACGAAATGCATCTAAAGAGAAGAAAAACACGACTGCCTGCCGTCCCAGGCGAAAGGCGAGGGAAATTTGAGGCGGCAATTTTTCTTACATGTTTCTGAGCATTTTTTTTTTTGCATGTGTAAAAGACAGGTCGGGTTTGGGGTGTCAGCGAAGCGCTGATTGGACTTCCTGCCCGCTAACCGAAGTCAAAGAGGAGAGAATGAAAGAGAAAAGTGACAGTCCATCCATCTCACTCGGCATGTTTATATGTTCTTCCAACCAAAAAAGAGAAAAAACTGTTTACAAAATGGAGTGTCAGGAACATTGTGTAAAAGAGCACTTATCTGGGAGACTTTGATCTCTCTCTGAAGCGCCATTAGGAGGCCAGGAGGATAGCTGTGCAGCGGGGGCGGCAGGAGGACCGCAGTTTCCCAGGAAAAATCACATCATCCCACTTAAAACGAAAACCCTGTGAAATCCACGGAACAAGCTGGAGGGGGTCACTGGTGGGGAATCCCGCAAGCCCGGCCCACAACACCCGGACATCTGAAGACAGGCAGCAGCCGCCCCCCTCCCTGGGCTAAAAGGGAAGAGTTCCTGCACCGAGGGAAGCCGGCTCGGGTACAGAGGAGCCAGGCCACACCACGGCCCTCGTCATCAGCTCTGAGCACACATATGACTTTTGTTACGAATGCTAGCAGCGGACCGTGGACCCGTGCAGGGAAACCACGACTTCCGTGCCCCAGCTGCACTGAGACCCCCATGCAGCAGGGTAGTTAAGTTCCTTGGAGACTTCATCCCGCTCCCCTGGGGGAGGGGGTGGGCCTGGAGGCGGGCAGCCTCCCAGTTCATCATGTCCTCTGGGCACACTACCCACTTTCTGGCTGACCTGTGAGTATCTTGGGGAAGCTCTGAGGCCTCGGCAGCTCTCTGGCTCCATGAAGTGGGGAATTATAAAATTAGGGCCACGCTGTGCTCGGTGAAGGTATCTGCCAGGGTTTAAAAAATTGTATAATTTTCATGCAAAATGAATCCCAATCAATTCCTAGTTGGCGTTCACCACTCATGACTGGTGACGTAGGGGCTGCATGTTCCACAGAACAACCGTCACCTCTGGGTGCGTGAAAATCTTCAGAAAAGAAAAGCATAACTAGGTAAAACTTTCTTTCATGGCCCTGATAGTTTGGTAAACTTGAGTAAGAATACACCACTTAAAGATTCAACCCACAAAATATACAGCCTTTTGTAATTTAATAATATTGTGACGTAAAGTATTTTACATAGCACCCTGCCCACCCCTCTAACCAGCTCCTCATTTGGAAGGAAGTCACCCTGCACCCCAACACTGTACCTGTGTCTTGCCCATCTGCCCTAAAACCCCACGGCCCGGACCCCCCCCCCACCTGAAGAGATAGACAGGTAAGTGTGCAGCCATTCTTTCAAGGGTTTACCTCTCTATCAAGGTGATGCATTTACAGGGTGGCCTTGAACATCTGGCTTGATTGTCAGTGTGAAAGAAGCTCCTGTGCTCAGGGGACCAGGATGCGCATCGTGGAGAGGAAACAAGGGGAGCATGTCTCCAGCCTCCAGGCCTCCACCTGCGCTGAGGGGCACCCCACTGCAGGGAACATGCACCTGGTACGCAGATCCCGCAGAAACGCACAGCTGTTGAACCACAAAATCACTCTTTTGCACTTCCTTGAGCAACTGTGCCCCTCGTGTGAGATAAATAAAAATGCCCATTACTGCTGGACCCAGAATCCCGGCAGGGTGAGGCGTGGAGATGGTGGGAAGGAGGCCTGGGAATGCAGGGGGAGGGACAGGAAGGGATGGAGGGCGCAGGAAGCTGAACAAGCTGGGACCTCCAAAGCAGGAAAGATTCTCTTGAGCACTCGGAACCCTTCCTAGGAGCTGTTTTGTTTAATGGAGATTTCATATTTGGAGGATAATGACACTGTATTTGTGACACTCTAATGGGACAAAATGCCCAGATGTCATAAATACTCCAACCACTTAACCATTCAAAACAGTTGAAGGTCGCTGGGTAAGACAACGTTGCCTAAATTTTATTAACACAAGTGCACAAGCTTCTCCTGTGCCCCACAACCTGAGCACACACCTGTGTTTATCCGCCCCATCCACGTGTGCAGCTTTACTCCCCCGTCTGAGTTTCCAGGTATCAAGGAATTCCTAAATGATATTATAATTTACATGGATTTAGGCGAGAAAAGGGGGCCCCCTCTGCACCCTGAGTGGTCATCAGGCATTAAGATGCCCTAGAACTATGCATAAAAAAGTAAAGGCAATTGGCTAATCCTATGAGCAGCATGTGCTGCTGTCACCTATGGTCACCAAGCAGTGCTAGTGACATCTTGTGGCTAGAGCAGGCGACAGCCCTCCCCACATCTCCACCATGAGGACACAAGCTGTCACAGCCTCAAGCCCTGTCATTCCTCAGACATCTGCGGAGAGACCTGGGGGCTCTGCTAACCACTGCCAGCACCCACCAGTGCACCCACTGGGACTTCTCTCCACCATGTGGCTGAGCCTGGCCACTCCCACAGCCGCCAGCTTCTCTCCCACCAAAAGCCTTGAAGTGGGGGTGATGTTTGCTGTTAAATCACAGTTGTACCCTTTGGTGAAATTCATACAAAAAGATTCTTTTTCGGTGTAAATCTAGGTAATATTTGTGAAGGCTAAATAAACCCTGTAAAGAAAACATTACAGGAAGCATGACAGGGAAATACTGCCCGCCAGTTTAGAGGGAGTGTCCTCAGAGGTATGCAGAAGCTGGATTTTCCCAGACTCAGATGAATGAAAGATTCCAATGGTATATGCTCATGTTCCCCTCTCATGCGTCTTCCCAGCACTTCCATTTTATTCAGATGATTTTAAGGGGTGATTTTTGAAGAAATGAATTCTTGCCTGGAGTTTGAGTCATTGATGCTCAGAAAACGTAATATTATTTAGTAATGAAAGCAAATATTATAATGCACTTCTTTTCAAGAAACCACATTTCATGTTTGGAACCACCGAGGTCCTGAATACAAATGAAATTGCTTTGCTTTGATCACATATGATTTTTCAAATCTGACCTGCTAAACACACTGCATCGGTGCCCATTATTACCAAGGATAATTATTATCGCACATCATTTTGGCTGTACTGATTTTTCCATTGTAGGCATTTTTATAACTGTTGTTTAATTTGCCTTCAGGACCATCTTTCAAGGTAGGAAATGAAGACATTCCCATTTCCATTCCCACTTTTTTTTTAATAGAGTAAATGGAAAAAGAAAGAATTTATCTCTGAAGTTTTGCAATTAGTGGCCTTGAGAGAATCTTAAAAGCAGCAAGAGAAAAGCAGTTAGTCACTTACAGGAGAGCTCCCGTAGACTGTCAGCTGATTTCTCAACAGAACTTTGCAGACCAGAAGGGAGTGGCAAGAAATATTCAAAGTGATAAAAAGCAAGGACCTACAACCAAGATTACTCCAAAAATCTATCATTTAGAATTGAAGATCAGATAAAGAGCTTCCCAGACAAGAAAAAGCTAAAGGAGTTCATCACCACCAAACCAGTATTACATGAAATGTTAAAAGGTCTTTTTTAAGAAGAAGAAAAAAAATAAGATAAAAAATATGAACAATAAAATGGCAATAAATACATATCTATCAATAATTGAATGTACAATATAAAATAAATGAACAAACAGAACAGAAACAGACTCATAGATACAGAGAACATTTTGACTCTTGCCAGATGGGAGGGGCGTTGGGGGATAGGTGAAAAGGGTAAAGGGATAAGAAGTACACATTTGTAGTCACAAAATAGTCATGGGGAGGTAAAGTGCAGCTTAGGGAATATAGTCATTAATATTCTATTAACTATAGATGGTGTCGAGTGGGTACAGACTTACTGGGATGGTCACCTAATGTCTAATCACTGGGTATACACCTGAAACTAATATAATATTGTATGGCAACTGTAATTAAAAATAAATTTAAAATTTTACAAAACTAGACACCCTCCCTGCCTTCTTGCTGCAGCTGGCACCCCTTCCTGACTTCAAATTATTTCTCAGCAGCCCAAGGGCAATCCAGTCTGCACCCACTGGGCAGGTCCAGGCTGCTCTAGATGCAAAAAAACCTGAGCTAGTGCTGCAAATTCAAGAGAAGGAGCTCCAAGAGGAGGGTCTAGCCTCCCGTGCCCCTCCCCCCCAGATGGGGATTCAGGTGTACCCTGTGCCGCGGGGGAAAGGGTCCTCCCTGGTGTATGCAAATGGCCTGTCCTGATGAAGCGCATACACAACCTGCTCACCCTCAGCAGCAGCTTCAGACCCTCTGCACTCCACCTGACACCCCACACCCAGGGGAGGTCTGGTGGGGCTAGGTCATGCTGAGACTCCCCTCTTTCTATATGGTTCCTTCCCACTGGCCTGCAGGCTCCTTAAGGAGGAGGAAGGAAACTTTGTCATCAGTAGGTGCCTCTGGGGGCCTCTCTTCCTTATTCAAATTTTAAAAGACAAAAACAAAAGGCAGAGGTTTGGAAGAAGAAAACAGCAGGAAATGGCCTGGAGTGGGGGGACCCGAGGTGGAGAGCCTCAGTGGGTGGGAGTCCACCCATTCCCCTGGGTGCTACACACAGGAGACCTGTGCCCAAGCCACCCCAAATAGCCTCTCAGTGGGTATTCAGTTATCATTTCATGCCCCACAGGCAAGAGGCCTGCATATTTAATAGAATGGTCTGCTTTTAGCAATGATTTTGAAATGTTGACAACTGTTTAGCCAATTGCATGGTCATTTTATTATATCAGCACTCAAGTATATTCTAATCCACATCCATAAAAGAAATGCCAAGAATATCCCAATATGTTGATAATTTTCCATGCATTCTATTCCCACGTCCCACTGTCTGTGGTCTGGACACCCAGCGGTCCACATGGTGTTGCAGCTTCTTTTTACAGGAGCTTAGAGGCCTGAGTGATGCACACCACATGTTAGGGCCATGATCACACTGGCTATTATCTTCGACCTCAGTTACTTCATACAATTACCACTGACCCCGAACTTAGTTGGCGGTTGGTTTAATTCCTTCTATACCCTACATGTAAATTTACTAATAAACTGGAACTAGTCCCTGGATAAAGGGGTTTTGAGAAGTGCCTGAGGTGGCCCTTTCCCTGTCCATGGCATCTATTATGCGTGCAGAAAACTTCCCAGGCATTGGACTTGAAGTCTGGACTACCTGCCCAGACGAGAACCCCTCCTGCAAACTATCAGAATGTTCATTTTTCTAACTAAAAAGATTCCATTCAAATGTTAGCTGAGTAATTTGCTGATAGATAACTAATCAAGCATTACAAAGAAAAAGTTTTCAGTAAATCATTTAAATCTTTCTCTTCTGCTATCAGGCCCAATAAAGATGGCAACTCAAGAAAAATGATGTCTAATTCCCATGCACCAACACCCTCGCTTCTTCTCAATGCATGGGCATCACTGGTTAAGAAGCCCCTCTTCTGTGCAGAATGCATGGGGCGCTAAAATACTGACCCGAATTGAGACGATATAGTCATCGCTCTTCAAAAGCATAGCATCGAGAAAAAGATCATAGACACATGGACATTTTAACTGGGACTGACAGTGAAAAGTGAGCATGAGCATGAGGCATAGCCACAGAACACATCACCATGACCAAATATGGAAAATAAGACCCTTTGGAGGACTGGAGACCCCCACACACACCATACCACCCCCACCCCTTTGAAAGACACTCTTGCTCCTCCAGGGTTAGGACAGTGAGAGAGAGGAGGGCTTATAAAGAGAAGTTAAGCAACCCTAACCAAGCTCCTTATATGCAAATTTTCAATAAAGGATTCATCTCTTTGCTTCCTTCAAACTGAGGTGAATGTGGAAAGAAATGCTTTCTAAGTCGGATGCTGACCTCCCCCATCTCTGCGTGGCTTCATTTCATAAAGCACAGCTCACCGGATGATAGATGGTGAAGTCACTTGGGCAGTAGCCAGTAGCTATCTCCTTCTGTTCTGAGACCTGCATCCAAATTTGAGCCTGTGAAATGGCTAGGGTGATCTTAATTTGACAGTTGTCAACATTTCAAAATCATTGCCAAGTTCAACCAAATGGAAGTCTTTGATCAGGCCGGGCTCTCTGTGCATGTGTGCGAGCGTGCGTGTGCGCCTGTGCAGTGTGTGTCAGAGAGCTGCCAATCTGAGCCCGTAGAGCACACCTGTGCACCCTTCCTCAGTCATGTCTCATTAGCGTCTCTCCACAGGATGAGTTTCACAGGAGGGGGAGAGCAGTGGCACTTCAACTTCAATAAGTTTGGTCCAAGAAAGAGCAAAATTCGCAGACGAAAAATTTTGGGTAGTGGATTAAATTAATTAAATATTAAAATCTGAAAATAAGAAAATTATTGCATGGAATATAAACATTTACATTAAAAAGAAAGGATATAATCAGGGACAAAGCAGTTCATAGTAAGCATCACTTGTTCAGTGCATATATTTTTCAGCACAAACATCTCAGCCTACGCTAAATTTGAGGACAACTTGACTGATTCAACATCAGTAGAAAAGCAATAACAAAAGCAATGAAAATAATGATGAAAACAGGACTTTTCTGATATTTGTCGTATACAAGATACCTTATTTGAAAATGAAACTATTGGCACAATAAACATGGAATCACCATAGAGACGATATTGAAACAAAAATGCAAAAATATCAAAATCCTACATGTAAGAGGCAAAGCTCTGAGTTTAGAAACCTCTTTTCTGCATTCTATCATATATACTCATACAGAACTAAGGTCCTTTCTCTTAGGGTCAAATGTCATGAAAGCATGAACAGAAGATAAAGGATATGAGATTGTTGGGATACAGGTGGTGGCTACAATATTGTGAGTGTACTAAACGCCACTGAACTCAACACTTTAGAATAGTTTTATGTTATGTGAACTTGACCTCTATGAAGAAAAATTACCACTTGATGGAATGTGCTCAGAGGAAGAGAGTTCTCCCCTGGTGCCCATCTGTGAGTCTGAAATGCTAGCGAAGGCCAGACCCTCTGCCTGTGGCCCCTCCAGGTTGAACCAGCAGTCAGCTTGAGGTGGGGCAGAGAAATCATCCCAAATGTGGTATCTTTTTAAAGCCCAAAGCCACTTCTCTCTGTTAGGTAGGGTGAGTTTATGATGATGTTTGTATTCTTTCTGGGAATGGACATGTTTAAAAATAATAATAAGCGTCCCCCTATCGTCTTGCCCAGTCATCTCTCTGCTCACTACAGGTGGTACCCAGGTAAGGAGAATCAAGGCCCCGATCCAGTAATCCAGAGCTGCCTCAGGACATGATGGAAGAGAAGAAGTCAAAGTGACCCATGAGACAGGAGCCCCCATGGGATTTCTCATGTTCTCCCCTCCATCAAGTAGAGTTGGGCAGTGAGCATGTGACTCCAGCATTGAGCCTCAAAGGCTCTGAAAAGGATACCAGATCTGAGGCCTTGAGGCTGGGGGCGGAGGCAAAGGCCACTGCAGGGCAAAGAGTAAACCTCAGAGCAGAGACCAGAGGGGATTTTTTCCGAGGATGGGATGGAAGAAGTAAAATGGCCGTAGGTGCCAACAATGGCTGACTTGGAGCTCAGCATTTACCTCAGGGTCCTATTGGTTCTGTGGAGGCATTCAATATAAAGCACATTGAACAAAATTATTAAAATACTCACAGAATTGGCCAGCCTATGGGTTTGGAATTTCCTACCCCTCTGTCCAGATAGAACTATTCTGTACCCACCAGATCTATCCCAGGTATACAAGACATTACAGTATTTTCAAAAGATCCTTAGAGAGGGGTATTCTCTAATTTCCCTTGGTAGCACATTCCCAATCTTACTAACACTCAATATTCCACAATTATTTTCCTCTTTCTCCTTTTTTAACTAAAAGTGTTTGCTTGTTGGTTTCTTTTCAAAATCTTTTATTATGATGAGAAAACTTTGCAATGATCGCAGCCAGTTCATAAACTAAAGAGGTTTTCTCAGGTTATTCTCAAAACTGCTTACCCAATTGTCGCTCCTAAAGAGTTTCCATGCCAGTTGTCTGTGGTTCTTTGAAGTAGGTAGAGTGAAACTATTTTCTTAACCTTAGAGATGAACCTTAGGAAATCAGTGTTGTATTAATGAAGGGTAGATTTCCTTTTTCTACAAATAACTATTTGTGTACACATTCTTTAAATAGCAGGCCCAGATATGTAAATAATTGCACCTGTGAGAGGTTATTTACAGAAAAAGCAGCTGTTCTATCTGGGGTCAAGATACAGAAGGAAAGTTAATTCACTTCCTAGTGTTTATACACAGCAAAAAATGTCATTTCCAAAGCCTCTTTTAGGCTAGGTGCTTTGCTTGCCATCTTCAATTCACACAATAACTTGTAAATTAGTCCATTTGATCCCATTTTACAGAGAAACTGAGGCTGAGAACCTGCTCAAAGTCATGCAACTGATAATTCTTTCTTGACCTGACCCTGAACCTAAATGGCACCATATCCTTTGATTGACAGAAAAATATACCAATAAGCCCCAGAGAGGACCAAACATTGATAATAGTGTAATTACTGTATTTAAATCTGAAATTTTTAGCATGCTTCCCAATATGAGATTTCTCCTTCCACTTAGTAACCTTGATCTTTTCTAGAGAAACTGTGCATGTGCATGTGCATGTGCTAGTATGCGTCTTGTCTTCTAAAACTGCTCCAAGAGAATGTTTGTTCAAGTCCAGAAAAACCAAACAAGCTGGAGCTGAGCTGCTGGTGGGTTAAATTTTATGTCTCTTACTTTGGATTCGCAAACTGGCTATGCATTAGAATCACTTAAAGAGGTTCCCCAAAATACATTTCCTGGGCACCATCCCCAGACATTTTACTTGAGTAAAAAAAACAATGCAGACCTATATGAAATGCAAAGCAAAAGTCCTACTTAACACACACACCATGTTCCATTAAAATCAGAACAAAATAGATACCACCATTACCACCGTTATCCAATATTCCTTTTTAGTTTTATGCTGTAAAATAGGGAAAAAGGAGATACAGATAACGGAAGACAAACTCACAGTATCCTTACCAATAAATCCAGAATGATAAATATTAATAGTCATTGACTTGGTCCTGCTATGTGACAATACAGAAGTTAATATATACCAGCAACATATAAACAGGCACTGTAGAAACAAGGAAGATGATTCACTTCTTATATACAACTGAAACTACAAATTCCTAGATATAGTACTAATAAGAAATGTGCAATACCTATATTAAAGAAAATATAAACTTTACGGACGGACATAAAAGAAAATATAAATAAATGGAAAATTGTGTTATGAGATGGCTCAGGGAGATCTTGTAACTTTTGACATTTCTATCTCTTAGATTCATGTGTGCTGGCCTCTCCCTCACCGAAGGAAGCTCCCATTCTGATTGCTCTGTGCCAGTGGGTCCCAGTGGTGCCCAATCATACCACCTTCTGCTGGGGCTCGAGCCTCCTCAGTCCTGGGGGGAGTCCTGCACTCCACCCTTTTCAGGGCAGCTTCCCCATTAAAGCTTGTCACAAAGAAATCCCCAGTGAGATAAAAATGATGAGCCCTTTCTTACAGACGAGAAAACCAAAGCTATGGAGGTCTACCTGAGTTCAGAATCTCCTTGTGCTACAATGTAGCATCTCTTGAATTAATGGCGTGAATACCTATTCATTTCAAAATTAGGGATTAGGCCATGGCAAAGATGATAGTTTTTCTACCTCGGACATTTTTTTAAATATATTTTATTGATTTTAGAGAGAGGGAGAGGGAGAGAGGTATAGAAACATCAATGATGAGAATCATTGATTGGCTGCCTCCTGTATGCCCCCTACTGGGGATCAAGCCCACAACCCAAGCATGTGCCCCAACTGGGAATCTAACCATGATCTCCTGATTCATGGGTCAACACTCAACTACTGAGCCACATCAGCTAGGCTCTAACCTCAGAACTTTTGCCAAACATTTTGAGAGTTTAATCTCGTTATTTAATTGGCAGCCACACACAAGTGAGACTTTCTCTAATCAAAATTCATGATGCTGGGGAGCTCAAAAAATAAAAAAATAAAAGGACTAAATGAAACTGATGCTCCAAGAGGATCCAGAATTCCTTTAGTTAACTTGGTCACGGCTCTTCCCCAGTACCAGGAAACCTGTTAGGTCAGGTGTTTCTTTAATAGTGGTTCCTATGTAAACCTGGTTTTTAAAAATTCCTTCGATTTTTGCTCCAGATATAATTTCTATCATTTAATGTAGAGTAGGGGGGGGAAATTCTGTATTATACTTTATTAGGAAAACTCTAGAAATTTTTCCAATTTATCACCTCTGTCCTGAATGACTATTAATTCTCTCCTTATGTGCATTTCTGGATGACTCAGCAAAATCAATTGGATGACTCAGCAAAAATCAATTGGATGACCAAGCGAAATCACTTAGCTATTTTTTCCACTTGAATTAATGAATTCCATAAAATCTCTATTAATAGCCTAAGAGAATTTAAAATTGATAGTAGAATAGGATAAGACATAAAAATGTGACCACAGTCAAAGGAAAAAGCAGTTAATAAAAATCAGCTTTCAGGTGACCTAAATGTTTGCATGCGCAGAAAACAATTTTAAATAAGATATTACAAAAATGGTCATAATGAATGGATAAAAATGGGGAAACACTGCATAGAAAGAGATATTATTAAAATAATCATAGTACTAAAAACTACAGTAACCAAAATAAAAATTGACTGAATATGATTAGAGAGCAGAGAAAAGGTTCAGTACACTAAAAACAGCTTGACATAATAATGCAATCTGAGTAATAGAAAAGGAGAACAGAGAGATAGGATTTCAAAGACCTGAAGGAAACGTTCAAGTGGTTTAAAATACATGTACTTGGATTCCCAGAAAGAAAAGGGAAAACAAAGTAAGAAATAATGTGTGAAAATTTCCCAGTTTAGTGAAAACTGCTCACTTAATAATAGACTCTCTATTCACTACTGGTTCTGTTTCTCTGGAGAACACCAATAGGACTAAATGTAAATATAAAAAGAAATTAGGGTATGATAAAAAATACAACATATCAAAAATTGTTAGATGAATTTAAAGCAGTGCTTAGAGGAAAACTGATAGATTTAAAAGTTTTTCTTGGAAAAGAAGAAAGGTTTAAAAATAAATGACCTAAGATTTCACCTTCAGAATCTATAAAAGGAAGAGCAAATTAAACATAAAATAAGTAAGATTCAATCCTGCTGTGAACCTAAAATGGCTCTAAAAATATAGTGTGTTAAAATGTTATCCTCATCACAATTAAAGAAGGTTTCAAAGTAAAAAACTTCCTACCCATGAAATTAGACAACTTAGATGAACTGAATAAAGTCCTGGACAACACAATTTACCCAAACTAACACAAATGAAATCAAACATCTGATAGACGTACATGTATAAAAAAAATGTAATTCATTATTGAATAGGAAAAACTCTGTCTTTGCCTATTCTCAGCCCCCGACCACATCACAGCACTTTCAGCATCAGGTGTACGGGGTTCCCACAACAAGCACTTCTGTGACACCAGCTAGGTTAACCCAATTCTGATGCTCTCCTCCTCTATCACATTAAAGAATATTGGCTCCAGAAATATACCCACACTTGTGTGAGTAAGTAATTTTGAGAAAGACATCAGAGCAATTAGATGGAAAACCGTAGTCCTCTTTTTTAGCAGTTCGGCAGAAGTTGGATATACATATGTAAAAAATAAGGACTCTCAACCTCTACTTTACATCACAAAAATTAACTTGTGCAGCATCTACCTAATCATAAAAGCTAAGGTATGAAGTTTCTAGAAGCAAACAGGGGAAAGCACCCTCAGGGCCTGGAGAAAGGGAAATAATTTTCACATGGGAGAGTGGTAACGTGCAGAATCACAAATTCTCTGTCCTGAGATGACAGTGTACTGATTCTGTAGCAGTCGTATCATCGAAGTGAAGCTTTGCTGACGCTAATGGTAAAATTGGCGTATGTTAGTCCAAAGCAAACACTGCCGTCTTCCAGAAGAGGAAGCCTGAGGCTGGAACAGTCGCCACACTGCGGACAGAAAGCTCACCCACCTGCAGACGGAGGATTCGATTGTCATTTATTTTCTCAAAATGGACAGACTTGAAAATTTAAGTCTCAAATGGTAAGTTTCGCATGTTATGTGGGATGATGTGCTAGCAATAAAGGCCAGTAAGTTTTAAAAATTGGAACAAATAGAACACAAAGATTAGTTCACTCTGAAATGACATCACCGCATAAACATTTTCTTAGCCTGATTTTAGCTATTTTTCTTCACCCAAAGTATCAAGAATCAGTGATCTGGCTTCCTGGGGAATAAGAAATCCACTCCTCGCCCACTTTGAGGTGATGAATCCCTCTATAAATGCTCATTAATCCAAACTCGCCCAAGACAGGGAGTGCGGAACTCACACCACAGACGGCTGTTCCCTTCTCCCTGAGGAACGGATCGCTGATGACGGAAGCCAGGGTGACCACTGGCTTTTCAGCCAGAAGTCTGACAGTCCTGTCTCTGAAACACGGAAGAACAACACAGAGATGCTTCTGCCGCTCCGAACCTGACTGGAGGAAACCGTCCCCACGCCTTCCTTACCTGTGTGGAGGTCGATCGGCCCCAAAGAGAAAAGTCAGGTTTCGGTGTGGGGCTCAAATTCACTCAAATACTTAAAGCGCCGTCTATTCTGTGGAAATTGGGATGAGAATAGAGGCTGTGATCTTTGTGCTTGTTGTCATAGTTACTTTCTGTCCCACTCGACCGGCTTATGCTGGGAAAATCTTCAGAGGCCTCAGAATCAAACACTACAAGTCAAATAAATCGAGGGGATAAAAAGGTTTATTTTTGTTTACATTGTCGGGGGATATAGTTGCTGAGAAAAACAGGCAGAGAGAAACCCCACCCTAATTTGCTTTGAAAGGTGGGAGTATCACAAGCCGTCTCCCAGGCGTGGCAATGGCCCGGAAGCCAAGGGCCCAAGAGGCAATGGGATAAGCCGAAAGACACATGATGCTCGGTAGGAATGAGCCAGATGCTGGTCCCAGGGAAGGAAACGTGCTCTTCCAGCTTAGAGTGCGCACATCGGTTTTGCTTCCTGTTCATCAGAAACCTCCGGACACGACCAGGACCCAGGAGAGTGTCTTGGCCTTAAATCTAGTGCGTGAGACCAAAGCAAGCTCAGGTCAAATGCTTTGAGCAACAAGAGGCAAAGAGGATGGACCCTTTACTAAGGCAAGCTGAGCTTACTCTGATTTTTTTAAGAAAAGACTATGAAAAAAGAGGAGGGGAGATCTCCGTTATTTAATGTTGTTTTTTTTATCCAGCTGAAACCTGCGAAAATACCAGAACTTTCTGTGCATGGAAAGCAGCCTCCAGGAAAACAGGATCCCCTGGCAGGGCTTCTGAGCCGCTGAAACATCCCGTCCCCTGAAGAGACACAGATCTGACAGGTGAGAGGTCATGGGCCGAGCGGGAGAGGTGGTCCCGGCATTCCCGGGGAGTCCACGCTCCCTGCCACGGAATGGGTTGGGTGCTTTAGGAAATGAAACACTCCCTTTAACGGCGTTGCACATGTTTGAGTTTCTGTCTCTTCCACTTGGAGCTCGTTGGGAAGCCCCAACCCCCCACCCCCCAAAAAAGAAAACAATGGAAAAGAAAAAACTGTTCCCTGCAATGAATCCTCTACTCTCCATCTCCCTGAGTGGAAGCCAACATCAGGAAGGCCTTCCTCTGTTTAAGGTGTAAATAGCAACAGGGGTGCAGGCAGCTCCCCCTTTCCCACTCATTACTGTCACCCATTTGAAAAGAAAAAAGCAGAGGTCACTTATTAGAGGTTATTTTTTATGCAAAACACCCCATGTTAGCTGTCATTCAAAAGGAGTTCGTCTACGCCCTCACTCGTATATTAATAGGGCTTCTGATCATAACCTTTTATGGCATTTGGAATTCTAGAACCTCTGATTAGTGCCATATTTACATATCTTTCCATTAAAATGCTCCTCCATAGGACACATGAGGTTTTGTAAATTTGTTTGGCCTTTAATCTAGACTCTGCCTGAACTCTGAATTCAAAGCACGGTGCGTTGAACAATATTACTTTGTTGGTGATAGTGTCCCATTCATGGGAGGCCACTTAACCCTTTATCGATGGGCGAGGCTTTCACACGAGGGACAATAATTGAGGGGGATCTTTCCAATAACATTAATAGTGGCCACTTACCCAAGCTACCTCGGCCATCTGACCCCACGTATACGTCCCTGTGTAAGGGAACTATTCCCGTTCAGTCAGCCTTGATCGAATGGCCTCAGTAGGACGTGAAGTGGTGGAAATTTACTGGAACTGGGAAGGACACGCTGAATTACTGCATCATCACCTTCTAGGAGCAGGCCACCAGCCACAGGAGTCTCCATTTTGCATGAGTATCTCTTTATAATTTGCCAAAAGACATTGTCCCACTGCCTGGGTTGTGGGCAGAGTCCTCACCTGGCCTGTGCATTAGCCAAGTGGGTAGATTGCCCCAGACTGCCATCCTTCAGCATTCGCATGTGGCCCAACAGGTCTGTCATCTCGATGCCAGTTTGCAGAGGGAATTTTTTATATATAAAATTGAAGCCAGAAAAGGTGTCCGTCACTATGGCAGAGGTCCACTAAAGAGCAGACTGCAGACTCCTCACTGGAATTCCTCTGCCGGAGAATCCAAGGATTCTGAAACTTTGAGCATCATTTACAATACGTTTGCTGAAGGGGTTGAGGGGGTGGTTCAATGGAGAAATGGCATGTTAATTTTTCCCTTAAGCTACCCCCTCCACGCCAAATCATGAACGTGGGATCCACCTTCCACGAGAAAAGTGCAAGACACGCTTTCTAAAAAACAGTTTCCTGTTTAACAGGTTGCTCTGCCTTTAAAATGTAATGTTCAGAGAGTTCATAAAAAACCACAGAGAGAAACTGAAACTTCCAAGAGGAATATCTCAGTTTCTTCCAGTTTAACTCAAGCCTTTTGCTAATCATTTCCATCGATTCCATGGTGGCTTCATGCACAGGCTCTGGAATTACCGGACCAGCCACACTGATCCCAGGCTGATACCTCTCAGGACCTCAAATCTCAGGCGTCCACTTGAAACGTAATGAAATATTAGGGCTTCACGTGATGTGTGTGTCATCACTCGACTTGTAACTTCTCTGCCACTCTCGGCCAGGAGATGGTGAACAAAAGCCTGCTGCTTTCATCTCGTTCCGTTACACTAAAAATGCAAAATTAAAGAAAAACGAGGAAAGTTTAATATCGCCAGGAGTGTGATTGATCACATTGTGTCACGTTGTGAGGTTTAATATTATACACTGAGTTTTATGTTACTCTCTTCTAATAGTGACATATTCAACATTTTCAGACTGCATATAATAATTTTATGGGGTGAAGTGGATATTATGAGATGATTATACTGTAGTGCTTTGTCAAATTCCTGTTTATTAAATACGAAAAAACTACAGTAACAATCAGAGCAAGTTCTGCCTCCAGTCGAGGGAAGAGGATAATCCTTTCCTGATCCGCACTCTGTGCTCAGCGCTCTCCGCCCACCTCAGGGAGCTGCGCCAGCGGCCATGGCATCGGAGGGAAGTGCAGCAAAACTGTGCCAAGCAGTTTGAGTTGGAAATTACTTGGAAGTTTGTGTGAATATGTTCTACATTCTAAAGTATCCTTGGAATGGGATCTTCTCCCTCACCCGTGTGAGATAAAGGTAATCAACACAGGTCCAGTTACAGGTTCCTAGACTGACCCCAGTGGGCCGACCAGGGTACCAAGATGTATTTGGGCTTGAAGAAGAGTTTATTTACAGCTGTCCCCTCTTTACAGAAAACAACCTACCAAACAAAGAAAAAAAAAGATGTTAGAAGTCAGAGATTTGCTCAAAACCTTTGATGGATATTTTCTAAAGGCTCGAACTGTTAGACTAACTTCTTGGGTATACGGTCTCCTCAAAATCCAACTATTGAAGCTTTCAAATGGCTACACTGAGTAATGATGACAGGAAACAATTTGACATTTGTGCCCTGGCTTATGATTTTCAAAACCTGCTTCATCAGAAGCTTGGGCCCACCTCATTGGACTGCCGGGCTACCCTGGAGGCCTGTGGTGTTCTTACGACCGCAGACTAGTTGGAGAGAGTGGGACACCAGCTGTCCCCCTTCACCATGGCTGACCCTTGCTCACCCCTCACCCTTCCACACCCCTGCCCAGTTAGCCTTTCTGGGGAAGACTTCCTGGAAAGGTTTGCTGATTCTAGTGACCCACCACCTCCTACCCTCCCATCCACACATCCCAACCTGTACTAATTGCAAGCCCGTTTGTCCACCTGCAGCCTTGGCTCCCTGAGTCAGAAAAACATCTTTCTTATCTTTGTGTATGCAGTCTCTTAATGAAGGGATGGGGCCACCACTACCTACAGGTGCCTGACGCCCTGTCCCCACACAAGGACTGGCATGTGGTGGGTGCTCATTGAACTTGCCGGCAAAATGAATGGCAAAGTGGGCAAGGCTTCTGTGGCTGCATCTATTAGCAAGGACTTTTCTCGTTCGCAGTATTCTCATTGTCTGAGATCTGACCTGTGACTGCCCAGCTGTCCCAGTTGTGGAGTCTGATGCACCCAGCGCGTTAGAACAGCAGACTCTGGGGCCAGACAGACCCAAGTTCAAATCCCGGTTCTGCCACTTCTTAATTGGGTGACATCTAATAAGTTAACCTCTCTCAGCCTCAGAGTGGATATGTTAATATCTCCAAATCTCCAAAGTGCAAATAATACAGTCATGCTACCAAGGTTGCTGGTAGATATAAAGAAGATGTGTCTATGAAGAACACAACAATAGGGTTTAGACTAAAATAAGTCATTGAAATGCCACACACACAAAAAAGAGCAAGTGGGGGAGGAGAGAGGAAAAGCCAGCTTAGAACTCGCTGGGAGAGAAACGGTCAGAAGACATTTCGCGATGCAGCTGCTCTATTGTTAATGCTATTATTTACAAGCATGTTAAGTGAGGAAGACATGTACCGAACACAGACAATACATGGTCTCTATTTTTACTTAACAATTGCAAAGAAGTAAAGCAAGCCTCCTAGTGGTCTGACAGAGCACGGCATTTCTGTGGGGTTGAGAGCAAATGCAGAATCGTGTTGCTGTTCCCGCTCCTTCCCGATGCAGGTGATTTATGTTTGCAAAGTTATCACATGCAGCCTCCAAAAGTCCTGGGGGAGTGTTAGAAAAAAGAGAAGATGTGCTGTTGCCTATATCTTTATCCCATAACTTAACATTTTTTTTTCTTAAAACATCTGATTGCTAAAATGGCACCAGAAATGTCAGGAAATACACAAAATAATTACTATTCTCAAAGAAATTACTAGAAATCCTCGTACGTATATATTTCAGACCTAAGTCCAAATCTGGGCTGAGAGACGGAAGAGGCATAACTTCAACGGCTGGTACCTGGTATCCCTCTCAGGCAGTAGCGCCAGATAAGGCATCAGAATGCTGACCAGGGCAGTCTCCTTCCACCCCACCATCCTTTCTGAGGACGTTCTGTGTCCAACCCCTGCCAGGGCTGTGCTCTACATTGCTGCCTGTAATGGGTAGAGATGGAGGTTTATCTTGGCTCCTGCCCTATTGAAACCAAAGAAACATCATCTCATAAACGAGGGTGTTGGTAGGGAGCACTTGGTTGAATTTCAAATTGTCAAAAATTATAAAGCAGTCATTTCCCAAGTCATAGTACCACTGAGCTAATTACAGGGACTATTTTATATTATGACATGGCACAACATGATGGTGGCACATGGGCTTGTCAAAACAAATAAACCTTTTTTTTTCAATGAAATCTATTGCAGAGAATGCTAAACAAATTACAGGGAGAGGCTCAGATCGCCAGCACCATGGGCATTTGATACCTGGAGAAAAGAGTGGAAACTTGCAGGCACTGAGGAACACTTAACTGAGCACAATGAAAGGCTCTGTGAAGGGTGGAAGGGCAGGAGACGGCAGACAGGACCATGTGCTCCTTGCTCCTTGGTTACCCAGATCCAAGGTGCGACAGAGCTATGGAAAGGAGATCATTCGAGGGCTCCTGGGCTGGGCTCATTCAAGGTCACTAAAACGCACAGATTGGTTTACATTCCAAACTATTACCTTCTTGTTTTTAACCAGAGATGAGAGAATGGCCCAGAACCAGAACAGCAAATAGACCATACGTGATATCATCAATAAAAACAAAATTTAAAAGAAGGGGCCTGCTCTGCTCTGGCCGGCATGCTCAGTGGTTAGAGTGTCAGCCGCATACCAAAGGGTCTCGGGTTCAGTTCCCAGTCAAGGGCACATACCAGGGTTGCAGTTTTGATCCCCGGCCCCAGTCGGGGTGAATGCAGAAGGCAACCAATCAATTGATGTGTCTCTCTCATATCGATGTTTCTCTCTCCCTCTCTCTCTCTCCCCTCCTTCCTTTCCACTCCCTCTAAAAAAAAATCAATGGAAAAAATATCCTCAGGTGAGGGTTAACCCCCAAAAAAGGACCTGCTTTAAAAGGAAATGCATGAAATGTTTGGGGAGACATTTAGGAGGGCAAATGGGGCCACCACACTCAGCCAGAGCAGAGGCTGGTGAACAGAGCCTTTCTCAGGGGCCAGTGGACAGGGGCTCAACAGCCTTTTAAAGGGTGGCAGTTTCAAATTCAGGTACAGACCGAAGAAGGGATGAAATATAAACCATATTATTTTTCAATGGAAAATAACCTCTAGGACCATCCAAACAGAGTGGGTTAAGTAAAGGACACACCCACACCCAGAAGGCTCTGCAACACTGCACAGGCACTGCAGGGGAGCATGGGTTGGCATGGAAGATGCTCACACAATAGACTTAAAAACAGTATAAAACGGTGTGCCAAATGGAACCCTTCAGAGGATACAACACATCCTGTTAGCTTAGTATCATGTCACATATAAAAACCCTTTGGAGTTAGAGTCCTGAAATGCTCAAAATTACCCCTTCAGGTGGGATTACAGATTCAGACTATTACTTTTCTTTTTGCTTACCTTCCTTTATTAACTTTTTTTTAAAAAACTAACATGTTTAGACTAATATTAAAGAAAAGTCATTTGGAATAAAAATAAATAAATAAAGACACTAGTGCAAACTGAAAATGAAGAAAGAAAACACTAAGGAGACCCCCAAACTCAGAGCAGAGGAGGCCAGAGGCAGAAAGGCGGCGGCGGCAGCGGCTGTGGCTGTGGCTGTGGCAGTGGCGGTGGCTGTGGCTGTGGCTGTGGACGGGCTCCCTTCCTTCCATCGGTGATCAGCCTGTTCATGTGTTTCCAATGTGCAGAGCCAGCCCTGGCCACAGTCTCCTTCTCTGTTTCCAAACTACATAGGAAACGCGGTGCTGAAGCGGCCATGGGGATGCAGAGCTGCTCCACTTCCAGAGGCACATTGAGAGGGTTGAACTGTCCATCGTTAGCTAGAGACACAGCACACAGAACACTCTCCCGTTGTTTCTTTCCCACCACTTCATTTAAAAGAACAGTGTTACTCAATCTAAAACTAGGCGACTGCCTATACCACAGTAATTCATTAGACAGGCTAGCATTCACCATGGAGACATGGCTTTAAGGTAAACATGGGTGTGAGACGCCAAAACCACCGCATAAGGGTTCATGATTACGCTGTTTCTGGCGGGACAATGGAGATGCTTGGGTAAGTGATGCCAGGTGCTTTATCCACTCAGGATACTGAGTGACTTCCCCGGGGTTGGGGTGGTGCTTGAAGATGGGGCCCCTCCCCAGTGTGAGAGGTGTTCCTCTTCCGGGAACCCTGAGGTAGCAGGTGAGGACAAGCAGAGGTTCCGGCCACGCTGGCAGGGGCTGGTGACAGCAGCTCCGCTCCGAGAACTCGGCTGCCTGGCGAGCTTCCTCTCATCACTCTTATACCTCATCAATATTAAGGCCATTTTGATGACATCTCCCCATGTGAAAGTCTTTCTTTCATTAACCTCATTTCTATGGTGAAGTTGAGTCAATTGAAAGCAGCCGGGTGTCATCTTGCTTCTCCGAACCAGATTACTGGAAATGCCCACTTTTTCTTTTTTTCCAAAATCACTTGCACAGTTTGAGTGTTGCTGCCAAGACAAACCTATAAAAGGATCATTTTTCAAGAGAGAAAAGGGTTGAACTCTATAACAGTGACATGGGTTTCTTCCCGGGGAACTCCTCCCGAGCCTGCCCGCCCACTACAGACCTGGGGGCAGCTCTGACCTAGATCCCCTTGTGGGGATGGTGCCTTTCTTTGTGTTGCTCTCTGCACCACTTGTGTGTTCTTGTGTGTGTTAGCTGACAATCCCAACCCCTAAAAGCATTAGCCCAGTTCCAGAGAGATGTCCTGCTCCAATCATGACACCAAATCACTCTCACGTGGGAGAAAAACAGAGAACGTATGACAACATGTGAAGGACACACATGGTTTTCATCCCAAGGTCAGAGGGCTGCACCAATGGCTTCAGCTACACACTTACTTTTTGGTTATTTCAGGTTGAGTTCAGGTGAATGCTTCACAAGGACACACTATCTCAAAAGAGTCATACACATCACCCATAGCATTTAGTCAAAACAGTTTCCTTCCCTATTGGTGGAGGATGGGAGACATGGACATGAATGTCAAACTATGCACACACATGTAACATGTCCATCTCCTGAGTGAGGTGTGCAGACAATGAGTCACCCTCTTCACTGAATCTTGGGTGCTGGCTATGCATGGGTCCCTAGAACCAATAGCACCTGCCAATCCATCGGGAAAGTGGCATAGCTGAGGTTTAAAGGTGATATCAGAGTAGAAACTTGAGAGAAGAGAACAAGGGAACCTGCCAGCCCTGCTCCAGGTCAAGGGGCTGTGTCAGCAAAGCCCCCCTCCCCACGTGTCCAGTTTTCAAAGCCATAAAACAGATAGAAATATTCCACTGCCGCACCTCCCGGAGGCCTTGCAACAATCCAGGTGAGAGCTTAGTGAAGAGCGTGTAGTGAGTGCCAGAAAACACTCAATGTAGTTGCTCCATCTCCATGTGTCCACATGCATGCCCATGTGCCATGACATTGGAAGATGGAAAGCTCTGGAGATCCTCCCCTTAATGAAACTTCACCCTCTGGAAGTCCCACTGGCATGCCCCTAACAAACACCTGGGTTGTTCAGCCAGTGCCATGGGTCCTCCTACATTAGGGTGAAACTCTTGGTGTGAGCAATAACAGAAACCAAGGCTTCTTTTCTTTCCCACATTTTCTTTTCTTTTCTTCTCCACTACAGAGCACTAAGGTGACATTTATGGGATGGAGACAGGGGCTGGAAGTCAGAGAAGATCCCACTTGGAAGTTTGCCTTTGGATGAGCCAGCAAAGGGCCGAGAGCAAGGTGTTTTGTCCTCAAATTGTTTGCCACCAAGGCGATGGTGATGGTGGTGATGGAGATGGAGGTGGTGATGATGGTGATAATGATGGTGGTGGTGGTGATGATGGTGATGGTAATGGTGATAGAGATGGTGATGGTGATGATGGTGATAATGATGGTGGTGGTGGTGATGATGGTGATAGTGATGGTGATGATGGTGGTGATGATGGTGATTATGGTAATGGTGGTGATGATAGTGATGGAGATGCTGGTGGTGGTGATGGTGATAGTGGTGGTGATGGTGGTGGTAATGATGATGGTGATGTGATGATGATGGTGATGGTACTGGTGATGGTGATGTGATGATAGTGATAGTGAAATCATCAGGGCCTTACCCCCTCCTGGACAGAATCCCTGCCTCTGGAGAAGATGGTCATAGAGGAGATAATTTAGAGAAAAAGAAAGAAGGACAAACCTACCCTAATAAATTTGCAGATCCATGAAAAATAAAAAGATATAGACACCCTAGTGGAAAACAAATACAATAAACAATAAATGTATGCATATACTCATATGCATGCATATATAAATATATATACATATATGATATATAGTGGTAAGCACTATGGAGAAAAACAGAGCAGGTGAGTGAATAGGGATACTCTAGAGAATGAGGGATGGCTCCATTTTAGATAAGACAGTGTGGGGAGGCCCCTCAGAGGCAGGCATTTGAGCTGAGAGCTGAATGAAGCGAGAGAACAAACTGAGCAAAGATCTAGGAAAGACGGTCCAAGAGGCACAAATGTCTTGTCAAGGATAATATTTTATCCACCACAGTACATAGCCCACTTCCCAGGACATTGATGATGTTGCATATTTTTTTACCAGAATAGAGAAAAATACAGGATTTAATGGGGCTTCAGCAATATTTTCAAGTGATAACCAAAAATAGTAGATGTCTTTCCCAAAATGAGCACTATTTCTAGCACAAGTGAGATTAGTTGTATTTGTAGATGGAGTCACTGTCAAGCTTTAATCTAGAAAAATACTTAAATTTGAAAATCTAGGAAGCTCTTATAGCTTACTCACCTACATTTGACTTGTTCTTCAAGAGCTGTTTTCCAGAATCTTCTCATTATTTTATTATGTAATAAAGTGGAGAAAACCCACGGTGTCTGGTGTCATTCACAACAGATGAATGGGCTTGTTCAGAGGAGGGGGCTGTGTCCTGCCCCCCGGACCTTCCACCATGTGTCTGGGATTGTGGCCCTGGGATGTCAACTGTCCTTCCTGCCTTACCTTGGACACGTTCTGAGAAACTTATAAGCTCTCACCTAGTCTGCCCCGCCCGGTCCCAGGTCGCTGACCAGAGCTGAGTGGCAGGCCCATCAGGAAGGGGCTGAGTTCATGTGCCACAGGCTCTTGGCCCTGCAGGAAGAGCAGACAAGCTGGGGCCTCACACTCCTGCCTGGTGCCGGAGATCTGATTCACAACAGTCAATTCTCATCTCCCCTCCTTTAAGGCGATTCATGAACTCACACATTCCCCATGAAACATTTCAAGAGCGACTATGAGGGATGAGCCCCAAAGCCTCGAGACAAGCCTGTCAGTTGCCCCCTCTGCCCCCTGACCCCTGTCAAGCCAACACCAACTCTGCACCCAGTGGAGGGGATGCTAACCCAGCCCCCTGCACGCTGTCATTCAAATCCGGGGATGGGGGGCCTGGAGCACTGCCTCCCGGCCTGGACCTGCTGGGCCCAGCTTTTGTCAAGGCTGGTCTTCAGAGAGCAAACCCCAGGCCAAGGGAAGGCAGTGCCTCTGTCTGCCTCCATTTCCCCTCACACTGTCCCTGGGCCATGTCTTAGCGGGCCACCCTCTCCTCTTCCAGTGTCTGCCCCTCCCAGACTCTCTAGCCTCCTCTCCGGGAGATACTCATCATTATGGACTGGATTGTGTCCCCCCAAATCTGTATCTTCAAGCTATAATCCTCAATGTAACTGTGTTTGAAGATGGAGCCCCTAGCCTGAACCCGGCAAGCCTGCTCCCCACTGCTGTGTGGCCTCGCGTCCAAGGAGGGAGGAATGCCATCCCCGGTCCCGTGCCGAGGACTCCACACCCCTCGTACACCTTCCCATGTCTTTACCTTGGTAGGCCCCAGCTGGAAGCAAGCCCGTACTGCCCGGCATGCAGCAGGTGCTCAATACATGTTTACTGACAAAAGTAATGAATGAGGTGAGTGAATTCAAAATTGGAGTCACGCTGCATTCACGTCTGGCCACTGTCTGCCATCTAGTGGCAGGAGAGAGCAAGTTCAGGATGGGAAGATTCTGGAGGAGACATCAGGGACAAAGCTCATCAGAGCCCAGGAGGTAGGCTGGGTCCTTCACCTCCAGGCTGCTTCCTGCAGTGGGAGTTCTGAGACCACCACTGTGTGGCCAGAGCTTGCACATTATTGGGGAGTAAAAGGGAATGAATGGAAGAGAAACCGTGGTGTGAAATATGAGGGTGAGCTTTTGGGCCTCACGTCCAGGAGGGAGGAATGCCATCCCCTGTCCTGTGCCAAGGACTGCACACGCCTGAGGACTGTGCACTCCTGGTCGCGTCTACACTTCAGGGGACAATCTTAGGACTTTGCTTCTGACTTTGTCAGGGGCCAGACACACACAGAAGCTTTAACAAGAATCTAGGGTCAGCATGTTTCATATTTCCTTAGGAAAGAAACCCAGGGATAATTTGAGGAAAGTTGGAGTGAACTGAGAAAAATGAAGAGTGTGCAAATGAGGGAAAAGGTGAGGAGAATGCACTAGAAACGGCAAAGATGCCCAAAGTACAAAACCTGAAAGACAGACGTAACACTTACTGGGTAATATTATAAAAATACAGTAAAGCTGCACACAGTTACCAAGTACTTGTGACCTGTGGAAGGGTCTCGGACCTCTCCAGACCATAGTTTCCCTCCGTATAAAGGAGAACGTTGGAGGGCGTGGTCTCTCGGGGGGTTTCCAACCTTCAAGTTTTATAACTGTCTGATTTTAAAACGAACTTAAGTAAATTGCTAGACAAAACCTCCATGTACATTTCATGGCAGGTATGCAACTTCTAGATTTTTCCTAGTTTTCTTGCTTGCCATTGGAGGATCAAGGAACATAAGGAATGCTACATGCCTGTTATGTTTTTAAATATATATAATGCTCAGAGATTGCACATTGGAGTATTTACATTGAAATGTCATGTCTGGAATTACTTAAAATATTCCAACTCAAAACAATCATAACAACAAAGTGAAAGTAACAACAAATGTGGCAAACTAATTGTTGAATCTGGATGAAGAGAGAGAGAGAGAGAGAGAGAGAGAGAAAAATTTTCCATAGAAAATAAAAGTTAGAATAAAATGTAGAATAAAAGGAAAAAATAACGATATTCAACTATAGGTCCTTGCTAACCTTAACACGAGATATTTCCATGAAGTAGGTGGTGGTCTGCAAAGCTGCCTGGGGAGGGAGAAAGCAATGGTGGGCCACTCTTTCAGGAAGGTTGACTTTGGACCACAGGATGGGACACACTGATGGGAGGCATCAGAGGACCCAAGGAAGGTGTGTCCATGGTGGCGTTTTGGGGACGAGGACGTCTCGAGCATGAAAGAAAGGACCAAACAGAGAAGGAATCTGGAGAAACTGGCTCAGGGACCCATGTGTTCAGGTTGCGACATGCCTGGAACTCACACCCAGGTCTTCAGGAATGCCAACCAGTATGTTAGTTCCTAACTTACAGAAGGTCAGCCAAGCGAAACGTTGATCCCTCTGACACAAGGGCTCAGAAGTCCCAGTCATCTCCTTCTGACGCAGTGGTGGTCCCTGCCCATCTCTTGAACAGGGATGGCAGCATCTATACCCCTCACCCCACAGGCCTCTGCTGTGATCCACAGGGTAATGGATGTCCAGGCATTCTGGAAGCGTAACATGTCACCCAGAGACCACCATGGCTACTGACCTGCTGGCCCTGTTTCAAAGCAGAACAAGAGCAGGGGGTGCGAGCCCAGCACGCTCAATTCCAGTGGTGTGTCTGCAAGTTACTGGCTGTGTCCCTTTAGGTGAGCGGCCCTGCCCTCACCTTCTATACTTTTCACCTATGATGTGAGTTAATAAGCCTCCTTTGAAGAGTGCTGTGAGGCGTGAGGGATAAAACAGCTGAGAACCTCTACCCCCGTTCCTGGCACCCAGGCAGCCCTTAGCTTCCTGTGGTTGTTCCCAATTCACCTCTCAAGACTGGATCTAGAGCAGTGGTTCTCAACCTTGGCTGCACATTAGAATCACCTGGGAATCTTTTTAAAATCCTGATTTCTGGGCCTCATCCTCCGGAAATTCTGTTTCTTTATTACTAATGCTGTGGCCCCACCCCATA
>NW_005355584.1:7058944-7072555 GCF_000412655.1 Myotis brandtii
AATACCGGCTCTTCCACAAAATACCGACTTCTGAGCATGGGCCACGAAGTTTCAATCGCACTGTACGTGCGTGCCCACACGTGGTATTTTGTGGAAGAGCCACACTCAAGGGGCCAAAGAGCCGCATGTGGCTCGCAAGCCACGGTTTGCCAACCACTGCTCTAGATCTAGAGTAAGACACTTCGCCCTGGTGGGTTTGGCTCAGTGGATAGAGCATCGGCCTGCAGACTGAAGGGTCCCGGGTTTGATTCTGGTCAAGGGCATTTGCCAGGGTTGTGGGCTCGATCCCCACTAGGGGGCGTGCAGGAAGCAGCTGATTTATGATTCTCTCTCATCATTGATGATTCTCTCTCTCTCTCTCCCTCTCCCTTCCTCTCTGAAATCAATTTTTAAAAATGTAAAAATCATGAGTAAGACACTTCACTGTACAGATTCTCTGTATGACCATGCCCTTCCTGTCTGCCTTAACTAAAAGGTTCCCCCTCACCCCTGGGCTCTCCCCGCTGGCTTGCCTCTGGCTCTCTGAGGACAGGGCACACCACAGCTCAGGAAGGTGCACACACCTCTCCACAATGTAGCCACTGGGCGGATGCAGGGCTTTCTCACGCTATCTTGCCTGTTGGTACTCGCTGTTGGCCTCTCTGCCTGAAGCCTCAATTTGAGTTAGTGTCATCAAGGAATAATTGATCATGATCTCGGTCCCTTTCTTCTGTCAGATGTGACAACTCAAAATATGTTCTAAATGTGCCCCGGAGGTTTCCCAAAATACATTTCCTCAGGCTTTTCCTCACTGAAATGCATGTCAGTTTTCTCACCCAAATCAAGATCTTATAGAATATCTAAGCCAACCAAGGTTTGTTATCAGGTACAAATTTTATTTTAATTGCAAGTATTTACCCAAATCATTTTATAAAATAAGTGTTTCAAAAGTTTCAGGCAGGTGGCACCTGGTCTTGGTGATGCTGGGCACTTAGGTGATGTCATTGCATCCCTGACCTCTCTCCCCAGTGGGCATGATCCCTCCTCCAGCCACATCCCTGCAGCCTGCATCCATCTGAACGAGGACTCACTGTGATGTCTGCCTTGCTCCTCCACGGTGAGAGCACAAAGAGCAGGTTCCAGAAGTCTGTCCCCTTTCTATCCCAGGACCCAGGGCCATACTCAGCGAAGGCAGGCACCCAGAATTTGTTGAATGAATGAATAATGTCAGAAACTTTCTGTACAATTTCTACAATTCAGAGAAGCCTGAAATCTTTGATCGGATGAGATCTGCATGCTCCTCTGGTTCCTAATGGCCCCCACGGGCAAGGACCCTGATACCGATTTCCTCTAAAATGAACTTGAGCTTCTGTGGGCCTCCCCAGGGGCAGGGAGCTGGTCAGTTCCACAGGCAGCTCCTCCCATTGTTGCCTGGCCTGGTCCTCACTAACTCTGTGTGTTAAGCCTAAGGCAGCTGTGCCTTCCACCCACCAACCGCAGTTCTGTGATGCAAACCTCCACAAGTTTCCACTTGCTGTTTCTTCTGGTAGACCTGCAGATACCCACCTGCTCACCTGACCCGTGTGGGGCCTCTTGTCCCTAAAAGGACCCCCTTTCCATGCCTGGCACCCTGTCCTGGAAACATTCTCAATGGTTCTGGCCCTTCTTTCAATGTAATTCCAGGACCAGGCAGAACGTGACATAGGAGATGGTGAGGCACAAAGAGAAATGGACATGGCTGTTGTGACCTGAATATTAACAAGCCTGGGTACAAAAAAAGTGAGAGTCCTCTGGCCCTTTAAAAGCTGGGACTTCCCTGGCCAGGTAGTTGATTAGAGTGTCATCCCCATACACCAAGGTTTCGGGTTCGATGCCCGGTCAGGGCACATACATAAAACCAATGAATGCATAAATATGTGGAACAACAAATATCTCTCTCTCTCTCTCTCTCTCTCTCTCTCTCTCTCTGTCTCTCTCTCCTCCCTTCCTCTCTCTTAAATAAATGAACAATTTTTTTTAAATAAAAGCTGAAACTGTTGGTTCCCAAGCCAGGGGATTGTTCCAATGCCTGACTCTCAGCAGACGCCCCATGAAGAGGTGGCTTGGAGGAGCCTCTCTGTAAGATCTTCTCTTGAAAAAGGGGGGAAAGCAGAGAGCCCTCTCCCCGAAATCCTCATTTCACTCCGCCTTAACCCTTCAGGTCAAGGACACCGAGTGGAGGGCTGTGTGACTGTCCTACCCTCCAGGTTCCCGCAGGGGATCCCCAACCCAAGAGCCCACTTGGCCTGGGCACCCTCTGGCCATGGGGGAGGGACAGGGACTCCTCACACAGGCAGAGGCCAGGGCACGTCACCTTTTCTTTCAATGATTGTGCTTATCTCTTGAATAACAAGCCACCTTTTAGAAAGGTAAGATGGATGCACACATTAGAACAGATGAGAAATGCCACTGTTGTTTTCCAACAAGACAGCGGAGGGGAAAGGCAGGGCTGTGTGGACTGACTCCCATGCGTGCAGGCCTGAGGTTTGTGTGCATCAGGCCACGGCCACGCCCCACGCTTGCATCCAGCACCATCCCTGACATCACAGACCCAGGGCGCTCTCAGCACCGCCTCCTCCTAATTCCCAACAGCCAGGGGCCCTCAGCGCCTGGCCACGCATCGTGTGCTCACCATGGGGCCAGGGGGCACAGGGAGGAAGGACACTGCCTTCTTGAAGGAGGGGCATGGTGCTTGTAGGACCCCAGGGACTGGGGGAGGTGTCTGCTGGGGCTTGAACACACGACCATCATGGGCCCACGTCACCTGAGAGCAATGCCTCACGTCAGGTGACACACGGCGATTTGGGCAGGGATTCTGTTTTGTCACCCACATGCGATCAGGGTTTCAGACAAAGGGCGTGGTGTCTCCACTTCCTCCTTGGGAGAGAGGCTCTCAGTCCCAGGAGCAGTAGCCTCTCCCCCGATGAGGACAGCTGGTTCTGTGGTTCCCACAAGTGGCAGGACTCCGGGCCACGTGCACTGTGGAGCGTGGAGATGAGCTCAGTGCACCGGCCAGCACAGGAGCAGACTGGGGCGCAGGCCTGGCTGCTATACACACCAAGCCCTCCTCTTCCTCCCCGGACACCGTGAAAGCCACGTCCCAGTACTTACCTTTGCCCTTCTTTTCTCTGCCAGTTGAGACAGAGATAATAACTTTTAAATGCATTTTATCTATTTAAATTAAAATTCGGTCAGTTCACCTGAGGCCTCCAGTCCTGTTACTGCTCTCTACTCAGAGAACCCTGGCAACCCCAGCCCAGCCCCGCCCCAAGGTTTTGGTACTTTTTCCTCGGATTCAGTGTAAGAGCCGTGTTCGGGCTTCGTGTGGGGAAAAAGATGGCCTGGGAAAAATGAGAAATCAAGAGTTGCCCTCCAAAAAAATCTGTTTAAGCGTGTGTCTATCCTGGAGTCCACAGAAGACTTGAAGAAAGTGCCCCGGCCACCTTGGCATTCTTCTCGATGAACTAGTCTGTGAGTCATCCTGAAAAGGCGTCTGCCTAAAGGAAGACCACTATCCCTTCAGTGCATGAAGCCAACAACAACAACAAAACCACAGAGGAGTTAAGCCACCTCCTAAAGTAGGGGAAAAAGGTCTAACAAGTCTCAAGAACTCCAAGATGTTTTTATTGATTTCAAATTCCAATAGAATATGTTTTATCTAAATATTTTATCACACAACTGAAACATTGAACTTTTTTTTTCAGAAATAGTTAAATACATCAATCTAGTTACAAATTCTAATATAAAGAGTACAAAATATAATGTTATAAATTGTCTTTAAAAAAAGAAATACAAATTCTATGGTCTTTTGCATTTTACTGCCTCAAAGTATCATTAGCAAGACTGATGAAGAATGAACATTCTCCCCGTCACTGCTCACGGGCACGCGGGGCTCTGGGTGTGCGGGGACCCTCCCTTGACGCCCTGGCCCGTTGCTGTTTCCTTTCTTTGCTCAGTGAAGTAAATGTTCTGCAATTAGAACTCGGCAAAGGCAAAATCAGCAAAGCAGCATGTGCACTCCCTGCAGGTGGACACCTTCAGAGGGGAAGGTACACTGGTTCAAAGACAAGGTCCCTCTCCTGGGCACACGCCTGAAACCTCTGCGGTGGGGGCAGGGGAAGGGGGAGGGGCTTTGTTTTCAAGAAGGAATGTGTCTGTGAAAGTGCGGGAAGTGCTCGGACAGGCTGCGGTCCCCTCTGTGATGCAGCCCACACTCATCCTCGGAGCCACACTCTCTCTTGGTTGGAAGAAGGGACACTCCCAGAGCCAGCCGGCACCCTAGGGAGGTGCCACCTGCTCCCTGCAGCACCCAACAGTCCACCCTCAGGGGTGCTGAGTGAGTTTCTAGGCCCACCTGCCTTGGCATGGCTGTCTGTGGGACGTCGGAAGCCCTGTGGCAGAGTGGCCAGGCTGGGCAAGATCCACCTTCCTTCTCTCACCAGGTGGCCCCAGGTGGATTCCCAGTGCAATCTCTGTGAAAACCTTCTTCTCAGGAAACCAGTGTCTCTCTTGGTTCAGAAAATAAATAACTATTGGGGGGACCCCTTAAAGCACTTAATGCTTTCCAAAACCAAAATTGCCCAAAACCCCCTGGGCCTGAAAATGGGTGTTGTGTTTTAACCAAGGTGGAAGCTGTCCACCTAAGATTGCTCTACGCACGCCCGGGAAGCAGGTGGAAAAGTGACCGAGCCGTGGACCTGCCCAAAATCCAATTCTTCGGGCAACTGAAATGTTCATTCTTCAAATTAAGGAGTACGAGTGAGTAACCTGAAAGATCTCTATCAGCTCATCATCTGTGTGTTATCTGAAGGCGACAATGAGTAGGAGACATGAATGGGAGAAGCAGAGCGAGTGGCAGCCACGCCAGGAGCCACTGGTGGCGCCGGGGACACACACGGAGAAGCTGCAAGTAGACAACCAAACCCTTTATTGTCCAAGTCACATTAGACGCCAACACTGTAAATCCTGTGAAGAATCGAGGAAACAGCAGATCGGTAGAGGTAGTAGAAAAGTCTGGAACAGTCAGAGGTGACTTACAGGAGAGATCACGCGGAAATCATCGTTCGAAGGAAAGCAAATTGAAACACATTGGCTAAATAAATAAGAAAACACAAATCATATTAAATACTACGGCAGGGCTGACAGGAAGGCATTCACAAACCAATACAATACTGATGATCAGTGGAAGAAGGAACCACAGTCAGGCTGGAAACGGTGTGTCTCAGAGGGGGGCGTTCTAGGGGGTCCCCTCCCGTCTCTGTCATTAAGTAGAAACCTCATTTCTGGACTCCTTGCAGCTCACAATTATTTGCCCTACGATTTCACCCTCTGCTGATGCCCAGGAACCACCCCTCAGCCTGCCAGGCTCCCCAGAGAGGAGTCTCCGTGAAGACACGCCCAGCTCGGAGTGCCAGCTGGGCTCCTGGGTGCTGCTTTCCAACAGTAAGAAGGGACACGACGCCTCCGTGTCACTTTGGGTACAGACTTTCTTTAATAACTAAAACTCAGAGAAACAGACCAGGACTAAGTCACTAGCCCCTGTGTGTTCCTAAACTGTCATCTTTCACTTTCAGCCAAGAAACGAAAAGCCAGAAAATGCAGAAATGATCACTTTGGGAAAAGTATCGAAATGATCCAACATAAGTCAACAGAAAGGCATTGTGGTTTCTAAGGTGAACAGAGGAATGTATCTGCTCAAAATAACTTTACAGAACAGTCCGTCACAGTCGCTTAACCGTATTTGCAAGGACATTCCCAATTACACCGACAAGACAGGTCATTCTGGGACATATCTGGTGTAAGAATATCAGGAAAACCAAGTAAAAAATTAGATATACATACACACATATACATATGTGTGTGTGCTGTATATATGTGCATATATATATGCACATATACATATATATATAAACTAGCCAGTTACATTGCATTGTTTCCAAGTGTTGCAAAGTAACCTGAACCGTCAAGTAATTTAAATTCAGTAACAAGTAGAATCCAGAACCAAACACTAACTAATAACAATAACAACAATAATAATAATATAATAATTCAACAAATCATTAGAACAAAAAAAAAACCACACTTTAGGGTATGTGTGTGTGTGTGTGTGTGTGTGTGTGTGTGTGTGTTTAAACAACTCTTTGTATCAGAAGCCCATTTTCTACAAAAACTGCGCTAACCCATTACGGTATGAAGTAAACTGTCGCTCTCACCAGTATTAAAGGTTAAGGATAATTTCTGTACATGTAAAATTATTGCTTTTTTGAAAAATATATGTAGCATGCTCATTTTAATCCACTTCCTGCCTTTACAAAATTTCACAATTAAAAAAAACCTAGTAAAGCTTTTGCAAAAAATTTCACAGAACATTTTCATTCAAGGCAGCAGTAACTTTTGATAATGCATAAGATCCTATGTGCAAACGTCTGAAATTCTCAGAAAGGTTACCGTCATCACCCGAGTGTCACGGTACCAAGGAAAGAAACTATTTGTATCTGTGGACTGGGATCTTCACTGCGTACACTGCAGGATTTAAGATCCTCTGTTGGGGGCCTTAACCCCACCACGAAAACTTACATTTGCCTGACTGAGGAAGAGGTATATAGAGCCGCCCACCCCACCCAGGGGCCTGGGGACCTCCATGCTCTGGGAACGAGGATGCTCGCTCGTCCTGTGGGGGGCACCAGGAGGGCACCAGGCCCGCGGAGAAACAGGCCTACTTGCTGGGGTGGGGCAGGGAGAGAGAGCAGAAGGTTCCAGAGCACCAGCTCAGGGTGATGGGCCCCCAAGTCTCCCAGGGCTCTCCTGCACGACCAAAATGGTCCAGACCTGGATGGCGTTAAGACGGGCAGCCTTCCTTTGTGAGCAGTTTGCAGAATGTAGCCCTGTTACAAGAGGTCCTGAGAATAAACAAAGAAGCCTGCTTTTCTTAGTGTTCAACTCGCTCTGTTCCGGAAGCAGAACAGAAACATCCCCATGGCCGTGTTCCCACCCACACGCTGAGCACAGACGTGGGGTGAAGGAAAGGAGCAATGGGGGTGCAGAGGGCCCCGGGGAGGCGGCCTAACCTAACGGTGGGACGGGGAGGGGGGTTGCCACCGCCTGCCCCACCCAGCCTGGTACGCACAGCACCTGCACGCCCCCTCCTTCCTGTCTCATTCACCACATAAATACCCAGTAAGACGGGAGAGGCCATAGCAGTAACACTGTGTCAGCTCAACCCCAGCCCCGCCATCGCCCCACAGTCCTGCACACACGGCTTCACTCGGTCCCACACGCGTGAGCAGCTCTTTTCCAGTGTCTCCACTCGTCGTGAGCAGCACAGACGTGTGCTCCCGCTGTGCCTGCCAACGCCACCGTCTATCACAGGAAACGTGGGACCATGGTCGACGAGCACGCATACGCGTTCGGAACATCTGCATGGAGTTCTAGAGTTCAGCGTCTTTATTTATTCCTCAACGTCCGGCCAGGAGAGGCCTGGCCCTGCAGCTTCCGGGCCAGCACAGCGGTCTAAGATGAGGGGTGGCGGGTGGGGAGGGCGGCCACTCTTCCTCGCACGGGTGGTCAGGGTCTCTGCTGGGAGGCAGCTGGGACATCCAGGAGGGGACTGCGAACGGCTGTCACGGGGCACCGGGGTTCACTGGAGACGAGTCTTTAGGTGCCCTTTCTGAGAGGCACTGTCTGGACGGCATCTGGGTTAGAAAGGTCTCTCCCCTGGATGAGAAAAGGAGACAACAGAACAGCTCATTTCTGCCCTTTGGGTTTCTGAGTGCGTATTTCCTATGGCTCTTCTTACCCACACCCAAGAACATAGACCATGACCTTCGCGGAGCAACCTCGGTGGGTCGGCAAAGACCCTGACTTTAGCTGTAGCTCCCTGCACACCAGCAGGATGCATTTTGAAATATGTCTTCACTGATCTTTAGAGAGAGAGGAAGTGAGAGGGGGAGGGAAAGAAACATTGATGAGAAAGATTGATAGGCTGCCTCCTGCATGCCCCCTACTGGGCACAGAGCCCGAAACTCTGGCATGTGCCCTGACCAGGAATCGAACCCAAAACCCAGGTATGTGCCCTGATCAGGAATGAAACCGGCAACCTTTCAGTGCACAGGACGATGCTCAACTGACTGAGCCACACCAGCCAGGGCTACAAACATTTGGTTTAGGAAGACTACAGAACCTAGGTAACCTGAGGAATGAGGCTGTTAAATTTAGCCCCCAAATCTAGATGCACAGGTGCCCATTTCTCTTTATAATTGAAGGGAGGTGTTCAAACAGCATCTCATTGTTTGAGAAAGTCGTTTTCACATGTTGATTCCCTAAAACTGACACTTTACTACTGAACATTGCAGTCCTACAGGGTTTTTAAGGCATGGATGGAATTCACCTGAGAAATCAGGCAAAGGGGGAAACACGGCTGTGGGACAGAGGAGTCAGAAACGCAGGCACAAAGAGGACACAGGGCATTCTGAGCGCGCACACATTGTTTTGGGTTTTTTCCCTCCTATAAAGAGTCATCAGAAAACGAGAAGAGTGCTTTTAGAGAAGCAGGCGTTTCTTTTTTGCAGTGTGTGGTCTTTGCAGTGTTGTTGAAAGAAATACGACCTTTCTCTGAGGCATTTTAATGTTCTAGGGATGGATGCTGACTTCTGGAACTCTATGAGGTCTGCTCCTCCCCTTCTGTCTTTATAAGGAAGGGACCCTGTCTGTGCTCACGTCGGGGGTTGACCGCACGCATACAAGAAAGCCTGTCCCCCAGCACACACAGGGACCCCTCAGCCCTCAGAGGGCGGCCGGCCTTCAGAAGAGGCGCCCATCAGCACAGGTGGTGACAGGCTGCCTAACCAGTCTGCACGCAGCGCCTTACTGATCACGGCCTGGACCCAACAAGCCGGACACAGGCAGGGCTCCTGTCACTGTGGGTCACCTTGGGTGACTCACCAGTGACCGTCGTGACGTTTGTAGTTTGTCATTCTTAGAGAAAAATGGCCCGTGTGTTTCAAGATGTTTGTTGGGTTTTATGACGAAGAAAACTGCAAAGACGAATGAACTGAATTCTGGAATTGGATCTGAGAATCCAACAGTGATACTGAAAAGAGACTGTGCCTATGTCCAAACACTCCAACCTACCTGAGTCCCATCGTCCACATTATAATACCCACAGCTGAAAACGAGACAAATTAGGTTGCCATTGTTTTCTCATTTCCTGTTATTTTGATTAATGGAATTATTTCCCCAGCTTAACTGTTTTAAAATAACACTTAGAATAATAAGAAATCATGTATTAATCATAGTCTTTAAACTTTAGCAAAGAATCTAAACCAATCAAAACTCCAGTTTTCACGTTTTAGCAAAAATCAGTCTGGTCTTTTAAACCCCCAACCCCGGAGGTTGGGGAGAGAGGGTTAATTTTTTCCTTGGTTTTAAACTTTAATTTCTAATGTTTCACAACCAGTTATAGTGAAAAAACATTCCTCCACAACACTAAGAAACCCTTAGTTGTTGTTTTTTCTAACATCATAGGACAATGATACCCGCTTTGCAGCATATTATTTTCACAAAGGTTCTTTCTAACGATGACTATTGGTGATTATTAGAAATTAATCATGCTAAACATATGTCAACGCATCTTCAAAGTGACAACAGGCATAAACTGCTCCCCCATTTAGAAGTGTGCCTGAACTCTTAGCTACCTTTGTGAATAGAATTATCATCAAAACACAAGCACAGTGAGTGGCTTCATGCCCAAGAACTGGAAGAATTATCCCCACAGCTATGGATGCTTCGCCATAAAGACAGCTCCTCCCCTCCAGTGCCCAAGCCCTCTCACAACAGAGCAAAAGGATGAGACGCCCAGAGTACAGACAGTGTGCCCACTAGCCACCCACCGGCAGCCCCACTACTGAATCCACAACTTGAATTTCCGTCTCAGTGACCCTCCCACGCTGTCCATCAGAGGAGTGTGTTGTGAAGCAATGACTACACTTCTGGGAGCCCCACACCAAGGGCATGCTTGTAACCCAGCAGAGGCTTAACCAGAGGACGTACAGAAGAGAAATCACAGTGGAAACCACATCCAAAGGAAGTCCCTTCCCCTCTCCTCGGAGCTCGTGTTCATTCTGACCTGACTGACTTCCATCAGTTTCCGCCCATGTTCCTGGACCTCCTGCCGGACCCGTCTCACTGAGGTGCAGATGTGTGAGGACCCGTCTCAATTATCCAGCACAGAAGACTCAAGTGTTAACAGGGCAAAGGCAGCTGATCTCTGGGTGCCCATGTAATGATGACGTCTCCACCGACATACGGTCTTCTGAACAGAGAGCCACGCAAGGAAACGACGTCTAAGCTGACAACACTGTTCCCAAACTAATCTTTCACTGTCCCCTCCCAATAAGGGGCAGCTAGCTAACAGCCTGCAAAACAAGACCACGCATGCTGCCAGGTTCCGACAGGCCGAGGACACCCAGGAAAGCACAGAGGCATGGAGAAGAGTCCCAGCTCATCCGGCAGCAGGGACGGGCACGCGTACAGAGGGAAAGGTGTGCGTCCCCCTATTCACCCACATGCACGGCCCCCGAGGACTCACCCTGCACACGAGTCTCCCCCGTCAGTAAGGACGGTCATTCGTTTTTAGAATAACTGACAAGAGCTACGACTGAAGTGTGCCGGGCACGGCCCACTTTCTATGTTGGTTTTCACAGTAAGAATACAGGAAGTGCCACTGTGGTCCTTATTTTATAGATGGCAGACTCGGGCGAAGTTAACAGGCAGAAGGTCGGAGTTAGAGCCAACCCTGCCATCACCCCATTTCTCGGGTGACACTTCAATCCTGGCAGACACTTCAATTCCAAAGCAGGTTAAGGAAAATGGAATTTCCCTAAAGGACCAGAACAGGCAGTGATTAGCCAACAAAAGCTACTTCACACACAAGGACCCGAAGTGCTCTCAGAGCCGGGATCTCGAATGCGGCACTGAGCCAGCGAGCTGCCCGCACAGGAGGGGCGTGTGAACCCGGCTCGGCCTTCCCATCGCCGGCCTGAGCTACCCCTGTCCTGAGCCCGAGGAGGACAGCTGACCACGGGAGCCTCCCACCAACAGTCCCTGCGTCACTGTGGGCAGGAACCGGGAGGTTAGTGGGGAATAAGTATAAAATAGCAGAACGGAGTTTATAGAGACAACGTAAACGCATCTTTTCTCCGTCAGAGTCCAGGGTGACTAACGCCGCTAAGAATTCTCAGCATAACTATAAGCAACACAGAAATGATTTAAAACACAGGCCGGGTGGCTGGCTTTACTGAGCTACTTCTCCCCATGACAGAAGCATTTTAAAGAGGCTCCCGCAGAATTAATAGGCAGCAAATAAATGGATGTATGTTCCCAGAGACTCGCTGCGTTATTCCTATCTGCCTGGGCTCCCACCCCTGTCAAACACGCATCGAAAAGCCACGTCTCGGGTGGATTTAATGGGTCGTCTGTGCACGCAGGAACCCTCTGGACTGACTCATGGTGTCATCTCAATATGTAATTCTCCAATTATGGCACGACCTCGCTGAGACGCAGCCACAGACGCAACGGTGCCTCTTGTCACCGGGGCTGATTTCTGTTAAAAAGGACAGTGCTTCGAGCCGAGGTCACATGTGTTGGGAAATCTTCTAATTCGGCATTCTGCAAGCTGTTATTTATTTCATAAGTTGTCACAGCATCATGAAATAACTGCTTGACATTCTAAAACTATAGTTTTATTAAAGAGAGAAAAGTCACTTAGTAAAACATGGTAACAAACGGGAAGGCATTTTGTCAATGACATGGGAAGACAGGCTTTGAACAACAATAGGAATTCTAAAAATGCAGAAATAAATTTAAAAACGGAAGTCCCTGGGCAGGTCAGTCCCTCGTTCACAGGAAGTCCTGGTGAGGTCCTGTCACCTCTTGCCATTCTCTTCCAGTGAAGAAGACTAGAGGATGCCTGCAGTCCCTCTGACATCCCATCCCCCTCATCGTCAGCAAGCAGGATGCCTCCAATGATTGGGTTTGCCGGGGCAGGGGCGCGCCCTTCCTCCCTCTCACCACCTGATGGGGCTTGATGTTTATCTGATGGCAAACACACCCCTGTGCATTCACAACGGGAGCGTCTGCAGTTTCAGAACGTCCTAAGGCAAGAATGTTACACAGAAAATGCTGGTGGGAGAACAAGAGGGAGGCAGTGACATTCTGTAGGAGGACAACAAGGAAGGAGAGCTTTAAAACCACGTGCCCTCAGCCCAGGATGGCACAGGGGACCACCGATGACGATGTCGAGTGCGTCCCCACTGCAGAGCAAGGCACACAGTCCCATCACCGCTGGTTCCAAGAGTTCCGCCATGCTGTGCAGACACCGAGTGGTTCGCATACAAAAGCCACAGGAGCATGGTCACATGTGCATGGACACGGATGTTTTTACACACCACAGCCGTGAGGTAGAGTGCGTGACGTGGAGGACACAGAGTAATACAAAAATATGGGTCTTGAGAGAGGAGACTAAGCATAATTTATTCTCAAGAAAACATATAAAAGCAGCCGGGGTGAGAGAGTGTGAATGTCAAAGGTCTTGGGCCCCACCAGTCTCTCCCAGTTCCCACAGCCCCAACAAGACCTCGAGCGGCTGGAATGACACTCCCAGTTTCCAGTCCCCTGCACTGGGCTGTCCTGCAGGCCTAGGCTCCACGTCCACGCCCAGCAGGTGTCTGCACGTCTGTCCCGAGAGAGAGCACCTCGGCTCATGCTCCCGCGACCGTGCTGCAACCCAAACCTCCCGTCACGCCCGTCGGGAGACCTACTTGTTTGGGGGCATCCGTGGAGGTGGCGTGGACGTCAGCACCTCGGAGGCCGTTGGACTCAAACACCACTGTGGGAACAAGGGGAGTGTTAGCGGCAACCGGGACCATTACAGATCAAGTGCTCCACACAAAAAGACACCAGCGCCTGGCCCAGGGCTGGGAAACACCAATTCACCATCACACTTCCGAAGGGCCTGTGATGCTGCCGCCCGGGGCCACTGCCCTTTTTAATTCAGACGCGGCTGCTGAAGAAAGCCTCACTGACAACATTAATTACCAGCCGGTGGGAAGGGACCCTCCTCCTGCCTCACTTACCATTTGGCCCCTGTCATTTCACATCAGACCGGCTTACGTGTGATCCTTCACACTTCTGAGAACGGACCCTCCAGCCTCCCGCTCCCGGTGGGTGACACACGGCTTCTCAGCCTGACACGGTCTCGGGGCCGCACGTTCCTATGGGCCCGGGGTCCGCACCCCTCCCGGGTGCCTCCGGAGGGTCCCGGCCACACCGTAGGGGGCCCAGCGCCTGTCACACTGACAGCGGCTTTGATTTCCATGAGTGCTGGTGGCAGCACAGCTCATTCGCATATTCATTTCTGGGGAGTCTACTCTCTAATTAAAACGAAACATTTGCAAACAGGCTTATCTCAAATTGAACCACATGGCACTTGATGCAAAGAAAAATCTGTTTCAGGAGAGCCTGGCGCACAGTCCCAGAAGGGGATGCGTCACCCTCCCCGCCCCCCCCCCACAAGGGCCTAGGTGTCCGCATGTCAAC
>NW_005355584.1:7072916-7079605 GCF_000412655.1 Myotis brandtii
CTGGGGGGGGGGGGGGGCGGATGAACCCCTGCAGAGGACACCCACACCCGTGGGGACAAGGAAGGGAGGGGTGGAGGGACAGAGGGACGGAGGGACAGGGCGAGCCGTACCTGAGTGAGCCCGCATGTGTGCCCGCAGGTGGCTGGGCTGGTGGAAGCACTTCCCGCACTCCACGCAGACGAAGTCTCCTTGGCGGGCCTGCGTCCGGGGCGTCCCTGGGTGGCAGTGGCCAAGGGGTGCAGATGCGGGAGGGGAGAGGAAACCATCATTAGTCTGTCTGATGCGACCTGAGGGGAGCTACCTTCCTTGAGGCTCCTCTGACAGAGCCAGGCACAGGCAGGGCCCCGAGCGAGCATGAATTACAGCGAATTAAACTCACTCCCGTGATGAGCCCGAAACGGCGGCTGTCAGGTGTGCGGCTCCGAGCAGCTGGATGCTCGCCCAGCCTTCTCAGGCTCTGTCAGCGGCACACCAAGCAAATCGGAGTGACACTGGGTGGCCAGACCGGGCGCCGGAACTCGGAGGCAGCAAGGCCGGGCCCATCCCCGGTCGATATGCTGGGCCACGGGCCAGGGGCGAGCCATCAACACCTCACCCACTGGGCCCGTACCTGTGTGTCCCACGCTGTCCCCACGGAGCCCACAGAGAACACCTGGGAATGAGGCCCTGGGCCGAAGCACTGGCCTCGAGTTCCCTTCTGATCCTAAGCGCAGTCAGCTTTGCTCGGAAAAGGGAGGCCGATATGCTCACTCATCTGAATACCTTTCCTGTTACGGTGTCTTGAAGAAAAGGCTAATTTTCACAGCATGGTGGCTCCACAGAGACTTCCCTGAGCTCAATGGTAACTCAACTCAATGGAGGAACAAGACACGAAACTACTCACTAGAGTTACCTCTGAAGCAACACATTTTTAAATGAAGCTCAGTGAGCTGTTTATGGACTGAAAGTGTGACATTTTAGTGTGAAAGGGTCTTAGTCAAATCAGCAGAACCCAAGTCACGATTCCCAGTTCAGATGCCTCCACAGATAAAACAAGACACACAATCGTTGATGCGTTGCAGGCAGCATTTATGGAGAGAAGACGCAAAGAAAGGCACGAACCGGCAGGCAGACCTGTCTGATTTCTCACGTTGACAAGTCATTAACCCGAGCCTCGGAGAAATTCAAGAACTTGCCCACCCAGTTCTCAGTTCAGGAACACAAAAAGCATAAGACACATCATAACCAACACTTGTCCCACTGTCATTAATGGAAAACCACTCACTAACGTTGGCAAGGGGCCCATGCAACGTACAACAAGAAAAGCATGACTCAGCAACTTCAGCTATCGCCCGCGGGCTCCTCTTCCCAAGAGTTTTCAGCAAGCGCGTGGGTGGAGGGAAAGCTCAGGAGGGCTGTCCCTTCTGAGCAAGGCCCTCCTGCAGGGGCTGGCACCCACGCCCCCACGTCTCCACTGAGTCTGAGTACACACATCCAGTGTGAAAATGGCTACACCGCTGGCTTTGTGTTCAGGGACGCCTTTCCTTCCTTATTTGGGTCCAGGAAACTCTCAGCTCAAGAAGCACCCTGTTCCCCACTCCCTTCCACCACCCAGAGGCGCTCCCATGGAAACCTCCTCTGACGGTCACCGTGGCTGTTCCGTTTTCCCAGGTACAATCAGACTGCTTCCCATGCACAGGCCCTGCCTACACCAGACACCTGCTAACGATGGTGACAGACAGCACGGCACTTGTGTCTGAAGTCACATTCAAACACAAGTCATTATAACACTTTTTCCCTGAGGAAATCTCTCAGCTGGCTACTTCCTATCCAAACTACTCCTCTACTCACCATTCTTACTTCCCCAATTAAGGATGCATCAGCATGCGTGCACACACATACACACACACGCACACACACACGCTTCCCTGCACATTCTGCCAGAGCATTTTATCTTTACTTCCTAAAGAAAGGACCCTTGTCCTTTGTGGTCAATAATATTATGCCAAAGCTACTGCAAAATTCTGAGTTAATCAAAAGGTTATGAACTTCATTAGAATTGAAGCCCACCTGGTGAGCGGCAGCGCTAACACTCTAACCCAGAAACCAGAGGTGTGCAAAGTGGAGTCGGAAGGGAGGAAGCGGCCTGGCCAGCCTTCCAGGGACGCTAACCCTCGTCAGATGCTCACCCTTGTCTGAAAGATTCAGGCCAAGGAAGCACAGTCTTTCAAATCATCATATTACTGCATCCCTGGATGAAGGGATTATTTTTAAGTGCCAATAAGAAAGACCTTACATAGTATTCTATCCAGTACTATGTCATTCCCGTTAGCTTTAGTTTTTTATTCTAAAACCCATACTATCATATGCCATTGGCTAGCCACAAGTCTGGAAACACAGATGATTTGTTATTTTATTACTATTCTATCAACAAACCATTCATGTTATAGTCACGTTTCCAGACTTGGCAGCCACTCTGTGGAACAATGTTTTTTCCGTTCGTAAAAGGTGAGTCGGCGAGCCCGAGGGAAGGGACAGCGTCACTTCCTCATAGTGCCTTCCTCTTTTGGCAGCACTTCCAGACTATCATTTCTTCATAAGCATCTTCCACCTGAAACATGTGTGGGGAAAGGTCTCTGAGAGCTGTCTTCCCTCCTGAAAACCCCTGATGTCTTCGAGACCCTGCCTGAGAGCAACGTGCTGTGTGAATGGAAACGTCACTGAAAAAAAAATCACAGAATCTCACTGGCAGCGCCAACTGCATCCCAGACACAACAATGCATTCCTCCTCCCCTGGAAGGTTCTCCCCCGAGGATTTCTGTTCCCCGGCTGCAAGGCGACGCTACAGGTGTAATCGATGGCCAGCACACCAAGGTGACCTTCACTCGCAGATGACACCCCAGGAGGAGACAAAAAGTGAATGCATCAGACGACAAAATAAGAGCCAGAGTGCCCACAGACTCAGAGAATAAACGTGATTTGGACTCGAGATGAATTAGGAGAGAACCCAGATTCAGGATGCAAGGGTCCACTGCCCACAGGGTTGAGGAGGAGCGGGCGCAGCCACAGTGGACAGCAAACCTCAGAAGGGGCGGTTACTGGCACGTGGAGCGACGTGTCTGTGATGACGCCCCTGCCTGAGCTGCAGCAACAGGCAGTCTCCCTAACAAGGACATTTACACTCCGGTCACCCCAGGGACCTCTCACCTCTCAGTCAGACCACACCCAGGCTCTGGATTGCCTTCTGCAGCAACAAACACCTCGAGAGCTTCCTAAGCAAACTTGCAAAGGAGGGAAAGGAATCAGTGAAGTACATAGGTCAGACTGTGGAAACCTGTCCAGCTTAGGGTGCTTGGGCAGGCGCGGGGCCCCAGGAGAGTATGATAGCCGTGGCAGGAGGCAGCACACTGTCATGGGAAGGGTTCAGGCGGGTTCTCACCCGCCCCTGAGTTGAGACCAGGACCCAGCAGAGGAAAAGGTCACCTGGGGGAGGCGGGTCCCTCCTTACCGGCAGGCTCACACGGCAGCCTGCAGAAGCGGATCTCGGTCCCTCCCCACGCTCAGGAAGCTCTGATGCTACAACTGCACTTGTTAGTGGAGAAGCACTCAAGAGCTGAAAACACTTCCCCTGAGCGACCCCCATAGGAGCGAAGGGAAACACTCAGTCCTGACTAGGTCAGTGTGAATGTGAGAAGGGTGATCGTCCAGGAGAGCACAGGTGCTTTACGGAAGGTAGAGCACTTTTCACATTTAAAAAGTAAATACTTAATTTCTTTTTTTTTAAGCCTTAGGACCAATTATATTTTTAAATTTTAAGGAGAAAGGAAAATATGTCAAGCTCCTTTGTATTTCTATCTCTGTCATTTGAAATTCTTAAAACCTTGACTTCAAACTCACTTCTTTTGGGGGGAAAACAATAAAAGCCACAAGCAGGCCGCAGGGCACCACGGGAGACCACTGGGGGTGGGTGTGGTGTGGTGGTGTGTTGGGTCACCTGTGCAGCCATGGGGCTGGAACTAACTCAACTGCAGGTCGGGTTACGGGGCAGAGGTCACTGAGACACTGCGAACGTGTCGCTCACGCGCCGTGAGGGTGCAGTAGGGGAAGGACTGGGCCGGCACCCGCCGACTCTCACCTGTCACCTGGGTCTAGAGCGTCTCACTTTCGGGTCCAAGAAAATTTGTATCTAAAGAACTGAGGCCAGTATCAGATCCCAAAGTCTGACCAATGTACTTCTGATCCATTACACAGCAAATAATCTGCACGAGTGGAAACTACGGCTGACTGTGTCGAGTTCGCTCGATGGAACTGAGACCGGAAAAAGTGCAACACTGAGCTGTGTGGACGCTGTTTCACCACCTACCAGGAGGCTTATGCCCAGGCACGTGTTGGGCACAGAGCACCTCTGCCAGGAGACAGGGTGAGAACCTTAACCAGGACCAACGGGGTCTCACTACATCTTACGAACACTCAGCATAAAGCCTCGCAACACCTCTGGGTGCCCAGGCCCTCGGCTCCACTCCGCAAAGTTCTCAGGGAGTGCTGGCTGTGATGTGAGCAGGACCCACATGGCTCAGTACTTTTCAGAATGGGAGCCAAGGCTGGATGCAATGCGAGCTCCACCAGACAATCTCCAAGGCTGTGCAACGCCCTAGTTTTCTCCTAGTCGAGAAACACCCCATGTTTTCTCTAAGGGTCAACGTGAAGTAAAGCATCGCTGGCCAGACCGAGGTGGCTCAGGTGCCTGTGGACCTGGGCTGGTCCCAAAGCCACAGGAGAAGAGCAGGAACTTAGACTTGCACGTGTCTGCCCAGTGCCATCACACAGTGGATTCGGGGTGCCTCTTTGCTGACATGACCTCACCAACCCTGAGCCCCATCCCCCAAAGTGCTTCCAGCTTAATGGGTGCTGAGGGGCCAGTTCTCAAAGGTCACAGTACTCGGGAATCTGCTTTAAGAAAGTGCAGGTGTAAAAAGAGAAAGTGCAGGTGTCAGATGGACACTTCTGTCCAAGCCGGTGAGGACCGCCCAAGATGAGAACTCAGGGACAGACCCCACAGGGCTGGGTTTGTCTGGGTGGTTTTTCATGGGAAACACTCAGATTTCCCAGGGTGCTTGGTGCGCAGTGAGCATGACCTTCAACTCACGACCAAGGGCATCATACCCAATGGGGCACGTGAAAACCTGCTGGCAATCCCTTGTTATTACTGCTAGGTGTCAACACTGAGGGACTGGCAGGAAAGGAAATAAGCATTAAGGAATATTTTTTCCAGAACTAGCAAAAGTCCATTCCCCAAACTTTAGATGGAACGTTTCTAGTCTACAGAGGCTTTGCTTACTAATAATGCTGGCACACTGATGTATATAGATATATATATATTTTAATTATATACAGTCAAACCTCGGTTCTCGAATGTCTCCCATCTTGAACAATTCGGTTCTCGACCAAGTTGTTCACGGGGAAAATGTCTCGGCTGTTGAACAAAACTTCGGTTCTCGACCCAACAACCCTTTCATGCTAATACCTGTATGATCAGTCACGTGTCTCTCAAGCTACAAACAAAGGAGAGAATGCACAAGTTGAGTCAATTTACCGCTACACCTCACGTTATTAGCATCTCAGGAAATTGTGCTGTGAAATATTTTCAGGGTATTTTTGCTTTTGTGGCTGCTCATTATTATTATTAAATATATACAGTAAGTCACTGTGGGTCTTAACAAGGTTAGTGATAGCAGCAAAGGGAAAAGAAAAGTTGTGAAAACAGTGATAGAGCTTCAAAGAGAAATAATTGCAAAGTATGATAGAAGCTAATTTTCCAAAGTAATAGGAATAAGAAAGGTTAAAACAGGGAATCATTTAGGGGTCTGGAACAGATTAATTTAATTTACATTATTTCCAATGGGGAAAAAAATGATTTGGTTTTGAACAAATTGCTTCTTGAACAGCCTTCCAGAACGAATTAAGTTTGAGAACCGAGGGTCCACTGTATACGTATAAGAATAAAACTTAACAAGGGACAATGAACATCTGTCGAAACTTTGCTTAAAATACCAAAGAGGTGAAGTGCCATGGAGGCGGCCTGCTCCTGTCAACATCAGCGAGGAGGAGGTGGAACTGTTTCCAAATGAACATCCCGGGAGGCAGCCCCAGGGCCACAGGTTAGACGCTGCCAGCAGGCGGCACTCCCAGCCAGAGGGGCACTCCCAGCCGGAGGGTGGGGGGAGCCAGCTGGGGCCACAACTGGGACGAAGGGAGGGACAGCACAGCTTACCTCTGTGCTCGGGCGCAGGGCCGCTGGCCCCCCAGCTCTGGCAGAGCGTGGCCAAGTCCTTTGGAATGTAGGTCTTAAAGATATTGAGGATGTCTAGACGCTTCTCATGGCCCTCGGGCGCCGGCTCCTGCTTGACGGCCTGCGGGGTGGGCTGGGCCTGCGGGGCTGTGTTCCCTCTGGAGCCCTGGCTGGCCTTGGAGGGGGGCTCTCGGGGAGGTAGAGCGGGGCCCCCGTCGTCTTTCACCTGCAGCTGACCCTGAGGCTGAGGGCTCAATTTGGCTTTCGGTGGGTCCGGGGCACTGTGCTTATTTGGGGGGCCCAGGCCGGCCCCCACAGGGGCGATGACATACTTGTCCCCCAGCCTGCTGGTGGCCGGGGGCTGGGAGCCCACCCGGGCAATGACAGTGGGTGTGGGGGTGGCACTGCTGCTGCAGCCACT
>NW_005355584.1:7079645-7094420 GCF_000412655.1 Myotis brandtii
GGTCTGCCGAGGCCCCTCGGAGCCAGCTGCCCAGAGAGCGCAGGGGCCCCCCAGATGGCCCTCCCGGCTCTTAGGCATGCCGGTGGCCTTTGGGGTCCCACCCAGGGGCAAGGAGCTGCCTTTGGGCCCTGGCGCGCCACCCGGCACCTGGGTGCGCGTGAACCTAGCGATGGGCAGAGGCTGGCAGTCTTTACCCCCAAGGGCGGGCGGGGGGCCTGTGCGTCCGCTCCGGACGAGGAAAACCAAGTTGTTTCTGATGCTCTTGTAGCCGTTGGGCTGCGTCCACTGGGGGGCCATGGAGCTACAGCTGACGCGGTGCCAGATCCGCTTGTGCATCCACAGCACCTCGGGGTAGTAGGTCTTGTGGCTGCAGTAGGGACACGGGTACACGGCCAGCGCCGCCTGCAGCGAGGAGGCCAGCTCCTTGTGGCTGGGGTCGTCCCGGGTCGACCTCTCGCTCAGGTCCAGCGGGATCAGGTCTGGGGCCGGCGCTCTCCTGCCCCCAGAATGCTCCTTGTTGTGCAGATCACAGGGCTTCTCTTTGGGGTGGCCAGCCGGGCTCTCCGAGGATAGCTGTAGGGCCGCGCCTTCTGGAAAAGCCTGACCTGCATTCGAAGGGAAGTCTACGGCGTCCCGAAAGCCGCGGACCTCCTGCTTGGGGTGGCACGCAGGCATCTTCAAGTCCACAGAAAATCGAGGCAGCTCCGGTCTCCTGGCGGTCTCCCTGCTGCGGTCCTCACGTGCGGACACAGGGGCTGCCGTTTCCGCGCGGGGCCCGCCGGGGTCCTGTCCTGGCAGGGTGCGTCCAAGGCTGTGACTCTGGCCTCCATTGGAGAGCAGGAGCTGAGCCACGTCTTCGGAAAAGCGGCGGCTGTGTGGCTTTGCCCCTGAGGATCAAATGTAAAACGTGAAGTTACCATTTCTCATCAGAACAGAACAAGGTACAGAAGCACAACCAGGCGCTGGGTGTGGAGAGGGTGCCCGGCTGCAATCAGAGCGCTCCAGAGTCTGGCTGGCTCCCCACCGCACTCTGCCAGGAGCCAAGGAGCTGGCCACCACCAAGGGCAACGTGACGTTTGGGGCGGGGCGTCTTTTTTTCAATTGATTTAAATGATTCAGGCGACTGTAGAGGAAACTAAAATAGCTGGATATTTAGTTACCTGTAACAACAGAGTCACTGGTTAACAGGGTGACTAGTTCATCAAACACCAGGAAATGCACTTTCTTACACGCAGACTTCCCAGGCTCTCCAAACTGGGGCTACTGGGGGGCTGCAGGACCACCCCCAGCCAGCTGTGTAAGGTAAGAAAACTCAGAGAGGCCAATAGGCAATCCATGGCCACGTTGCACAGCCGGAAAACAGCTTAGTCTGCCCAAGGGGCCCTGGCTGCCTCCGAAACCGCTACAGGACAACCTGGCCCGATCCCAAAAGGGTCCCTAGAACTCTCTCCTGTATGGTCCGACGTTCAAGTCCAAAACCTCGACACCAAAACTCTCCTGCACAGGCATGAAGGAAAGGGGCGAGTCAAGCCACTCACCCCCACCCTTCTGGGGAGACACCCGCACACGTCCCCAGCTCTCTGCACCTGGAGGGTCCTGCCTGGGCGCACGTGGACCGCCTGCCTCTGCGCGAGGACTTGGTGTGACCAACCTCGTCTCTCCCCAGGTGGATGCTACATACTGCGAGATCGCGGTCGAGCGTGGCTGGTCTGGCCTCAAAGCTCAAGTTTTACAATTTCTGCAACATCGGACTTGACGATGACCAAGTAGATTTAACGGGACTTAAAAAAAATCCCGTCTTAAGTTTGCACTGGTGCCCTGGGTTTATTTAACTCTAGGAGTCAACATTTTAGAAGGTGTAAGGAAATGTTTCTGGGTCCCTTAAACCTCCATTCTTCCTCCCTGGGAAGAATGTCATCTCGTTGCTGCCAGTGGGACGGGGATGGGTTAAGATCAGGCGTTCTCTTGTGAGAAGCCCAGTACTGTCAGTTGTGACACAAGGTTGTTTTGGAGATTTTAACACTCTCTTGGAATGTAGGGGTCTGTTTACACAGAATGCTCTTTAAGTATCTGAGTATATTCTTGGAGTTGAGACGTGGGAACCCCACACTCTTCAGAAGGGATCCTCAGGAGAGCACCCTTCTCAGAGGCCGTGTCCTCGGAGCTGAGGCTCATTTCCAACCAGCAGGTAAGTAGTGAGCCGCTCGCAAGCAATTCAAAAGGATTATGTCCACGTAAAACATAGTGTTACCTGTATGTTGTCATCAGCAGAAACGATGAGGAGCCAAGTCAAGGAGGGATGCTTTCTGCGGCTCCAAAAAGCTAACAGTAAAGTCAAGTGCGCTTGTCTGTCACAAGTGGTACCCGTGACGACTCAGAAGGTGGGCAGCCCTGGCAAGCCCTTCTGATAGAAGGGGTCTCCACCCGGAACTAAACGGGGGACCATCCTGGCCTGGGATGAACTCAGGCTGCTGCTTGTTGTGTCAAATTCACTTTTAAATGTTCACAGAGCAGCGTCTGGGGCTGGGAAGCTGGTGTTTCCCATATGGAAGGACCAGGGACTCACGGGAGGGCTGCTGGTGGAGCCTCCAAACTGAGCAGTGAGGCCTGTGCCATCTGACAGTGCACTTCTGGGGGGTCTGCAAAGCTCCTCCCAAGTCCCAAGCATCATGCTCCCAAAAAGTATCATCAAACATCACAGGCGAACTCCCAGTGCCTCTGATGGAGACACGGAGTAAGAAACGGACAGCAAATAACAGACGTAACATGCCACGTCCCCCGTGAGGCTGGGCAGAGTGTTACCTAAGGAAACTGGTAACCCGAAGAAAGACTACTCCCCAGTGGCCAGCTAACTCCAGGGGGACAATCAGGAAAGGGGACTATGGATAACCTGAGATCAGAATGAGCGAGAGGGGAAGGCACGGGGTAGCCATGTGCTTCTTCACACCAGGCTGCCCGCCTACCACTCCCAGGGCCCTTTCTCATGGAGGTTCTCTGGTCAACAGGGCTGGTGAACTTGACCTCAATAGCGGACTCTGGTCAACTCAGAGAAGCACCCGAGGCCTGCCCCCTGCTCTCCCCCCACCCCCCACATTGCGACCCAGCAGCCCCTAAGGCACTGGAATAAACCCGCAAGTGAGGGGCTGAGAAGGGCTGCAAAGGGCTGCCCTCGGCACCGTCAGGTCCGGGCAGGCCAAGAGGAGGGCTGCCCTGCTGGCCCCCAGGGGACAGGATTCACAGGATTCAGGGCCTCTGCTCCAGGTTCTTCCGTGCCATTTCCAGTTTTACTCACGGTCATTTCATCTGCAAGGTGGACTTCCCAAAGAACTCCGTACCACCACTATCACCACCGAAAAGCAGGCCAGGCCCCCACCCACCAGCACAGAAGGGTCCCCTCCCTGCGGGATCCCAGCCCCCGCCGCCATCCAGCCCTTCCTGCTGGTCACCAAGCTCCATGAACACACAGCTGCCTCAGAGGCGGCACGCAGCAAACACTTTATTCGATCACAAGGAAGACGGCTAGGAGTTTGAGCCGTCTTCCTTGTGATCAGACAATGCACCTGATGTTCACCGGGAGGCTGAGTGACACCCTAAGAACAGAGGCTCAGAAAGCCCCGCAAGTCACTGCGGGCACAGGGCGCCTTAGAGGACCTGCACTGCTGTCCGGGTGCTGAAGCAGGTGCCGAGCCCACAGGAAGCATGCGTGTGTGTGACCCCATACACATGCATCACATACGTGCACATCACATGCACACTCGCACACACAGTCGTTTTTCCATGGCTGCTCTCTCTTTGGCCCAATAGTTTCTGTGACTCACACACACCTTAAATTACTCCATTTCTTTCCAAATAGGACCTTCCTGAATGTGGTTTTAGCACTGACCAGACCCAATCCCAAGGCTGGGGGATGCCGGGCTCACCTTGCACACGCATCTCACGCTGGACCCCCCACCAGCCCCGGAGGTTCGGAGCTTTCAATGTTTGGAACCCGAGGCGGCATCTACAATACACAAGTGCTGCCCCTGAGATACTAATAGGGTGATTACGGCACCTGGCAGGGGGGAAAAAATCACTCCCCTTTCAATTTTTATTAACTTCTTTTATTGTGATGAAGCATAAAAGAGGTGGCGGGGGGGAGGGGGAGGCTGGACCCAGTGACTCGGATTCTCCAGGGACTCACCTCCCAGGCTACCCATGAGCACAGAGCCCCCAGGACTGCCCCCCGCCCAGGGAACACCGCCCAACAGGGGTCCTGCTCTGAGGATGCAGAGGAACATGGGGACCTGAACAGCCAGGGAACCCAAGGAGACACAGCAAGACCTGCCCACACCCCCTCTACCACCACCCAGTAAGCGCAGGTCAAACACGTGTCTTTTTCCTCCAGGCCCTTCATCGCTTAACAGAACATAGAGCCATGCAGCTGGCTGTGCACCACACCGAAGGGCAGGCTGGCACCGCCCGCGTGAGAGGGCTACATCCTTCCTGCACTTTTCACCACCGCACTGGGCACTTAAGGAGCCATGCAGCTGGCTGTGCACCACACCGATGGGCAGGCTGGCACGCCCGCGTGAGAGGGCTACGTCCTTCCTGCACTTTTCACCACCGCACTGGGCACTTAAGTCGCACTGAATAGCAAGACAAGTAGCTTTCAGAAACTGTAACACAAGTCAAAACATATTTTGTAACTGACCTGCTGGGGAAGCAGATTAGATCAATTCCGTGTGTCTCGGTGTTCTGGTTTATAAACTAAGAATAGTTTCAAAACATTTTATCCCAGGTTTGGGGGGGAACCTAAGAGCAGTACAAAAGCCCCTCATCGTACAGTGTGATTCCATTTATTGAAAGGGTCCTTCAGGGGACCTTCTGACCGTCTTGGGGACGAGACGGGACATGGCTGGATTGGGAACACCGAGGAGAACTGGGAGCTGAGCCAGGGCCCGCCCAGGATGGAAGCGGGGGAAGGTCCCTGAAGGGTGCCACAGCGGCTGTCCTCCCACAGCCCGCCATCATTTTTATCAGTGGCCTCGAGGAAAAACTGGGACTGGACGAGCTACTCAGACCCAGAACTGACACTCAGCTCAGAGGGACAGCCAAACCTTCACCCAAGATCAAAGTTTTCAACAGGGAACAAAGGCTCAAAACTAACAAGATAAGGGAGAACAGAAAGTACAGGAAGAGAAAGGTATGCATTAAAGCTGTGCTTGAAAAAGACTCTAGGCCAGTGGTCGGCAAACTGCGGCTCGCGAGCCACATGCGGCTCTTTGGCCCCTTGAGTATGACCACGAAGTTTCAATTGCACTGTAAGTGCGCGCCCACACGTGGTATTTTGTGGAAGAGCCACACTCAAGGGGCCGCAGTTTGCCGACCACTGCTCTAGGCTCCTAGGGGACCACAAGCTCAGAGGGAGCTGCCACAGCCCAGGGTTTTAGATGGAGCCAAAGCATCCTTAGCCACAGCCAGGGAAGCAAGGGTACCGATGAGCACACGTAGTCGGAAGAGCCCAGACGAAGCTCTGAGACACGCACACACACTGAGGACAGGAGAGATGAGGGACAGGGTGTGTGGAACAGGTTGCCCCGGGGGGTGGGGGGGCACTTCTGGAAACAAAGTAACATGAAGAATGGCCTGGCCAGTGTGGTCCAGTGGTTGAGCATTGACCTATGAACCAAGAGGTCACAGTTCAATTCCCGGTCAGGGCACATGTCCGGGTTGTGGGCTTGATCCCCATTGTGGGACGTGCAGGAGGCAGCCGATTGATGATTATATCTCATTGATGTTTTTATCTCTTTCTCCCTCTCCCTTCCTCTCTGAAATCAATAAAGATATATTTTTAAAAATATGAAGAATGACTGCAGGGACTTGAACTATTCCTCTAGAAAGGGGGCTGGACTGCCATAAACTTTGCCTTTCACTCAGGACAGGAGGGAAGGATGGATAGGTGGATGGGTGGACGGAAGAATAAATGAGTGGTTCCTGGAGGGCAGCACCTGGCTGCACACCAGAATCATCTGGAAAGAGCATGAACCATCAACGACAAGAATTTCCAAGGTCGGTGCCTAGACCAAGAACCAGCCTTTGGGGGAGATGCCTGCTCACCCAACTTTTCTAAAAAACCTCTGGGCAATTCTACTTGTGGCCAAGACTGAGGGGTGCTGGGGTCGCTACAGGACAAATACTAGTAACTAGAGTCACCAAGATCGGGTTTCTGGCGAGGCTGCCAGGAGAAAGCACTGCGGTGGAGCCAGTGAGCCCTTGTCACCGAGCGGCACGGGGAAATGGGCATCAGCCCCCAGGAACAGGGCCAACCGTCCACGTTGCTGCATGAGGTGGTCTCAGTCCTCCATCGCTATGGCCTGAGAATGAGCAGGGAAGTGACCCCACAACCCGGGGTTTCACACGACGCCTGCAATGCTGTCATTTCTCTCCTGTGCAATTTGCTATGTGTCAGTGGTGTTGCAGGTAGACGAGAGGGATGGAAGGTGGAAACACTTTTTCTAAAAGTGCTTTGTCATTGCTTCACTGTGAGGAGCCCTCTGCAGCTGCAGCGGTCGCTGCGTGGCCAGGCGCGCAGGCTGCAGGCGGTTCCAGGTGGGAAGAGGCATCTGGGTAAGAAGAGCCTCATTCCTACTCCTCGCTTATCACGACCTCACTCCGGACAACCAGCCAGCGCACTTCAGTTTGTCTGTCGATTATTATATCGCTACAGTTGTTTGTCTCCTTTTTATCTATAATAACAAAAGCGTAATATGCTAATTAGACCGGACGTCTTCCTGACGAAGCTGGGGCTGTGAGGGAAGCCCGCGTCCCAGGTGCCTGCTGGTGGCCAGAGGGAAGCCCGGTCCCAGGTGCCAGAGCGAAGCCAGTGCCGACAGCCGGGGGAAGGAAGGCCTACTCTTGCACAAATTTTGTGCATCAGGCCTCTAGTGTTTATTATACTTTTGTAGATTCCCAGTCTTTCGGTTAAAACATAAAAACTAAAAGCAGAAAGGAACTTCTCACGAATGCAGCACACCAAGCACACAACCACGAACCTTTATCTGACGGTGGGTCTTCCCGTCTCCAAACACCTCAGTAGGCCCTTTACGTTCACCCTGTGGTCACACAGCAGCTCTGTGTCCGCTGTTCACAGAAGTTCTGCAGAGACTGACTTCTCCTGCCCCAGGTTCCCCATCCCTTACCCGGGGTTGTAAACACACATGATGAATTCTGACGTGAACTCGAGCCTCACCTCACGGGAACTGGGCCTGCCACCATGACTCCAACACAATGACCGGGGAGGCCGGAGGGGACCCAGGCCAGGCCGCAGGGGAGGGCAGTATAGGGACAGGTGGTGAGTGTGGGCCAAAGGTCAGTGTGCTGAACCCAAAGGGCAAACAGCGAGCCACCAGGGACCGTGTAAAACACGCGCTTTCCCCGCTCTCACTCTCAGCTGGGAGCACGCCACTCAACCCCCAAAACAATTTTATTCTGACCCAGAAAGTCAGCTGAAGGCTCAGATATGACACCTCTGCACAGAGACCCACAGTGCAACAAAGGTGAGGTTCACCCTTTGTTCTCGGTCCCCAGGAGAATGAGGAGACAGGTCGGAAAGGGAAAGAGAAGCATATAAGGACAAAGAGCTAGTTTCCAGATGAGGTGCAAACAGTGTGGCAAAGTGGACTCAGCCAACAAGGCCCTGGGGTTGGCGACGATGACTCTTCACCCAGGAAGTGGCATTCGGGGGCTGAAAGGATGCTCCAGGTCACACAAGGAAACGCTCTCCTGGGAGGCACTAAAGTGGGTTCTGAGCACAGAGGAAGCCTTGGAGGGAGAGGCGAGGAGGTGAGGAGGAGGCGCCAGGAGAGTGCCGACCCCACATGGCATCGCCAACACCAGGCTTCCTGCAGACTGAACTGCAGGAAACTTGGGGGAACTCGGGGGACACTGGCAAAGGGACGGTTCCCCTGGTCACGCTGCAGCAGATGGGGAGGGCCACCCGCCACCTCCTGCGGCCCACGTTTCAGAGACAGGCTCTCGCTGCTTCCCCTTCCTCCTGCCGCTGCCACTGACCCCGCTGGGCTGCAGGTGGAGTCGGAAGTGATGCTTCCCCCAAGCCCTCCTGACACAGGGCAGCTTCCATTGGCGGCCTACTCTCTCCATTCACGTCCCCAGGGACCCTTCGCACTGATGACCCGAGTGACAGCTGGCTCAGGGCTCACAGCAAACCCACGTTCAGGTACTCAGTTCTCCAGCCAGAGGAACTGTAACTATTGGACATCTTCACGCCACTCCTACTCTCCGAGAAAGGTCCAGCAGATGAACTCCCTACCTAAAAAACTCTCGTCATTAGCAGCTACGGGATTAAAGGGAAATTTGAGATGTCAGCAGTTAATTTTGGTAATTGTGAATTTCTAGCCACTCATGTCAAATATGTCCTGTTATCAAAGCTTGACATGACAGCGAGAACATTACAGCTTTAAGTAGTGTTTCTCTGAAAAGCCTTCCTTTGTAATTTTTCAGCTGTCTTAGAAGGGGGTGACTGGCAACCAAAAGATACAGGCCAGAATAAAGGTCTGATGTCTCGAGAAAAATGAGAACAACAGGCATCTAGATTTAGTTCAGCAAAAGTTTCGGCTTCGATATCCAGGTGACTTTTCCATTAACTAACGTGATATAAAAGCTTCCTGTGCAGGAGAAACACAGTCCACGCTGAACCACACCGCCCGCCCCGGGCCGGCTGCATCTGGACGCTCCCCTCCTGGAAGTAAAAGGAACCAGCCAAACTCGGTATCTGCCCTATTTACACAGAGGGCTGCCCGTGAAGCGTGCTCCCCAGGGACCTAGGTTCAGGGGCTCCTGGTCCCGGGGGTTCTAGCAGACAAGAAAGTCTGAGGCTCCCAGACCAGGCCCCACTGCCACCAAAATGAAACTAGCAGCAGGGTCAGCAAAGGACAGCTTTGGTCTCCAGGGAGGATGAAAAAAAAAATTGCTTCTCATAATCCAGTACCATAGTTCAGCCCTATGGTCAGAAAAATTCCTCTTAAAGGAGTGTGTTAAAGTTCTCTCACTTATGCATGCAATGGAAACTACAAAAATAATGAGGATCAAGTCTGAGTGATGAGGAAGCGAAGCTCCCTGGCTTAGGTGACGATATATACCATTCCATGCACGACACAAGCAACGTGAACCACAGTAACAACAAGAGTAAAGTCTAAGTCATAAGAAAAATGATGGGATCAGCACACTGTGAAAACTGAGTCATCCTACATTAAAATGCTTACACATGAGCGAGTATTGTGTTCCCCAAGTTGTTCCGGCTATTTCTTGTGTATAATAGAATACAGTATACAAGTTTCCATTTTAAGTCATTATCGTATTAACATCCCTTGCAAAGCTGTAACGTACTTACATTCATAGAAACCTTTATGAATATTTCATCACTTTGGAAGTCATATTTTGATTTCTCAAGAAAAAAGTTACAAATTAAATACTGAATTTCTAACTAAACAAAGTAACCTTGTTACACAAGGAAACCTAAAGTTTAAAATCCAGGAAAAACATTTTTCGGTGACTACAAAATCAACATTTTTAAAGGTTTAATCAAATACCCAGTTCTACTCACAGCTCTCAGTTACTGAACAGTAGTTCACCCGCCATAAAACACAGTCACATTCTAGAAGCCTAGAACTTACTAATTGCTTCCTCATTGACTGGACCATAAAACCACATCACTGGGGCTGTCGGGGTTGTTTTCCAACTCTAACCCAGGCTGAAGTGAAGGAACGCAAGTCTACTTTGAACGCAACTGTAACGTTTTATACACACTCCTTCACCCCCAAAATCTAACGGGGCTATCGGGGTTGTTTTCCAACTCTAACCCAGGCTGAGTGAAGGAACGCAAGTCTACTTTGAACGCAACTATAACGTTTTATACACACTCCTTCACCCCCAAAATCTAATAGCAAACTGTAACTTGGCTGTTTGGGGGAAAAAAACAATGCAAAGATATGTGAAAAGAAAAGGAAATCACCCAGCAAAACTTTACAAATCATGCTTTGAAGAAGGAGCAGTTCCAGCTTGCACAGGTAAAGAGAGCAGTCGGACCTTAACAAGGAACCGTCCAAGTCAACTGCCGAGAGCAAGGTTCTCTCAGCACTCGGAGATTTTAAATGTCAACGAGAAAGCGGACAGACAGGGAGGAGAAGGGCAGGAAAGAGGGGCACGCAGGCTGGTTTCACGTCCTCCTCCCATCACACCGCTCCTGTGGACCGGGAGTCCTAATCACTCACCGAGCATTACCCAGAATGCTCTTAACTTAAACTGCCTGTGCTTTCTCCTTCACGAGAAGTGTTTTAAGAGACCAGGGGCCCAGAAAGACTTTGGAAGAGAAGTTAACACGGTAAGTCTCCAGCGTGACAAGGATGAGTTCACACACAACACAGCCAGCCATATGTGGTTTCAAAGTTTTTCTGCTTGCTTAATTATCCGAAAATACAAAACCCAAATTCTGTGCATGTACATGGAAATTATAATGATCCTTTAAAAAAAAAAAAGATGATTTACTAGTTGAGTCTTCAGATTTAAAGTCAGGCACGTGTCTGACTTGCAGAACAAAGGCCATTTCACAAGGACGGGTCTGTGCTCAGTGTGAGGGCAGCAGGCCTACAGCCCAGCGGTGCTGGCGCCGGCGCCATGCTTGGCCTCGGCCGCTAGGTGGCGCCTGCGCACAATGTATAACCCTCTCCTGCCTGGAGCTATGTGGGTGGTCCTGGATTCCAGAAAGGGGATGGAAGAGGCATCTACTTTTAAACAACAGGTATTTATTAGTGAAAGACAGGCACCAAGAACTTGCTTTACGACCCATTAATACAATCGTGCGTATTTCTTTTGAAACACAGCTTCAGGCCATGCATCATCAGAATGGCGGTTCATCAGAGAGTCTTATGTTCCTTCATCAATATTTTAAGAGGATTAAAACATGGAGAGCTTTAAATTAATAATATACACTGTACTGGAATTATTTGGCAAAAATCTGTTTAGATAAAAATAACACATTCATATGCATTAGACTTTGGGGACCGGCATTGTAGTACCTCCAAAAGTCCAAAGCTGCGAAAATTTATTCAATTTAGTATTCTAGTCACTGCCTGAAAGCATTTTAGTGACTTAGTAATAACTAATTTTAAAGTGTTTTCCAGTAGGTATTTTTACATTGGCTTCAAAGTAGTTCCTCTCAAAGTTAAAACAGGTATGTTCCAAGGGTGTGGACACCGTGTCCAGTCTAGGAAGTCAGGCTCATTTAATGAAGAACATTGTCATGGGGAGACTCAAGTCTGTAGGTCTGAGTCCTAGTTCCAGGGCCACGTCTGATCCCAAGTCTAATATGGGAAATCACCTCATCCAGTTATGCCAGCTGGGGGAGCCCTTCATTCGAGGAGTGAGTGCTGCCCCCGTGTGCCCGACACTCTGCCTGGCTCCAGTGATGCACATTACTAGCCCTCCCGGGGCTTCGAGGCAGAAAACCAGGAGTAATAAGACTGTGTGTGAGGAGGAGGGAGGGAAAGGGAAGCCATTTCTACAGCTGGCTCTTCCCTCCAGTCTGCCCGGAGACAGACGACACAGACGGGGCACTTCACAGGGTGCACGAAACACGGCGTGTGAGGCGTGGGGTTTACATCCTTCACAAACAGAACTTTGTCAAAGCTGAGATTATTTTCATTCCTTGAGTATTTTCACGTGTGTCTTCTATCAAGCGGACTGGATGTGCTAGCCACAGCCCTTCTGAGCACTCGCCAGAACTTCTAACCCCATGCCCACAAAGTGAAAACTATTACTTAACAGCTAAATTAGATCAAAGGAGCCTCCCACCTTGCCTCATCCGACAGCCTCTCCCTCTGTCAGGGCTCCAGGCGGGGAGAGCATGGCCGGTCCCAGCCCAGCACCGAGGTGCCTGTGGGTTACAGAGCCGTCAGCAGAGCAGTGGCTGTGGGGCCTGTGAGCCAGGTTGGCCACCACATATCTGGCCAGTAATCTCTCCCACAAAAGGAGGCCAGGCACAGGTATGTTACAGGCTTTTATGAGTGTAAACGTATAAATGAGAATAAAATAGGTAGATTTTCTGTCTCTCCAACATGGTAAGTTCAAACTATTATAGAAATATTAAATCTCAAAAGTTCCACTTCATCAGAGACACTTAGTGGAAAGAACTGCTTTATATATTTTACTTAATAATTTAAGCAACTCTGCTCAAACTCCATCACTAAATGTTTCTGTAACCTCAGGCAGGCTGCCTAAGCCACATACTATGCTGAAAGAGGAAAAAATTACAGATTCCTTTATAAATTGCAAAAAAAACAAGCATATACCAGTATACATTCTCGTATGTGAATGTCTTCATCCCTTAGTTTTCTCTCTTTATCTAAAGAGACAATACATGTGTCCCCTTTGTTGTGTATCTTCAGTTTTGCCCCTAATTTGTAGCTCACCTCCAATTTATGCAGTTTTTAAAGTCAAGACAGAAAAATCACAAGCCCCAAGGCCACAATGCCATTCAGAGGCTCGGAGCATCTCTGGAAAGCCCCAGCTACTGACGTGGGTTTTCTCAATCACTGAGTCATAGTTCTATTTTGAGAAGGAGTTGCAAAATCTTATTTCTGTGATTGTTTTCCAGGAGGCCTTGGCTAAGCAGGAGCTCTGCATCTATGAATTAGAGGTTTGTAAAGCTATGTGAAGGGTTTTCCAACAAATCCTATTAGCTGGACTGAAAAGGAAGTGCCCTCAGCCCGGTCCCTCTGCCCCCTCTGGCCTGGCGTCCCTTCCCTGGCTGTCTAAGAAGGCCCTGCAGCTGGCCGGCCAGCCCGAAATAACTCAGGGCAGGAGCTATCTGGGGCAAAGGTGAGGACCACGGGGGCCAGGAAACAACGGGTCAACATGGCCGAGTCTGAAGAGTGACAAAGAAAACCAGCATTTCTGAGACTGACTGAGAGGCGATTCCTGGACAGCGAGGACATCACAGGGCCTGTGCGTGCACCAGGGTGCACGTGTGGATACGTACATGCGGGGGAGATGACGGCGGCCCTCCCAGGGGGTGGGGCGGCTCTCTGAGGACATATTTTGAGGGCACAGTACATCTCAGCCCCATCTTCTACTTGCTAAGGATGCCATCATGTTCGATACTAATTAATTTATTCGCTCTTTAAATAAAACCTTTCAAGTCAGGGCAACGCCTCCTGCTGACTTCAGTGAGCAAAGCACACACCACTGTTCTCGCAGGGGGAGACGGGTGCTAATCAAATAACCAAGAACAAACGTGACCTCCCAGAGATGAAGGCAGCAGGCCCGGTGCCTACCAGAAGGTTCCACCACGCTGCCTCGCTCTGCCTGCTCCACCGTCCACGTCCAGGATACCTCCCCGTGGCCCGTGTGATCTGAGCTCTGCCTGTGCCCCCAGGTGAGGGGACAGTGCCTTCAGGGACAGGGGACCGGCTCCTCCCAAGCACACTGAGGTCGCTAAGGCAACAAGCAAGATGCACAACTGCAGAACCGGAGGTGCCTGCAAAAGCTGCAGCTGCTGTTCCCTAAACTCAATTTCAAGAACAGCAACCACTTAGCAACTCTGACATCTTACACTGTCTTCTCTCCAACCAAAAAAACACCTGGATCAGGCTGCTGCGTCCCTGTCCCCCTTCGTTTCCCACACATGCGGCAGCTCACAACTGCACACAGGACTGAACAGCAGGTCTGCTGGCTGTGGTGGCCGAGTTGCACCACAGGGCGGAGAGTCGTAAACCACATCTGAAAACAGACTGTGCTCACAACGTCGGCGATCCACGCTGCTGAGTCATCCTTCCACCACCTGGACATCACGGCCACGCTCACTGGCCACGCCAACCTGCGGCATCTCATCCCCCTCACTGTCCAAGTCTGCCTGTCTGTCCTGATGCTTCTCTCCTCACACACACAGACACGTGTGCACATGGGTGCACACACAGTCCCACATGTGCTATCTCAATGCAGTCACACACAGGAAGTCGCATGGGTGCACACCCGTTTTGCACACACAGTCACGCACACAGACAATTTCCCACAAGAGAGCCACAGGGTTTAGACAGGGAGGACCGTGGGATCAGTAGTGTCCAGCCAGATAATTACACACATGACCCAGAGTCCTGAGAACTCGCTCACTCTCCCACAGCCAATTTCAAAGTCCAGAATGTCAACCAAAGGAATACACCGTCTTTTAGAAGGAGAAAATGTGTGTGTGCGTGCGTGTGTGTGTGTGTGTGTTAAGGCTATTTTTAAAAGCTGAGGGCATCCGTCCATACCCTTAAAAGTGACAAATCTTACAGGCCAACATGCGCTGAGCAGCACACACACGGGTTCCATCTTTCCCTGTATTCAGACTTCTACGGACTGTATGATTATATAACACACACACCAAATCTACATGTAGCTGCAAAAATGAAACGGTTATTATTTTTAGAATCTGGGAAAAACTGTATTAGTCACACGCAATAGTCACCGTGACTTCCACACCACAGCTCCGCTGTGAGGACACAGGCAGAGGAAGAGCAGCTCTCTGCAAGCGCCAAGGGCTCCTGCTCGGCCACGTCTGGCACACCACACCCTGCGAGCTCCTGCCCAGCGTCCCAGACCCCACACAGAGCCCAGCCCCGGGCAGGAGTCACACAGGTCCGCTCGGTAGAGGATCAGGTCACCAGGGCGAGGACTGACCTCTAACAAGGCAAAGGCATGTGTGATGCAGAACAGTTACATGAGCCCAGGTATCCACATGCT
>NW_005355584.1:7095152-7108514 GCF_000412655.1 Myotis brandtii
GAGAGTGAAATCCTGGCTTTGTTATTCTTAATTCTTTCCTCCTAAGACTTACTTTGTACCTAATACGGGTAATACTACTCATGCCTTGATTGGGGTTTTTAAGTTATAGGCACATAACCTGGTTCTGAGCAATTTAAACCAAACAAACAAACAAACAAAGGAAGGCTATGCTCTCTAATTGCCCCCTGCTTCCATCGCACCTTCTTCTCATTCAGTTTCTCATCATCATCCAGCTATAACCAATGGGCCTTTTTTTTCTCATTCAGGAAAGCTCAGCGAGGCCACCAAGGAAACAGGGAAGAGGGATGAAAGGGACTTGAGTGTGGTCAGCTCATCGAAATGTTATTCTGTTTTAAATAACCACTTGTGAGCACCTGACACAGGTGTTTCCATCCTGGCTCACACCCCTCAGGGGTCCTCAAACTACGGCCCGTGGGCCACATGCAAATACAAATATTGTATTTGTTCCCGTTTTGTTTTTTTACTTCAAAATAAGATATGTGCAGTGTGCATAGGAATTTGTTCATAGTTTTTTTTAAAACTATAGTCTGGCCCTCCAACGGTTTGAGGAACTGGCCCCCTGTTTAAAAAGTTTGAGGACCCCTGGTTTAAAGTCTCAGCTAAAGTATAACTCTGAGTCTTGAGTTTGGCAAGATAGATAGATAGATAGATAGATATTTAAATACTGCCTCCCTCCTGGGTTGGTTCTAGATCAGTGATGGCGAACCTTTTGAGCTCGGCGTGTCAGCATTTTGAAAAACCCTAACTTAACTCTGGTGCCATGTCACATATAGAAATTTTTTGATATTTGCAACCATAGTAAAACAAAGACTTATATTTTTGATATTTATTTTATATATTTAAATGCCATTTAACAAAGAAAAATCAACCAAAAAAATGAGTTCGCGTGTCACCTCTGACACGCGTGTCATAGGCTCGCCATCACTGGTCTAAACTATATGACATTAAACTGATGGAAGCTGTTAGCAGAGCCCAGCAAGGACCCACGATTCAGAGTCAGAATGATGGACTTGACAATAAGCTAAGTGAGTCATCACTGCTCTAGATAAAAGAACACATACTCCCTCATTTTTCCACTCTCTGCCTCCAAATTAAAGGGGGAGAGCAGCTTTCATCCCAAATTACAGCTGTTGTTAATAATCAAACCAAGAGGAAAGAAAGGCAGCAATATCAAGCCGTTCTCATGCTTGGCAGACGTGGCCTGAAAGACCTCCATAAATAACGGAGAATACGGGGTCAGGCCGATCCAGGACACAGAAATAAACAGACTCCGCGATCTCCTCAGCGCGCAGCCGTTGAAGGCTGCCATGGAGCTCCAAGATGCGACTTGGCCGCGCTCTCTGGGAGCTGCTTTGAACTCTCGGGCTTCCACTCATAACAACTACTGACGGCTCATCCGGTCCCTGGTCCCTGACTTCAAAGGGCAGGCTCTCGGCCCAGCCAGGCGGAGACCGGGACCCAACCCAGCCTCAACTGTTCACTCTCTGTGCCTCCTGGCACTCCCGGCATTTAATTAACCCAGGAAAACTCGGAAACCGAAGCCCGAAGGACGACTCCGGGAACCTGGAGAAACTTTCAAAAATCTGAAAACACTTCTGCCTTGACCGGATTTGAACACATGCATGACATTCTGTCCTGATCAGGGTATTTGCAAGCAGAGCATCAATTTCTGGAACACTTGCTTTGTTAAAATATGCAAATAGGTGCCAGATCCAAGGACCATTTTTTACTACCTTGCCCTATACATGAAGTAATCCTCCATAAAAACCTGCCTTAGAATTTACATCTGCTAAAGCTTTGCTACTTAAAGCCAAGAAGTAATAAAACTAGAAAGGATTTTTTTCCCCTTCCTTTTTGGATGTAATTAATTATATGAACATGGGAGCTTTCAATTAGAGAAAATACTGCATCGAAGATTTTATTATTCCTAATACCAGAAATACATAGTTCCTTTTATGGAATTACTGCTGGGTGAGGTTCTGCCTAAGTTTTGGAAATTTATAACTTTATTTACATCATCTCAACCTCTGAAGAGAGTGATATTTAAATAGTCAAAGGAGGGCTTACCTATTAAATGTGAACTCCCATAGTTTTGCTAGTTACCAAGTGGCAAAGGTTCCTCAGCCTAGTGGTCGAATACAACTGCACCCTTTTAGAATCAAAGGATGAGCAGTTTGTTGGTGAAATAAATGTGTCAGTAAGATAACAGTATTTTTAAACTGCTCTTTCCCAATGCTGTAGGAGTCCCCAACATACTGTATCGCTGCTGGGGACAACGTCTCTCACTAGAAGTCACCCAGATCACTACCTGACATTCACTGGCCTAAGATATTTTTTAAAAACAGGATAAAAAAGACTGTTTCTTGGATTATCCTTACATGTGACAAAAGAAGGGTAGAAAACAAATTTTCTAGCAATAACTTCATTTAATGTAATTAACCTCCCTCTCCCCTTTGGGAACCTATAATGTAGTGAGTGCTAAGCTACAAGAAAAAGAACCATCACTGTAAAACGCAGGTCGCACATTTCCACGGATGCTAACTAGCCTTGACTGACGGGAATTGGCCCCAAACGACAGGGGAGCAACAAGACTTGTCAGAAAGTACCTTGGCAGAGGTGGCTCGCCTCCAAACCACTTCCAGGTGAAGCTGGGACCTTCAACTGACGCACCAAGACCGCATCTCCAAGTGACCCCAGGGTGCAGAACCTGTTCCAATTACAGACCAATCCATGCCAGCGAACTTGAGATCTCGTTGCATGTTGTCAGGCTGGGGGAGTGGGAGGAGCCACTGTTTTTATGATTTTTCTGTCTGCGTGGTGGAATCCACGACTAATACGTCAGTAATTCTTCAACAGTTCAAGCACGGGACAAAGATTCCCAAGAGAACAGTGATTTGCCATGGATTTTTTTCACACATATTTGCTTAGCAGTTTTTTAAACCAAAACTACATAAGGATAGGCCATCCAGAGGCAAAATCAATTTAGAACCAGAAAAAATGGGGCCACTGATTTCCTCAGACTGCTGGGGGAGGGGAGGTGGGCAGAACAAGGCCTAGAAAACCTCAGCCACAGATAGAGGATGTACCACTGAGATCACAAAACCTGTCTCTATGTCTGGGCAGCCCATGTGTCAAGTATGATTCCTGGGACTTTTTTGAATTTGGATTAAGGAGAGAGGTCTATGCATGTGACATAATTTCAGTGGTTAGGACTGGAGTCTTTCATTCTCACCTTAACTCTTACCAGACTCGGGGGGGGGGGGGGAAAAAACTAATGTCCCAAATATCAGGGAGAAACTGTGGCCCCTCTGATACACGAGGGACACTGGCATCCACCACAGAACAACACCAACATAAGGGAGGCCAACAGCCTCCACTCAGAAACGCCACCCACAGAACTCCAAACAAGACAGAACTTTCCAAAGCAATCTCCTAGCACCTTGCATAGTTATTATGATACTAGAGGCCTGGTGCATCCATGCACCGGTGGGGTCCTTCGGCCTGGTCTGTGGGGATCGGGCCAAAACCAGCTCTCCAACATCCCCCAAGGGGTCCCGGATTGCAAGAGGGCACAGGCCAGGCTGAGGGACCCCCTGGAATGCACGAATTTTCCTGCACTGGGCCTCTAGTATAAAATAATACTCATGGAAGGGCTCCAGGGTGTATCCGGCCCGTCTCGCCCACTCCCAATTGGCCAGACCCCAGCAGCAAGCTAACCACCAGTCAAAGTGTCTGCTCCCTGGTGGTCAGTGTGCATCATAGCAACTGGTCGAATGGTCAAACAGTCAGACACTTAGCATTAAACTTTTATTATACAGGATTATTGATTATATTCCCTATGCTGAACTTTACATCTCCATGACTATTCTGAAGCTAATCCTATATAATAAAAGGGAAATATGCAAATTGACCCTAACAGCAGAACAACCGGTCACTATGACATGCACTGACCACCAGGGGGCAGATGCTCAATGCAGGAGCTGCCCCCTGGTGGTCAGTGAGCTTCCACAGGGGGAGCGCCGCTCAGCCAGAAGTCAGCTCATGGCTGGCCAGCGCAGCGATGGTGGCGGGAGCCTCTCCCGCCTCTGTGGAAGCCCTAAGGATGTCCAACTAAGCTGTTAGTCGGACATCCCCCAAGGGCTCCCGGGCTGCCAGAGGGATGTCTGACTGCCAGTTTAGGCCCGATCCCCCAGGGAGCAGGCCTAAGCCGGCAGGTGGACATCCCCTGAGGGGTCCCGGACTTCGAGAGGGCACAGGCTAGGCTGAGGGACCTCCTGGAATGCACAAATTTTCCTGCACTGGGCCTCTAGTATAAAATAATACTGAATGTCAACTGTAGTTGGAAAGTAAAATATTAAAAAATAAAATCTGTATCAGCTGAAATGATGGCATGTAGTTATTTTAAGCATCAAAGTTAACACAATAATTGTGTTCATTTACCAAGTTTAAGTTACTCATTAACACTTCCTAAAACATTTTGCAAAAGACAGGCCTTTCCTCTCCAGTGACTGTCATCTGTGTCCGGGAGGCCATCCCTATAGCATCATCCTCCAGGATCCGCTTCAGAGACTGAAAGGAAACTTCAAAGTCAAGGTCCTCGGTGCTGTACAGAGCACTCAAATATCTCACACCACCCTGATACACTGTGTACAACTGTTAGAAAACGCTGAGTTATTTTTTAATCGAGCAACCAAACTAAAGGTAGTTTTTTATTCTTCTGAATCTTTTTCCACAGCACTAACCCTCAACAGAGTCTATATATGGACTTCAAGTTTTAGCAAATAAAACTAGAAAAAGAGAAACTCCACCAAAAGTTCCCCCTTTTCTTCTTCAGCGAATTGTTCTTGTAACGCTCACAGTGTGAGAGAACCAGAATCTCCTGTAGGCAGTAAACACACCAAGGATTGCTCAACAGGCTATAATCATCCAACCATAGACAGGCAACAAGACCAGACACTTCCACGTGCCTGAAGTGACATAAGCTTCCCGCAGAGGCCTAACTGTGGAGACACTTCCCTGAGAAAATATAGGATAGCCAGGTGATCTGAATTTCAGAAGCATGACAAATAATTTGGGGGGCATAAGTATGTCTCAAATATTACATGAGACATACTTGTATTATTTATACACAAAGATATATGCACCCCTATGTTCACTGCAGCATTATTCACGGTGGCCAAGAGTAGTTGGGAACAGCCAAAGTGCCCAACGATAGAAGGCTAGATAAAGAAGATGTGGTACATATACACAATGGAGTACTACACGGCCATAAGAAAGGATGAAATAGAGTCATTTACAACAACATGGATGGACCTTGAGAACATTATGCAAAGTGAAATAGGTCAAACAGAAAAAGCTAAGAACTATATGATTTAACTCATATGTGGAATATAAAACTGAAACTTATGAACACAAACAGCAGTATTGTGGTTGCTAAAGGAAGGGAGAGGAGGGAGAAAGGGGTTGTAATGTGAGGTTACAGGAGAAGATTTGACTTTGGGTGGTGGGCACATAAATTAATTAAGTAAATAAAAAATAAAAAAAGAAACAGGACTCATTGTCTACTCATTTGACAGGAATCCTATACTGTTATTTACTAAATCAGGCAACTCTATAACTTGTTCTCAACTAAAATAAACACATTATTTGGATGAATTATGTCAAACAAAGGAACTGAGAAGTGACAGGGCACAGGGCTGTGAGGATGACAATGGCAACTCCAGGTGACCCTTCCTGGTGCTCCTGGGTCCAGGGGCCTCGGTCTGAGATTCTGTCTCTGGCCTTGGGACAGACGGCAGGAAGGAAAAGACCAGGCCCTCATCTCCACTGTAGCCGTGCACAGCTAGCTCACAGGGGTGTGGCACAGCTCTGAAAACGACAAACATCTACAACAATACACCCTCCTCCCCAAAGAGCAGATCTTTAAGTTCTAAGAGAAAGATCTTTAACTTTAGAAAAAAAAAATCATGGAATTCTGACCCAGAATGGGAAAGGCAGTCCAGCCTGGGCGATCTTCTATCTTCCTAACTTTCGAGCACATGCCCTTTCGTCACTGGGGCTCCTAAACAATCTCAGGAATCTGATTCTCGGTGGTGTGTGGGCGATCACCGTGGAAACTGCAGACTCTTCCTCCTGGTGCAGCACAACCTGTGCAGAAGCTTCCAGTTCAGCCTCCAAAATTCCCAAGTCAGAACTCTGTGACGGAGTCCCTCACCCCGGCATTCAAGAACTTTGCAAGTCATCTTCAGATGACATATTTAACTGCATTTTGGAGATATTGCTGATCCTGCTCTGTCAGTCGAGAAGGTTTTAGGGGTTTGTGCCTTGTTTCCAATCTCCATAGCTCTGCTCTGCCCTACCAAACATCATCATTTCTTAAAAAAAAAAAAAACAGTGCCCAGGAACATTTCTTAGAAATTTTCAATCTACCCCACTGCTAGTCTAATACCAAAATAGTCTGTATAAATCCTATCTCATTGCTTAACCAATAATAATAATACAGGTGAGTTTTAAATCAAGGGAACCACAGTAACTAGACATCACGTTGGAAACCTGACCATCATTTAGGAATCAAACACGATGTTCTCCAACAGTCAGTCCAGTGAATGAATTGCTCCAATAATGCTAACCTTAGGCTCGGTCGCTGGACTGGGTAACGATTATGGAGGCACCATTCTCTAGCAGGTTTCGGATATGAGAGTCAGGCACTCAGGGAATTTTCTAGAGGATGGTCAAGGCATCGGAGGGTCCTGCTGAATTATTGTTTCAAATTATACGTTTCAATAGCCAACTGCATTTTTAGATGAAAACAGTACTCCTAGTACATTTGGAATGCAGTTTGTTCACCGTGCTGAAAGTCATTATTCTGCAGTCAGAAGAAAGAACATGAGTAATACTCTGATCTGCACATTTTTACGGGAACATATTTGGCAGCTAGCAGTCAGCCCAAATGTCTTACTAATCTGTGAGAATTCTTCCCTCAAATCAAAGGCTGCCTGTGTGAATACACCAGGATACTGGACACCACTGTGCTGACCATGCACACAGAATCTGGCAGCAGTGGAAGTCTGGCCTTCTAATTTTTAACCCAGAGAAGAATATAGCTCTTGCCTTTTTACTGCCAGTAAAATCTGAATCTAAAACCACAATCACTTTTAATATGCAGAGCTTATGCAAATTGTATGCAAATACTGGCTCCAGTGATAGCCTACAGAGGTTTCATGAGAAAACTGGCCTCAGATTCTGTCCAGCACACAGGACATTAAGAACCAAAAAAGAAAATAACCCTAGACTTCCAAGTGAAAAATTTAAAACATGTGCCAGAGATGCATACACAACAAAAACACTCAGCTAATAAAACCTAAGTGCTTGAAGAGTCTAAACCTACTAAATAATTCAGTGCACCCCCTGGGAGCAAGCAGGCCAAGGTGGATGCAAATGAAACAGCAGCCCACTGAGCAGAGAGCCTCTGACCCCAGAACACCAGGCTTGTGGGTGGGCATCCCAACTCGAGAGAGGTGGGGCGGGTTTCCTTCCGAGTTCCTGGGCCTGGACCCTTCACTCCCACTCGCAGTGGGCTCAGCCCTGGCGGGGACAGGGGGGCCTGTTTTCCCAGCAGCCTGAGAATTCAGTTCCGGGCCACAGGTTCTGGGCCAGGGGCTGGAAGGGTCTCTGCAGTTTCTCCTCACTGCACAGAAGGTCTCCCTCTGGAGAGGACAGTCCGAGGGCCCCCTGGTAACATGGCACAAGATAAATGCCCAAAAACTGCAACAGACATACATGTCCCAGGAACAGAGAGGGCCGCTATCTGGAAGCCACAAGTGCAGGCTCTAGGGCAGTGGTTGGCAAACTCATTAGTCAACAGAGCCAAATATCAACAGTACAACGATTGAAATTTCTTTTGAGAGCCAAATTTTTTAAACTTAAACTATATAGGTAGGTACATTGTTATTAACTTAATTAGGGTACTCCTAAGCTGGCCTTTGCTAAAAACGTCCTCAATCTGATTGAGGTACGTTCGCTGAGGTCGACCCCTTCCAACTCTCCCATCCACACTCTTCTTGTATAGTTGTTTCGTCTATCTTCTTTCCGAAAACCGACTTCTGCGCATGGGCCACAAAGCTTCAATCGCACTGTACGTGCGCACCTGCACGTGGTATTTTGTGGAAGAGCCACACTCAAGGGGCCAAAGAGCCACATGTGGCTCATGAGCCGCGGTTTGCCGACCACTGCTCTAGGGTGACAAGGCAGAGGAAGGGATCGGCCAAGACGGCGGGAGAGGTGTCCAGTATGTGTGCCATGGAGACAGGATGCTCAGGTCACACGAAGGGCAAGTGGAGCATTCCAGAGAGGATATTGGGGGACAGTGAAGGTGCCGCAGGGGAGATGGGAGGGGTACCAGGGCCCCGGCTGAGGTCCTAGAAGGGCCCCCGTAAGGAGCCAGAACTCTCTCTTGCAACCTGACAGTGTCTGGGCTTCAACAATACTGGCATGGCCTGAAGCAGATGCAGCCAGATGTGCCACATCCCAGGTACAGAGGAACAGACAGAATCACAGACAGGGCAGTGGTGGGAATACGGGTGAGAGTGACATGTGTCCGTCCAGAACAGCTCTGAGACAAGGCATTATCTTAGGGGCAATGCACCGGGAGGGGCCCCAGCTGCATTGACCAGATGTGAGCCCATGTCCACTGCAGGGTCTCTTCTTCCTCCAGGGCTGACCCTCAACCCCGCTCACACCCCCAATGGTATGCAGCCCATGGATCAAAAGCGAGATCAGAGCAACTCGCTCTGCAGACACCCCCTAACCTGGCGCAATCCGCCCCTTCACAGGTAAGGTCACTCCTCTTGGGACTGGGGTGAAAGACCCAAACTCAGCTCTTTCTATTCACTATTGATGGATAAAATCCACAAATCTGATGTTTCATTGTCAGGAGTAACAAGTTCAAGTCCGAACTGGAGAAGGTCAAGTGCTCCTCTCCATACATAATAGCAAAGATGACACTTAAAGGTGACACTCAGGGAAGGAGCTAAAATCACGGCCCCATCACCCATACTGCACACAGGGGAAAACGAAGTCTAGCAGGGCGTGGAGACGGACACAAAGGAATTCTGTATGTGAGCAAAGGCGGGGACGTTGTCACATCAAATAAGGCTCTGTCAACACAGCACACGTGTTTTTATTGGAATCCAGGAAAACCATTAATTTCACCTTTAGAGAATGGCCATTCGGAGTTTCCCACAAGCAGCCTCTTGGGATAGGATGACACCAGTACCCACCACGCAGAAGACCAGCTTTTGCAGAGCAAGCTGAGCTGCCTCCATCCCATCCTGCCCATGGATAGCGTGAGAGCAAACGGGATCTGGACCCTGAACAGAGCTGGGCCAGCCTGTGACCATATGCCTCTACCCTCCAGTGACAAATGGGGACAGGAGACCTTTCCCAGGCTGGGAATTGGACCCTGTGGACCTGTTCTGGTTCTAACTCTAGTGTCAGAAAGAGTGCCTACTGGATGCCCAGGATGCCAGGCACACACAGGAACACGTTAACAACCCCCTCAATGAGTGCCATGGCCCCCACACTGTCACCATGGCAACTGGACACTCACAGGGCTGAAGAACTTACTGAAGACTCACTGCAAAAAAAAAAAAAAAAGAATTACAATCTAGGCATCCATGCTCACGTGCCTTCCGCCAACCACACTGTCCTTCAGGAATAAATACACCACTCGCTTTTGGGCAAATTATAAGGTTTCCCTGTGCCTCAGTTTCCTCACTGGTAAAATGGGAGGGGCATAACAAACATCTTGGAGTTTGCATCTCCCACATTAAATATTCTATGATTCTACTATATTGTGTCAAAAAATTACAAGAGCCTAGCAGGTTGCTCAGTGGTTAGAGCTCAGTGAACTGGAGGGTCGCAGGTTCGATTCCGGTCAAGGGCACGTACTTCAGTTGCAGACTCAATCCCCAGGCCCAGTAAGGGCACATGTGGGAGGCAAAGAATGGATGTGTCTCTCTCATATCAATGTTTCTCTCTGTCCCTCTCCCTCCCACTCTCTAAAAATCAATGGAAAAAATATCCTTGCGTGAGGATTAACAACAACAAAAATTACAAGAGAGAGAGGGAAAAAAAATGAAGTGTTTGAATTTTGCTAACACACCAAAATGTTTGCATGGTGTTTGTTTTACAGTTCTGAGTGCGCACATCCCATATGTGCCTCCTGGTGACAGGGAGAAAAATCCCAAAGCATAATCTCTAGAGTCTGATGTCTTTCACAGAATAATAAATTCATTCTGGAACAGCAGGGAACATGGTGTTCTGTTCAAGCAAATACTAGATTGCATGCCATGCATAGATGATCAGCATTGGAGAATCGGGATACAGTGAAGCACACTGTTCCCATCATAACTCAATTTTCCTCGGTAATTCAGAGCATCCAGGCTATGGCAGCGCCACATAAACAGTTGTCACCGGGTCTGTGTGCTTACGATGCTGACAGAGAGCCATTTCTGGTTGCTAAGATGCCGACTAAGCCACCGGGCATTCTGCACTCCACAATCAAGTACATCTGAGTGTTTTTCTTAAGAAACTTCTCTGCATTTGATAATGAATAAGAATTAAATATGAAGGTTTTCTACTCTTACTTCATCTATTCCCAACAAAATCAGTTCCTTGGTTTTCAGGGAAGTGTGAAACCATGAACACTGTCGTCATCAGTTACTTTTAGCTAGATTCATTCTAAATCCTCTTACAATGGGTGGACATACAGAAACATGTCCCCTAAGCTGTTCTGGTGACTGTCCACGCTACACAGAGATAAACAACAGTAGCTGTTCAACCTCTGTGCTGGCTGCATGACCCTGGTCCTCCCCACTGGCCAGCGCACAATTGGGGACAAGTAGCCATAGAGCATGTACTCAGCTAACATTTTATAACCAAAGACTGGATCTTCTTTCAGTTAAGATGGTGCAGGAGTGTAGCCTGGAGGGAGGCAGCTGGCAGAGAAATAGGAAAATGCAGTAACCTCATTTCTCCCTTTAATTATCTTTCCTTCCCTTGACATACTGTCTATTTCTGAAACTATCTCCTTCATTGCTCCAACTGCATTTGATACTGTGGCCCTAGTTCTATTGAGCCATCTAGCTTGGCATCTTGTTCGGTCGAAAACAGTCACACGATGTCATCTAAAACTTGGGGGTTTACTATCAATTAAGTAACGGTGATTATAAAAAGATATATACAGAGGCAAACTCAATAGAGTATGAATTTGATGGGATAGGAGAGGTTAGAATAATAAGAAATGGTGCAAACCTGGGGTATTCACATAAATTTTAGCAGAAACGATAGGCAACTAAATTGTAGAGACAGGCTCTTGGGAGTTTTGCATTGATACAGGTTCAACACCTATGATGGCCCCCAGCAGTAGGCAGGGCCGTTGGAAGGTGCTCCTCACCATGGCACCAACTCTATCTAAGGGCACAGGTTCTGTGTGAGGTGGCCTTCCATCGTCCCTAAATCATCCATCCCCATGCTTTCTGGGCCTGATGGAATAGTCACTGTCCCCAGCAATGACCGCTAAGAACCTGACTCTGCTCTGTTTGAAAATGTTGATTTTTATAAACTTAAATTATATGCCTTCGCAAATGCTCCTCTTCCCTAATGAACCGAATTAATTTGTGTGACCTCCAAAAGTATACTTTCTACCTGGGCCCGGCCACTTTCTCAATGGAGTATTTCAATCTAGTTCAATAACATGTTTTAGTTCAATAACATGTTTTATGTTACTGAACCTCATTCCCAACTTTGCTCTTCTTATTAGAACTTAGTGATGAGAACTGCTGGGACCAGTCTTAAGTGAACACAAAAGCAATGTGACAATGGGAGCTCTCAGAAGGTCTAGGCAGCAACACTCAACAGATGGGGAATATCTCATGGAAAAATATGTTTCTTTTAATCACTCTAATAGAGCAAATTAGCCCCAGATGCAAAGGCAATATTCCAATCCATTCCTGGATGTCAAAAAAAAAAAATCTCTGAGTAAAAGCATGGCACAATGCACCATGGGGATTACTGGAAGGCTCGCAAAGATGAGAATGTCGATGTCAACTCTGTTGCCCCCACTGACCAGGCTCGCTCCTATGAAGACCACTGTGATCTTGGCTCTCCATTTCTCCGTGTTTGCTCTAAGAATCTTAACCAGTCGTCCCATCAAAGTTCTATGAGAATTTAAAGTCACTGAGATGTTTTAAAATCTAAGTGATCTTTTAGTAACAGGAAAGAAGAGCATTTCCCAAAGTTATTTGCATTTTTTTAGAAAAAAACAAACAAACACAAACTACAGATCATAATAGAGAATCCAAAATACCCATCTCCTTTTTCAGAGTAGCTCCTTCAGAGGCCTGAGCCAAACTCTGCAAGTGAGAGGGTTTGGTGAGTATTAAGTCCACATAGCACACATCTCTCTCCTTAAGGGCATCCACAAATCAGCGATTTAATGCTATACTCAACCATCAAAGGACACCAGGATTGAAAAGTTGGTGGTTTTAGGAGGAGAGATACTGTCCTCTGGGGTTACATGCAGACCCGCACTGTTCTTCAACATTTTATGCCTCTGTCATGCCATAAATTTATTTTTTTTCAAGCTCTCAATAAGCTACAATATTCTGTTCATTCTACTGTCAACATGTTAAATTCAACTACCATCTATAATCTCATTATAGAATCAAATGTCTCAAAAAATAGATTATGTACAGAGAAAATATATATCATCTTAGTAAGAAGCAAATGATAATCTTTAAAATTTAGTGAACCAGAGAAAAAAGAATCATTTCTAATTAACAGTGAAAATAATTTGACCTTTCCAACATCTTGCTCCTAAAAGCACTACCAAATTAGCTTATGATTAATTATTTGACTGCTATCATAACAGGTGAGGATCAGGCCTAAAAGCTTTCCAAGCATTCAAAATATCTGTCCTCAAAGTAAAAAATAAATAAGATTTAGGTCTAGCCTAATATTTTACCCATGCTTACATCTACACGATGGAATACTATGCTGCTGTAAAAAAGAAGGAACTCTTACCATTTGCAACAGCATGGATGGAACTGGAGAGCATTATGCTAAGTGAAATAAGCCAGTCAATGAAGGAAAAATACCACATGATCTCACACATTCATGGATAATAGAGACCATTACAAACTCTTGAACAATAATAGATACAGAGGCAGAGCTGCCTCAAACAGATTGTCAAACTGCAGCGGGAAGGCTGGGGAGGGTTGGGGGGCAGGAGGGAAGGGGGTAAGAGATCAACCGAAGGACTTGTATGCATGCATATAAGCA
>NW_005355584.1:7110393-7112111 GCF_000412655.1 Myotis brandtii
AAAAAGTAGTCATAGTATTATTACTAGAATGTGACCAAGTAAAACCTCTAGTTGTAAAAATTTTAAAAAGGGAACACCACAAATTAAAATGCCACCCAGGGGTCACAATTGGGTTCACCAGTTTTCTATTGTTTTGTGTGTTTTGTGTGTGTGTGTGTGTGTGTGTGTGTGTGTGTGTGTGTAACTGATAGAAGAATTAAAAAAAAATCTCAGGAAACAAGCAACGCATTTTCAGAGAACAATGTATTCTCCTGCTCCTTCCAAGGGCTAATGACTAAGCAGTGAGTGGGAAATGTGGGTCAATGCATAATGTATTATTATCCACTCACCTGTATATACACTTATAAATGGTGTTTTCCTCCCTTACAAAACATAAATAGCCCTGCGGAAGCAACCGGGTTTCCATCATCCCTGACCTTTCAGGTAAAGGCAACATCCATTAACCAGTTTTCAGGGAGAAGGAAAAAAACATTCCTGGCTATCTTTAGAAAGTGGCAAGTTCTAGAACTTGTAAAAATTACCCAAAACACAAATAATGAAGAAAGTATCAAAACTTTTAAGATTTATAAAAAATAGGAAAATTATGAAAACAAAGTTAGCCAAGCATCTTTAAATGTTTACATAGCTGCTATTTGGAAAGTAACCCTTGCCAATTAGCTGCCTCTGAACCCATAGGGTTACCTGAATCCAGGGAGATTAATTATAACTGTAAACTGATTTGAAGTTACTCTTTTACTTGGCTGCCTGGTGCAGGGGAGAAGAGGCGCGGAGGAACATGTGTGTGCACCCACGGGTGGGCCTTCTGTGCCTGCTCCTGTGTGCTTGCACCCATATGCACACTGTGGTGAGTGAACTTGGTCTGGGACTGCACAGGGCGAAAAGAGCACGCTCCCTGAGTAGCCTGCCACTTGTGGTCTGTCAAATGACTGAGGTCCCAGAGAGACTATCAACTCAGCGGGTCAAAGGTGTTCATTTATGCAAACACATATGGGCAATGAGGAAAAAGGAGTCAGAAGGGGAGCACCAGGCACCTGCATCTGCACCATCAGCCAGAGTTCAGGGACACCCTGCTGGCCTACCTGAGCCCAGACTACCTGGGCATGAGGTGCCTGGTAAAGGGCTACCTGGGCACAGGGTTTTTTTGGTGCAGGACATTGAACTACCTGGCTCTGGGGCTGCTGGGCCTGGGACACCTGGGTTCAGAGCTATCTAAACCCCAAACACATTGACATGGGTACTTGAGCATCAGGTCTATCTGGGCTCCTGAACTACCTGAGCCTGAGCCACCTGGCTACATGGCTACGAGGCCTGGACCTCCTGGGTTCAGGAATACCTTGGGAAGAACTATTGGGGCACAGGGCTATCTGGGTACAAAACACTGGGCCAGGCATATCTGGGCTCAGAGATACCTGGGATGGGGTCACCTGGGCAAGGGGCCACCTGGGTGCAGATCCACATGGGTATGGGGTTACCTGAGCCAGGAATACTGGGCCTGGGTCACCTGGGTGCAGGACTACCTGAGCCGAGACTACCTGGGCATGGGAAAACCTGGCAGCACAGGCGCATCCACTCACCTGGTGCAGGGTCTGCGGCACCCTCCTCTCCGCTCTCATCAGCACCCTCCTCTGCCAGGCCAGAGCCTGGGGAGTCAGTGGCTGCGCAGGCCGATCCAGGGCTGCTGGGCTGTGAGACCGAATCGCCCTCGCTGAGTGAGCCGC
>NW_005355584.1:7112217-7124188 GCF_000412655.1 Myotis brandtii
TGGTCCCTGCGGGCACGGCGGTGCACCCGAGAGTGCAGCACCATCTGGTGGTAGGTGCGGAAGATCTTGCCGCACTCGAAGCACTCGGAGGACTTGCCTTGGCCGGCTGGGGTGGTAGCCCGGCGGCTGGGGCGTGAGGCGGGCCTAGGGTCCAGGGACCCAGGTGCAAGGTCCCCTGGTGCGCCTGCCCTCTTTCGTGGGGGGCCCTGCGCACCAGGCTCCAGCTCACGCTTGCGCTTCTCCTGGCTCACCAGGATGTACTCGCGCCGCTCCTTGTCAAAGGCCACATCCCCAGCCAGCGCCTCGTCCCACGTCCCGTACTTGAGGTACTCGGCCGGCTCGACCACCTTGCCCCGGGTGGCCAGCTGCCAGGCCTGGTAGCTGTTGACCGGGTCCAGCTCGGCCACCCGCTGCCCGGTCTGTCCGTGGGCTGGTGCACCGGTTCCAACGGGGCACAAGTTCAGGCACTGGAGGAAGAGCTGCTGGGAGTCCGCAGGGCCGAGTTCGCCCTCCCCGCTCAGGGCCCGAGTTCTGCCCGCCTCCACCCTGCGGTGGACTGCGTTGTGGGCATTCAAGCTGTCCAGGTTTGTAAACAGGTTCCCGCACTTGGTGCAGACTTCATAGAGGGCCAGGCCGGCCACGATCGCCTCCTCCTGCACCACGTTGTTGATGGTGGCGATGGGGTCCAGCTCGCTCTTGGGCCTGTTCTTGCTCCCCGCCTTGGGGCCATGCGCCTTCATGTGGTTTTTCAGGAACCACGGCTCTTTGAACCTCCGGCCACAGATGTGGCAGCCGTGGTCGAAGGAGCCCCTGTGCTTCTTCATGTGCGCCTTCAGGAACCAGGTCTGGCTAAAGGCCTGGCCGCACACCTCGCACGGGAACTCCCCAGGCGGCAGCTCCGGCTTGCCGTTCACCACGCAGGCCTCCCCACTGGGCACCTGTGCGGTGATGTGGTCCTTCTCAATGTGGCTCAGCAGGGACTCCTCCCTCAGCGTCACGTAGCTGCACAGCCGGCACTTAAAGGGCTTGTGTGCCCGGTGCACGTGACGCTCCAGGTCCTTCTTGCGCTCGAACTTGCTCTTGCAGAAGGAGCACTGAGCCACTGCCCCGCCATCCTCCCCAGAGCATGCGGCCCCCTCCGCCTCCTTCCTGCTGCTCCTCAGCAGGATCTTGCTGTTGTCCAGCTGCGTGGCGCCATTGAGGATCCTGTTGCAGGCCGAAGTGCTTTTCGTGGGGCTGGTGCAGCCGTCCAGGCCCTCGGACACACGCGTCTCGCCGGCCTCAGGCTCATGGCCCTGGATCAGAGTCCCCGTGCGGTGGCTGCGAATGTGGATCTTGAGGTTGCCCTTCTGGGAAGCCCTGTGGTCACAGTAGGGGCACTTGTAGGGCTTCTCACCCGTGTGCTTGCGCATGTGCTGCGACAGGGAGCTCTGGAAGGGAAAGCTTTTGCCGCAAATGCAGCAGCTGTGGCTCAGGGCCTTATCCCCGGCCACCTCGGGGCCCCTGCGCAGCTCCATCTCGGCCTCCTGCTGACGATCCATCTCAAGGACACGGGCAAGCTCAGCCAGGGTGGCAGGGCTCTCTGTCAGGCAGGCCTGCAGGACAAGGTCTTATCTCTCCATGTTCAGAGGAGCCTCCTGCTTCCCAGCTGCAGACGCGCCTGCCACCACAATGTGCATGTCCTACCTGGAGCACATGGTGGAGGGCAGCGAGCACCTGGAACAGAAAAGACACAGAGAAGAGCTTAGGAAGGAGGTGTGCAGGGGAACAGAGACCCGGTCACATCCACCAATGGACCCACATGGACCTCCTTAAAAACATCAATCCAATCCAAATTAAAGAAATGAGGCACCAACAAAAATTCAAACAGATGTATAAGCAGCTACTTTCCTTTCAAAGATCAACAATCAAGCAATTAATTATTGATAATGATCGTGTTAAATAATTAAAACAAACCAATGTAAATGACTATGCACTAAAATAATTTTTATCAGAAAGATATAAAATCTTTAAGAAAAGACTGGTGAGAGTTTGTGGGCGTGAGACACAGCTATAAAAGAGGAGAGCGTGGGAAAAAGCAGCAAAGTGAAATGAGGGGGGAACGATGGCAAAGATCGGAGGCAGAGCTCCTGCGGGGCCGTGCAGCTGTGAACAGCACCTACAAAGGTGTGCAGACGGTAAGGAAACGAGTCTTCAGTTAAGAACTTGGATGATATAGTAAAAGAGAAGCAATGCAGTGCAGAAAGGGAACCCTCAGCTGCTTCAAGGTCTGTGCCCTGAACCAACTACCCCAGGACTGGGTGGCCGACGCTGGCTACCCCACGGATACCACCCCCGGTGTGTGTGACCACAAGAGCATTTCCAGAGCAACATTCGGTCCTTGCCGCCTCTTAAAGCCCAATCTCTTCGGCCCACCTTTCTTGCCATCCTGGTCCTGTCCTTTTTCCCCTGCACTCCTACCCCCGCTGTATCCCCAAAACCACCCGAAACTCTGGCCACAGGGCTGAGTCCTCGGTGCGGAAAACCCTGCTGACTCCAGGAGATTGGGCGGCGTCCCCACTTCTCCACAGTCAGACCCCACAGTGCCCTCCCGGGGAGGCCAGGTCCACCTCTCCCTGGTGACAGCAGATGTATCATCACTGTCACCTTCATGCCCATCTGCCTTCCAGAGAATGACGGACAGGCCCTGGTTTGAGCCGCTCCTCCAGGCACCTGGGCGTGTCCAGCACCCTGTGCACAATCCAAGGCGCACAGTGGGCAAGCCTCTACACTGTGAGAAACCCAACCAAACACCTGTACACCACCAAATGGGCCCAAGACAGTCCACACTGAAAAGCAACCATGTGCCATAAAAACAGGAATTTCCTTCTGACTTGTGATAAGCAGAATGCGACAAATAATGCGCCCATTAGAATGCACGTGGGAGATACCGCATCTTTCAGGACAGAGTTCTGACAGGTTAGCTAGGGACGGAGGGCCCACCTGGCTCCCCTGGAACAGGGCTGGTTCTCCTCCTGCATTGAAGGAGGCCCACTCAGCAGCCCCTCCCGATGCACACAGTCCACTGATGATGTTTTTTGCAAACCTTTTAGCAATCAGTTAAAACGTAATTCTCTGCCACTGGCTCGCTTCAGTGGCCAAATCAACAGACTTCTGTGACCATACTTTTGTCAGCAAAAATTGCCATTTAAGACACAGTCATCCTTTCTTTTCCAAAAAAAAGAACAAGAACACTGTCCTCGGAACTTTGCACTTAAACATGGGCCCGGGGCAGCCATCCCAGTGACAGGGTTATGGGGACGTTATCAGCCCTCCTGGCACTAAGGGCTTTGCTGTCCTATTTTTATAAGCCCTTCAGCCTCTGGGAGCCAGGGGGAGGAGGGGGTCTCAGATGCTTTCTCCCCATTTACCGTGGCCCCTGTCGGGAGTGATTCGCACTTCCAAACCTTCAGGTAACACAGACACTACGAGGAGGGGTGGGGGTAGAGAGCCAATGCACGTCCATGTGTCTTAGCTGACATGTGACAAGTCACCACAGACATGCGCAAAGCACAAAGCACAGCCCCGCTGACCACATACTTTGCCCATAATGAATCAGAGTTCTGTTGTTACTGTCTGACACACTCTTCCCAAGGCTGTCACTGGGAACTTGCCAGACGAGACTGTAATTTCATTGTTTAGGCATAAAAATGGCTTGCTGATTAGGGTTTTAAAATAGATTTCCAATGGATGTTCCCGTGTGTGTGTGTGTGTGTGTGTGTGTTTCTCTAGAGATGAATAAAGAGTTGGAAGCTACTTTTTGAAAATGCCTTATGTAATTTTCAAAATAGATTTTATTTTGAAAAGGTTAATATTTATAAAAATTGAAAAAATTAAAATGTTTACTAAAGAAACTAAAAACGTGTGTTCATAACGTAAGAATGCATTCTAATGGGCACGGGGAGGGGTTTAGGGGGACAGAACATAAAAGTCATGAAAATAACCTGTTTAAGAAATCAGCATGTGAGCGCACAAAGAAAGGCAGCGGCAGGTCTGCGTGCATATGTCAGGCTGCCGCCCTACCTCGGAGACTTACTTTCTTGGACTGCAGAGCACAACTGAAATAAAGAGACTTTCCCAAGACTGCTAACACTTAATGTAGGTAAATTTAATCTGTGGGTAACTGTTTCAACTAAAACAAACCCTTCTGTAAGTGAGGACCCTGGGAACTGCATCTTCAGCCTCAGCCCAGAGAGGTCACTTCCTGCAGCAGCACGCCCAGGTGACCCACTGCACGGGGACTGCTTCCCACACCTGTCCCAGGGAACTCCTGTGAGAGCCAGTCTCACAAAGCTAAGACCTGAGACACACACCACAGGGAGAAGCACTGTAACGTAGCCAGAGGGCCTATAAGGAACCCTACGCAGCCTCTATCAACCTCTGATCCCCACAGGACCTAAGGCCCAGGGCTGCCTGCAGCCTCACACTGAACAACAGGGTTCATCACAATCCCTGAGGGCCTACTGTGCGACAGGTGACGTCTGGGAATTTAACAACCAACGGTGACTAAGAAACAGGCTTAGCTTCGAGGAACCCAAAAGTCAGAAAGGACACACAGTGGGAAAAAAGGATACTGGCGGTGCCCCAGCTGGGCAAGTGCAAGTTTCCGGAAGGGTAGGGAGGGAAGTGATGACCTGCATTGGCAAAGCCTGGCTGGTCCTCTCAGGGGAGTCCAGGAAAGTCTAGGAATAGATGGTCTCAGCTAAACTTCAGGGGTGAGAAGGACTGCCCAGTCCCAAGGACCCAACCCCAAACACTCAAGGTCTTCCCCAGCCCTAACCTCTGTCTCCCAGCATCCCATAATAATGTTCATCCTGTTCGCTGTATCTCCAATTCAGCCTTGAATCCACACCCCCTCTCATCTCAGCCAAAACTGCAGTTCCAGAATGCACGTCTGGACAACCTGAGACCGAAACCTGCACAGGTGTGCACACCCTTCAGATGAGGCCACACTCCCCACCTGGGCTTAAAGGGCTGTATCCTGCACCAAGGACACATGTCCCCAGGCCCCCCAGTTCATGACCTCGTGTCCTGCCCACACCCCAGCAGAACACACACTCACAGTACCTCTGGGCCCTGCCACACATCAGTCACTGACCTTCTCAGGGGCCTCATTTGAGCCCCTTTAGCATGAGACTGAGTTGGGCCCCTGGAGTGGCCCTGCCCAGCACTCTGCAGGGTCCAGCCCTATCTCAACACACATCTGGACACATTACTATTCCCACTTTTTTAATCCCTCACACACTCGTATGTGAGACAATATATTTTGTGAGGGCAGACCCACAAAATATCGAGCTTTCTCCCCACTAAATCCCATTCCCTAGCACAGAACCAGTCACACAGTGGGCCTCACAGTGCTGGGAAAGAAGGTCTTGACCTTGAGCTTCAAGGTCAGACACACTGAGCTGGAATCCCATTCTGCCACTCACTTGGATCAACTGTGTGACCTTGAACAAGTGTCTTAACCTCTCTGCTCCCCAGCCCATTTCTTCATCTTTAAATGGAAATGATGGTCATGGTATCCATATTATAGTATTTTGTGAGGTTTAAATTAACGCAAGCAAGGTAGAGTGTTTAACACACAGTAAATGTTCCAGGTATTATAATTAGTTAATAATTGTAGAATAAATGAATGAAATGTCAATTCAGTACCCAAAGATACATTGTCACTGGCAATGACAATATTTGATTTGCTCAATTCAAAAGGGCAAACTAAGAGCTCCGGAAGCGAGCACGGAAACACCCTCCAGTAACACCTGGGCCACAGCTTCACAAACGGTTTCAGCACCAGGACCGAGTCTTCCACCAGCAGCTGCGGTCATCACAGCAGGCCCAGCTCGGAACCTGCAGAAAAACTAGCTTCGCCGTGGACTGGGCGGGACAGCAGACGACACTGAGAGCTTCCGTGACTTCTCTCGGGTCACTCGTGTCAGGTCGCTAATGTGGGAAAATGGGCTCGTTTTTTGGAGGCCTGTGATGAAGTACTTTACAGACAGTTCATCAAAAGAGAGAAAGCAAATTGCTGCCTCTCCCGGTCGGGGGTGTGCATGTCTATTACTCTTTCTGTTTTACTCTGCAGATTTTTTTTAACATTTTTCACACACACACACACACACACACACAATGATTCACATTTGGGACCCCAGTAACACAATCGAGTAACACAATTGAGAACTCCTGTGGGCCCCTTCTCCCACCTCTCCCCCTCCACCACCTCTACAGCACCCCTAACCCCTCCCCAACTTACCTCCTCCACCACTCCCCCATCCCTCCCACACCCACTTCCCCCCTCTCCCTTCAGAGGCCCCCAGGAAGCTCACAGGGCTCTAAGCAATGCAGTTAGAAAGTACCTTCTGTTCATTGGAGTGTGTGAAATTCAAAGAAAGTAAAAGCATCTGAGTAATAAGTAACTGTTTAAAAGCAAAGCAGGATTTTATTTTAAGAGATTGCTTGCTGATGTCTCAGGCTCGCCCAGAGACATCGAGGAAGCCACCCCGAGCTCCAGGGCTGCAGACAGCGCAGTGTGACTACCACCAGCCAAACTGGACCAGCCCAGCTCACAGGGGCATTCACTGGGATCCCTTCCATAGCTTCCCAAGGCAAAAACCAGCAATGCTGTTGAGGGTTTTCTTCCATATTTCAAACCACCACTTTCCAACCAGTTAAATATGATATTATCAGAAGACAAGGTAAATATCCTCTATTTTTAAACAGTAAGCATATTTTTGAATCTACACAAAATCTTGCCATCTTCTGCTCTGTAAATTAAGCCAACACAAAGCCAAAGCCGACGGATTTTGTACTGATTTCCCCAAAACTATCTAAGCCAATTCTATCAAAATGTTATCCAAGGAACCAGAAGGCTGATTTTCAAATAACCTCTAACATTCAGAGTAATTTTCATTGCAAAGCCACTCTGCAAGTTTTCTGAAAGCAACCCAAGCAGAACTAGTAGACATGGGGGGGAGGGGGGTTGCGGGGGGGAGGGGTCCGCCGGAACAGGGGATGGCACAGTTCTGAACCAAGTTCACTACTTTTCAGTTTAGGGAGCAAACCCGAAGCTCTTGTAGTTTTTCAAAGAGCTCTCCAGATGGGTATTTTTTAGTTCCAGTTCATTAATTAACCATAGCATGATAGTAAGAAATAGTTTGGGTTTCCTCGAAGCTGTGTGGTCACTTCCCTTCTCTCCCCCTCTGGTCACCTGCTGGGGGACAATGGGCAGAACTGGCAAAGTCTGAGCCAGAGGCAGTGGGCCTGGGGACCTGTCCTCTCCAGAGCACTGGTAATAGGAGCGTTTGTGAAATGCAGGGAATGGGGGAGGTAGGGACAGTGATGCCCTTATAGAGAAAATTGCTCGCAGCAGACAGGCAGACGGCTCAGGACATGGACAGGGGTGTTATGGCTGCAAAGGCAAGCCACAGAATAAAAAGAGAAGTCTCCAGCTCAGCCTGGTGCATTTCTGAAGGGGACTCTGGCCACAGGGCATGCCCAGTGCTGGGGGCCCAGTGTGCTTAGTATACTGGGCGTTTGTTCTTCAGCAGACAATGAAGCGAGCTTTACTGGTTACACTGTAGTATTATGAGCCATGAATTAAAATACATCATTAACATCCTGCACCAGCTTATCAACTGCTGAGACAAAAAGCCTATTCTCTGAACAAATGGGGAGAAATTCCAGAACAACAATGAGGAGTTCCTCTCCCCACACACCAATCTGCCCGAGATTAACAATTCCAGGCTTATAGTCCCCAGACCAGGGTCCCAGTGGCTCCATGAAGTGAGGCTTTCACTGCCCGGAGAGTAAGGACCCTGATGACAGGGCCTCGAGGCCGCCTCGCTCAGACCAATCAATAATCCATTATGAGCAAACTACATTTCCACTCTAATAAGAAGAAATGAATAAAAGGCTACCAGAATCCCCCGCATTCACCTCCCCCAGAAAAGAAAAGGACACAAACCCACTATCCCGGGGCCCAAGGACACACACTGCCCATAACAGCCTCACCTCCCAGCTCCCAGAGAACAACGTGCTCCACATTTCTGCCAAAAACACTGTAAGGGTGAGTCTCACACACTTTTTGTTCAGGACAAGAAGTACTGGGAAGGAACCATGGACAGGACAGTGACAAAGTTCCATTTTCTCAAACAAAAGGTCTCCTTTAAATTATTTAACACTGCCAAGTAAATCAAAGCAAACCCCCCATTAGTCCCCAAGTATAACTGTGACTCCTGTGCACAATCAGGTTTGATTACCCAAACTCCCTGACCACGTAAGCAAGACTGGCCTCGGTGCTGCGAGCCTCGGACCACAGCTTTGGACTCAGCGCTCACTTACAGCAAACACGCCTGGGTGACCTCAATGTGATCCGGCAGCCGGGCTACCCTTTATGAAGCTGTTGACCACCGTCTGTCAAGAACCCAAAGAAATTCCTGGCTCAGAAGAGAAAGGCTCCATCTTCACCTCCAGATAGAAGGTACAAACAGAAGGATGTTAATGGACAGGAAGAAGGTAGACCAATATATTTCCAAAGGAAAATATAAATGAGCATTCACACAGCAGCTGTCCTAATGCCCTTTTATTAAATACAAAGACTGGCAGTCCAGTCTGACCTTAACGGAGAGAAAAAAAAAGGCAGATGAGTGCACAATATAGTTACTATTCACTTTCACAAAGTCCAAGAACCAACCAGGGAGGATGTGGGAATACGCTTTCCCCAGATGTTAATAACATCCTGAAAAAAATCCCAAGTTACGGAATTAGGGAGACTTTAATAAAGAGCTGTCCATGTGAAAATAAAGGAGGGGATTTTTATATCAAAAGGAGTGTCCTTGTACTTGCTTTTCTTTTGCTCTCCAAAATGAATGCCTCATGTCACCTACTTTTCGCTATTTCCCATCCTATTAAGCAGTGACTTAATCACAAAAGGGAAGGACCCAGAGCTTACTTCCTCATGTTCTGCAGCAAGTGTCCTGTTAGGGCACCCTGGCCGGCCAGGAGAGCTGGCACCTGCTGGGACCCCTGCTCCTGGAGGGAAGGCAGGGCTAGTGCTATGATCTTGGCAACGGTCCTATTAAAAGCCCCATTTTCCAGAAGCTTACGACTGCATCTCCCCCAAACTGGGCAGCTCCAACGAAGACTGTCGTCACGGAGGGCTGGCTGTTCAGCTTTTCACACAAACAGAGAACAATTCACTGGCTGCTCCCTCCACGAACCACAAAAGCAGCGAGTTTCTAGTTTTGACTCTTTTACGTCCTGCACCAAGATGATGACAGCCACCAGCCACATTCCGACTGAAAACTTGGGGGACACCAGTGAAAACGAAGGTGCGTAAATTTCTATTTTTAAAAACAAGCGTGGAAGGCCAGAGGCCTCAGATAAACTTGAGGGGGGGAAATCCCATTGAAAAGTGGCTGATAGGTTTTTTCTGACCCTAAACCCAAAAGTGCTGAAACTATCACCAATTCTGTATCTAATGTAATTTTTTTTTTAATTTCTTAAATTACCAGCAGTGAAAACAATCAATCATGTATGGAGACACTCACTATATTTCCTCACTATGCAACACCTCCTGGTCTACTGGACAAATCTTTTTGACATTCCCATTAGCTGACTGCAAAACATATTTTAACTGAAATTTGTTTCTATAAGTAAACTGTATTTTAGTCCATGTAAACAAAGCAAAAGGCTGTACTGGCCCCTAACACAGGCACGCTGACCTATTTTCCAGCCTCTTACCCAAAACCAACGTTTCTCTCCCAGTATAAGAAAACAGACTGCAATTAATACCAATCTCACATTATCTCTTTCTTCTGTGCGTTCTGTGAAAGAGCCTAGAAGTCCCCACCATCAAATGAAAGAAAGAATTGTGCCTGAGAATACAGAGAGAGATAATTATGTGCAGGAAGCCATAAACCGTTGTTAAACATTACCTCCCCAGTATACTGTTTGGCGCAGAACCGGCCCCCAAGACCCCTTCATCAGGAGCACGCAGGGGAAACGCAAACACATCAATAACCAATCTTGCTGAATTCTAACCAACGGCTCATACACGTTTTCTGTAAAGATACCCCGAATTAAGTCTATTTTCATTGAAAGGCAAACCGTGCAAGAAATTATTCAAGATGCTGTTTGCCACTGTACAAACACCAAACAATACTTTAAGATGATCAAAAGCATACAAGGTCACAAACCTTCCCCAGATGCCTTCCTTCATACAAAGTGTACAGCATGCATACACTTTAGCCAGTTTAAATTTTCCAGACCCACTACCGCCAGTAACCACTGTAACGTGACCCAGTTTATCACTAATGCACGCAGCACCTTTGAAAGCAGCTGGACTGTGCGCCTCTGAAGGAGAGTGATCTATCAGAGCCTGTTTACGAAGAGCGGTTCCCCACAGAACATGATGTCACGTTACCCCAGGATTTATGCGGCCTGCCTGTCTGACAATGTATTTTTCAGGCACCGTCAGCGACCCATCGCTGCAAGTCCTGACTTCTGAAGATAACAGACCGCCAATACTTTTCTCCAAAGGAACAAAACAGAATCAACAAGCAAAATTCCACTCTCATTCCCTATCGTCATGTTTTTGTGTTACTCAGCCATCCACGTTAAGATAATGCTACTACACCGGAAGTGATCTTGCAGAAACGAGAAGGGACTTTTCCTAAGCAAAAGCATCTTACCCAGCAACAGCTTCTGGTAAAAGTAAACATAAAATACAATGAGGCACGTTGTTGAATGTCAAAGCTTCCACCCCACCCCTGGTCCTCGAAGAGGACAAATAAGGACCCTGAAGCTTCGGATCTGCCAGCCAGCCCAGGCTGGACTGTCTGGGGACAGAGTGTGCGCTTAACGAGCTCAGCACGTCCGGCGGCCACCAGAGTGAGAGCAGCAGCAGCCACGCCAGGTGCTGCAAACATTTTCCAAAGACCCGAAGACCATGGCCCGGATCGAGCGACTACCTCTGCGTCATCCGTTCAGTTCCAGCCACGTCCATACTGATGAGGAGAGTGGGAATGGTGGTGGGTACGCACTGTGAGGGGTTCACTCTGTCACTGCTGTCCCTTTCCTCGCTCGCGCTCTTCTCATATCCCGCCCCCCAAGCACACAGCACACATCCAAATCCAGGTCCCCTTTCCCAGGTCTGTTCAAGGAAAATGCAGGGGACAGATTGCCAGGCACTGCGGACAGGCAGAGGGCGGTTCCCAAGGGCGGCGGTGCTTGTGCACACATGTGCATGTACAGGCATGTGCATAACCCAAAAACCCACTCGCTCAGAAACACACCACACATGGAAGGGAGCACTGTGTCCGGTTCCAACACCAGCCCTGATAAAACACACCCCCCTCCCAGAAACACCGGCTTCCTAAAGGTTCCAATACGTGGGTCACTGGCCCTCTGGGCCCCGCATACAGCATCCCTGCCCATGACCTGCCATTCTGAACTCAGAGCGTGCTCAGAGCGCCTTGCTGAACCCAGCCAGGACTGATGGTGTCCACCGTATTGTCTAAGGACAGCTGTCCTTCCTTCCAGACACAGGGTCACTCGCCACCAATAATGCACACAGGCACCCCATGAACCAGCTCAGGAAGGGCCTGCAGGTCAAGCTGGTGACCCCTGGAAATAGCAGCCCATCTGCCCCACTCGGGACCCTCCCTTTTGTCTGCACAGTCTCGGGGACCTAACGGGCAAAACCACCTTCCGTCCTCCCTCAGCATGTTCCGGCGCTGACCTCCCTCGGGTCTGAAATAACACCGTCAGGACGCTCCACACACACACCCTGTCGCTGCCCTCTACAGCAGTGGTTCTCAACCTTCCTAATGCCGCGACCCTTTAATACAGTTCCTTATGTTGTGGTGACCTCCAACCATAAAATTCGTTGCTACTTCATAACTGTAATTTTGCTTCTGTTATGAATCGTAATGTAAAT
>NW_005355584.1:7124273-7148725 GCF_000412655.1 Myotis brandtii
GGATGTATTTTCATTGTTACAAATTGAACATAATTAAAGCACAGTGATTAATCACAAAAACAATATGTAATGATGATATATGTTTCCGATGGTCTTAGGCGACCCCTGTGAAAGGGTCGTTCGACCCCCAAAGGGGTCGAGACCCACAGGTTGAGAACCGCTGCTCTACAGCATTCTGGCCTCAGGCCGAGAGGATGTCACTGGGCAACAACCTGGCTTCGTATGGCTGCAGAACGCCAACCAGGGCTGGACGCTGTGCGGGACATCAACAGTTTTCTCGGAGGGCAGGGGCTGTATCGAACAAGGAGGCCCTGGCAACTGCAGTCCTGTGTTGTCTAAGATGAGGATGGTGGGAGCAAAGTGCCGAGACCCCAGCAGATGACCACATTCGAGTGAATAAAGACATGGGGAAGGGGGCCCTGCCACCAGTCCCCAAAAATGAAATCACGTCCAAATCACTAGAGCCTCCTCTGTTCACGACCATCAGTGTAAGGCAAAGAACGAGTCCACTAACAACCGTGAGGTGATAATACCCAGATAACGCCACCCTGAGCTTCTGTGCAGGTCACACCGGCCGTGAACATGACCCCCCTAGAAAGCAGGTGGCAAACTGCGCCCAAATGTTGAATGACGTTGAACTTCCATTTAGAAGTTACCAACTCCACTGCGACCTCCCAGTAAAAGGGCTGCACCCTAAGTACAAAATCACATCGGGGCCACAAGTGCGATCAGAACATCGCCATCAGCCAAGCAGGGAGGACCATGACCCTCTGGAGCCCAAATCCACATCCTGAAATGGGAGGCAAGGTTTCTGGCAGCTGGGCAGGTTGGCTGCTAGCCAGTAACAAAAACTGGGGCCCGATTGGATGGACTGCTTTTCTCTCCTTTGAATAAGCCTAGCAGAGCTCATGAAACGCAGTGGACGGTCACCGTTATTACTCGGGGCGAGAGTTCCCAGATTTGCATAACCAGTCTACCTTGTCTGAGCACAGCCCCAGAAAGAGATCTCTAAAAAAAGCTACAGTGAAAGAAAGGGACACACGTCCCCAACCACAAGCCCATGTGTCTCCTTGTTCACCAGGGATGTTTATTCCTGCGTTTTTCTGAAAGTAACAAAGAGGCAAGAATTGATTTTACAACCAACTGAACTTGATGCGCCAGTGATGGTTCACGAGGACCACAGAACCAGGCACAGGCTGCATTTCTAAGGGGGACCCAGTCCCCAACATCAACGGGACAGCATCCTCCAGGGAACAGGATGTGCGTTCCCACCTCTCTGTCCATTGAAAAAAGGACCATCTATGTGGCACGCGTGGGCGAGTGGACAAGCCTTCTGAGGCCTTCTCACCACACAGAGGACCAAGGGGCCAATGCCCCCCATGCCTGGGCCACACCTCCTCTGAGAAGCCCTAGGTCACCCCATTTAATGTGGCAAGTTCCCGGTGGGCTCACCTGGGCACCTGCACCTGCAAATGCAGGTGCCAACCTCATCCCTGCAGGTGATTCTCTGTCCCTATTGCTCTGACTCTAAAGTCAAGTGATTGTCACCCAATTTGGAGATGAAATATATAAGCTTTCTTTTTTGACCCTAGTTAGCATCAAAATATCTTTCACATTAATATCAAATTTAATGTTTTCCTTCCGGTTTCTATATTTGTCTTGAACATGTTTTTGTCACAAAGGAACAGTTTTCCACAGGACATGACCACCATGACCTGCCCAGGCCGGGTGCTGGGAGGGGCCCACACAGACAGCAAGGCCACCGGCCGTTTCTCTAACACAGAGACTCCTTCCTTCCAATGCACGTCAAACCATCCCACCGCTGTAACCGAATGACAATGCACACCACTGCAGGAGGAGAAGGCTGCACCACCGTTCCTCTCCTTATAAGGAGCTGCGAGCCCAACATGCTTAGCTTCCAGAATGTCCACTGAGGTAGAAACTCAGAAGCCACACACGCGTCCACACACAACTGGCATATGCGGTGTGCAGACAGGCTAGTGACCTCGCTCCTGAAAGACCTGCCCAGCACACACCAAAACCTTTCCCTCTGCCCCTCTACCCGCACAGAGAGACCCACACACACACGCAGGAAGGAGGGAACACTCAGAGGTTTGTGATCCATGGGCCCCGTCCCCAGGCAGCACCTCCATCCAGAAGGGACAGGATGCTCCCTGCATCTCTGCAGCCCTCTGCCCAAAATCACCACAGAGGCGGGCGGGAGTGTGGCGGGGGGAGGGGGGGAACAACAGCATTAGTTTTACTTATATGCAAACTCATACCCTTCCACCAGCTCCTTCCCAGATAATAAAAATGAAAGTGCAGCCTCCGCCGGGCACCAAGCTCAGATCTGCTGACACAGCCGTCTCGTCTCTCAGGGGAAAGTTCCAAGGAGCTGGCTCTAATTCCCTCCATGACCCTGGGAGCTCATGAAAAGGGGGAACAGGGGGCCTCACAACGAATGTTCTTGTTCAGTTTTTTTTCTATTCATCATCCATCTCCACGAAACCCTTCTCCAGCTACGCCCGGAAAAGCGACCCTGCCCCAAGGTCAAGGGAAAACTGTTTTAACTCGGATGCTTCCACCCCAGGTCTGCAATACTAACAGGAAGGCGTCCTCATGGAACCTGACCTGACCTTCCGGTGAACGTGTAAATGAGTAACAAGACCCTCCAGGTGTGTCCCCCTCAAAGCTGCTACGCTCAGGACCAGGGAGAACTCCACCCACCCCACCCCACCCCACCCAAGTCTGAAATGAGCAAAGTTGATATTTAAGTAATCACTTTTTCAAGAAAAGTTTGCTAATTATTTTTCTTTAAGAAAAAAGCAAATGGATGCGAATGCACCAGGCCTCTCTGGGGCTATGGAGATGTTTTACATTTTGTTTTGTGTTGTTGTTTTTTTGTTTGTTTGGTTGGTTGGTTGGTTGGTTGGTTTCTTTATTAAATTTATGGGGGGGGTCACATTGGTTAATAAGATCATATAGGTTTCAAGTGTGCATTCTATGATACATGATCTGCCTATCGCATTGTATGCCCACCACCCAAAGTCGAGATGTCTTCAGAATAAATAGAAGCACCCAGAGGACAGCTACGAGCAAAAACCTACAAAGTTAGTGCCTGCAGACAGGGGCTTCTCGTCCTATCTGTGAGTGACAGCCAACAGCAGCACAGACTCTGGAGGCAGTGACGTAAGTACCAAGTCATCACCAGAGAGCGTGACCTGCTTCTCCACCTGGTCTCTCCCCGTCCCGGTCCTCAGCCCGCCCTCGAGGGTGACGGCAGCACAGCCCACAGCCCCGCGTGGGGACGAGAACTCCTGCAGTGACGCTGAACCCCAGTCCACACACACCTGCCAACAGACCCTGCAGGGTCCGCAGACACCAGGTGTCCCTCGTGAAGGGGGAGGTCCCGGATCTGCATGTGACAACGGGAAAGCTGGAGCTGGCTCTGATGGACCGAAAGGTTGACAGAGACAGGGAACCCGCTTCCCACTTTCACAGAAATGTGCTTCTTTATCTGAAACTAGAGATACCAAAATGAGGATTGGCCATGTCCTTCCACGCTGGTGATCTGGGCAGACCCAGGCCCACTGACTGGGAAAACCATCCATCACCGGAGCTGTTTTTGCAGCAAAAACTCTCACAGGGGCACAAACAGCAAGGTGGGCAATGCTCCCATTAATGCTATAGGTGAGCCCTCAGCAAAGGCGAGCCCTGGGCATACAGACTGTCTTCTCACCGCTGCACATATCCGCGTGCCTCTGAATCCGAGAGATCCAGAACCGTGGACGTGCCGCACTGACGAAGAACATGGATTGCAAGGGACTTGAGGTCGGGAAGCGCAGTCACATCACCGACTTCCTAGGCTGATTTTAAAGGCAGTTAAAGTCCATTCTTGAATAGTTTTGTGTGTTCTTTTAAATGAAGTTTTAGCGTTTCCACATGTTTCGTCCCGTACGCCTGAATATAAATAACTGATGTCAAGTTAGGGTGTGCTAACGTTGCCCTGGCTGGAAGACAGCCTTTCCCTTCTCCCAGCAAAACGTAAAATTAGCAACCATGGTGCAGGGCTGAAGTCACCAGCCCAAAATTATACCCAAACTTATTATTATTAAGGACCTACTGTCCTGTTTTATATATATAACTAAGAAAACTCATTATGTCTTTATATTTAGTGGGCTTTTTAAAAATAAGTTGTAGTAAAGGTCTATGAATGCATGTGTTATACAGAGTGGACAGTTAAAAGAAAGTACTCATGATGTGAGATCACATATTTTCCCTCTGCATTGAAATAACCAAGACCCTCATCAGAGTTTCCACGACTGCGTCGAGGGGAGAGTGCCTTCTTTCAGTGTCAGAAGAAATTCAGTAAAATTCCTGGGCAGGGCCGAGGGAGGGGATCCACACTGTGGATAAAAGGGATTATGGGAACTTTAGTCTCCTGACCAGACAGAAACTTTAATATGTTTTAACATAAAATTTCAGGTTGGGATTAAACAGAGCCTTCACTTGATATTTTTCCCTTGTGCCATTCCCAGCCCAGAATTCTGAAAGGTTAAGTCACACTGTACTCGGAACCTCAGACAGCTGCCCAATGTTTCTCTCGACGAATGTTCATTCATTATAAAAACCAACACAGGCACTGACTTCTACACTTAAAAATCGTCACAATGGCAAATTTTATGTTGTATATATTTTACCTCAATAAAAATTCAAAGTAAAATTCTATAGGTTTTAAATGTTTGCAATCATTTCAAATACTTTAACACTGTACCACCTTTAAACAAAAGTCATAACACAAAGTATAAATGAATACTATTTACAGGCTTCATTAGGTAAATAACCCATTACGAAAAGTACATGATATACGTTACTCTATTTTTTTAAGGGGGAGTGGGGGGAGAGGGAGAGAGAGAGAGAGGGAGAGAAACATTGAGCCCGCAACCTGGGCACATGCCCTGACCGGGAATCGAACTGGTGACCTCTTGGTTCATGGGTCGACGCTCAACCACTGAAGCACACCAGCCGGGTGAAATATGTTACTCATGAAACAGTATAACCCAAATGCGGTTGTTAGACTTCTATGTGACCAAGGCCATCACTGGAATCCGAAACTGTTAAAAAAAATTTTCTTCTCTAGATGAGGCAGCCAATTTTCTTGTGCCAAATTCAGAGCAGTCTGTTGGTGGATTACCCTGTTCCACTTCGTGTTCTCTGCTATGAGTTCTCTGGGCCAAAAAACTTACAGAAAATGTTCCTTTCTGTGCTACCCCACCCCCCCAACATTTAACTTAGCTCTTGATCCAAATCAAAAGTTTGGAGAATATAATTCTAACCCGTAGCTGTAAGGAAGAGGTCCAGAAAGGGTACATTTCTGTCCAGCACAAACCTGCTTAACAGGGTTCCTCCTTTTGCACTAGCTGCTCCACAAATTCCAACTTCAAGTTATTTTAGATGCAGCATTTACGTGACACTGTGGTGTGGGCTCCAAGGAGCCCTTTCTTTTATAACCCAGCTCTGGAACGCCCCAGTGCTTCCCGGCTGGGAATCCCACACCAACCCCTGTGCTCTCTGGTGTATCCTGAGACTTTTAATCCATTTCATTTTTTGTTACAAACATTTTACAACCACCCTCGGGCCAAAAGCAGGGAATTCTGACTTAATTCATATTAAGGTTGTCTGATCTATGATTTTTCTGTAAGACCCTCCTCTTGCAAGGCTTACCCTGCCCTTGAAAATGTTTCCATCAAGTTCAAGAAAACTGATTTTTAAAATTCCTTCCATATTCCTTTCTCCTCCTAAGCAGTCGTCCTTCCTTAAATGTATTTTTGTAAGCCGCTTAATTAAGAGACACCTTTCAGATGTTTTATTCTACTCACATCAAAGATACTGATTTATATTATTCCTCACCATATCCACTGGCCAGAAGAAATAGGAAACAGAGTTAGAAATACTATTACTATTAAAAACATGTAAAGAACAATTTTATCAATACGCAGGATGTATCATCAGTTCACGGGTTACGACATTCAGCAAACCCTCAACCTTCTGAACTCAGGAGTGCACTGCCACTCGGGTCCCCGCCCCCCGGAAGGTGACAAGGCTGAGCTGCTTCCACGTGCCCTTGACACCCTCACACAGGGTGCTTCCCAGCCTCGCCCTATTCCCTGAACTACAGGAGGGGCCTCAACTCTGCAGGCTGAATTCTTTTCCCCTGACTTTTCCAGGTGAGACCCAAGTGCCTGTTCTGGGCAGACAGAAAGGCCCTGTCCCTTCCCACAGCCACAGTTCCATGGAAGCCACACCAAGTGTTGCTGGGGCCCGGGAGGCCTGGGCCACCATGGCTGGAACATTCCACACCAGGTGGTCAGGCCTCTTTGCACAACGAGTCGGCAGCCTCACTGAATTGTGTTATGTCTTTGACAGGAGATCCCACACCCAGCAGACGCTCTGAGATCCTGGTTCAGCCCCAGTGACAGCTGGCTGGGTGACACTGCTGCTCTGGAAGCACATCCGGGTCTTGGTGGCACCTCTGCCCGGTGGCCCCACACTTACCATGTCCACATGCGCCTGCCCTCAGCCCTTGGCCTACGTCCCACAACCTGCAGCCCCTCTCAGGGACTCGACACCACGCTGGACCCCTCCATCTCTCACCATGTCTAGGACATCACCTTTCCATGTGACCCAGCCCCTGGTCCCTCTTCTCCTGCCTCATGGCCACTCATCCAGGGGCAAGCACCACCTCCCCCTGGGCCACCTCCCCCGAACAGCCCCTTCTCAGTCACTCACTGGGAGCCCCCACTGTAGACCCTGAAGGGTCCCCAGAACATGCACCTCAACTCTGCTGAGAGAATATCCCACCCGGAGTCCTTACCACATCTACAGTCCTGATGACCTGTCCTGGTGGCCTCACAGACATCAGCCCTCACCTGCCTGCCACCCTGCACACACACACACACACACACACACACACACACACACACACACACACACACACACACACACACACACACACACACACACACACATGCACACACCAAACTTCTGCTCTTGGGCTGGGACCATTTCCATCACCCGGATGCTTGCGCAGCACCTCCCGGCTCAGGGGGCTGATTGTCCACATGATTAGTGTCCTCACCAACTCATCCTTTCATCCTCCCAATCTATGTGAAAAGGTCATCAGATCACCGCAAGAGGACTCAAAGAACGCACAGCAAAAAAGTAAAAATTTAAGCATCTGGCAACAATCATTAAACCCAATAAACAAAGTAAGCATAAACTGAGTAAAAGCCACATACGCGTGATCTACATGTAAAATAAACATATTATCACAGTTCTTGTAATTAAATATCTATAATGTAAAATAATAATTTAACCATATGAGACTAAAACAACCTTCAAAAAAGGAATTACAGTTCAATGCGGGGAGAGGAGACAGATGAAGACAGAAGAAGATGGTAACAGAAGGGCACTAATTTCTTCATCTTCCTTAAAGAGGAAGCTGGCTTAGAGTTACCGAAGTTGATAAATTGTGAAACACAGTTTACGCAAAAGTTATAAATATAATCACTAGAGGAACTATAAACATTAGACTGTCTACGGACCTTCTGATTTCAAAAATTAAAAGAGAGGAGGCAAGTCAGAGACTCATAAGTAGGGGGGAAAGGGAGAAAGAGTAAAAAAAGATAAAAGGTGTGTTTTTTAATTAGAAAAGAAGACAAAATGAGTTTTTTAGCATTAATATAAATAGACTATATTTATTTATTTATTAAAAGAGACTCTGTGATAGGGTAAAAACTAAATCCAACTATGTGTTTTCTACAAAAGATACCTAAAACTAAGGAACTCAGAAAAGCTGGACCTGCAGACAAAATAAAGCAGGAAAATATTAATAAAAGCAATAGTGAAAGTAAAAATACCATTAACAGTTTAATGCATGGTTTTTAAAAGGCACTAAAATTACACAGTGTAATTATTAAGGGTAAAAAGGAGAAATCACAAATAAGGTTAATTGTCTTAAACCTTTATGTCCAATAACGCAGAATAAAATCCATAAAACAAGCAAACCAGTGACCACATGGAAAGATCAGCAGAGAGGAAATGGCCTGGGAGAAGCGAAACACCTCCCTCAAACCTGAGAAATTAAAAAGGCAAAAGTATAGGAGAAGACTCGAATTAAAAAGGAAGGTTTATGTCACAGCTAAGTATCAAACCCCCAAACTGGGCAACGACCACAATGATAGCCTCTTGAAAAGGTCATCAGAAAAAACAAACAAACTGATTAATAAAATCAGTAACTGGTTCTTTGATAACTCAATGAGATAAATAGCTGACCTAATGAAAAAAAAGCATAGATGGGGGGAAATTAGATTTACTGACCACCTACAGAAGGAAAATTAAAAGAATATATTTTTCAAAACTTTGGGTTAAGAAATTGGATAATATGGATGAAAGAAATGACTGATTTCCTGGTAAAATATAAATGTCCCAAATTTACTCAGGAATTGACAGAAAAAGTAAGCAGACCAAGAAGCATGTGAGAAATGGAGAGAACTATTATACATGCCTCCACCCGCTCAAATGCACAAAGATCACTGAAATTCAGACACCTTTTGAGAAACGGCTCAGATATAGGCAGTCTGAATATTTCTGGAGCACAAAGAATTTACATATGACATAAGATACAAAACGATAAACATAAGGCAACAAACATAAAGCTCAAGGCAATTATCCTAATAAACCAAATGTTTTTAAAAAGCAATAAATCAAGAAAAACTGAGTAGAAAAGTTGACCAAATAAATGAGCAGGTGATTCACCAGAAAAATAAAATGATCAGGACACATAAGAATTGATCGACACCACTTGAAGATTTTTAAATACAGTGAGATAGTTTCCCTCTCACGCTCGCTAAGTCATAAGAGACTAATAACACCAAGTGGTGACAAAAACAAGGCCATCACTCACATGGACTGTTGCTGGGTTTGTAAAATGTCATTTTGATATCTTAGTTGGGAAATTTGACAAGAATTATCAATTAAAATGCCCCTTCATTCCAAAAATTCAATTTCTCCTAAAGAAATATTCCCACAAGAGCACAATATTGTATCACAGTCCATGAACTATGCCTTCTGCACACAAGGACAACTGCTAACAAGATAAATGTCCCCCACCCCCCTAACGGGGCAGAATAAATACAGGGCAGCTTCCTCTGGTAGATGTCAGCTCCAGGGTGCTGGCCCTCACCCCTGCTGGCTGCTCACAGCCAAAATTTTCCTGATGCATTGGAACTGGGCCACACTGAGGCTGTGTGCAAGCAAGTGGCCTCAACACATCCCTTAAAGAGAGTAAGTTGTGCTTGGCCAGTGTGGCTCAGTGGTTGAGTGGCGACCCATGAACCAAGAGGTCACCAGTTCTATTCCCCATCAGGGCACACACCTGGGTTGTGGGCTCAATCCCCAGTAGACAGCATGCAGGAGGCAGCTGATTGATGATTCTCTCTCACCATTGATGTTTCTATCTCTCTCTCCCTCTCCTTTTCTCTCTCTGAAAACAATAAAAACATATTTTGAAAAAAGAGAGTAAGTTGTGATGGCATGACACATGAGCCTTTCATTTTTTAAAGTGCATAAACATTTTTATTTTTTAAACTTTATATATATTGAAATTCTTAGTAGTAGTCATTAAGTTAATGTATTTAAATGCCTAATGTGGTGATTCGCATATAGCAGGCACTCAATACACAGTAGCTTGCATAAAATAAAACTAATCCATGTTGTGAAATGTCAAACAAGTTCTTTGATTTCAAAATGCAATTTCCTCTTTAGATTGTAAATATCTTTATGGCAAAGATGATGAAGACTCTATAGTCCATGAACTATGCCTTCTGTATAATTATCTGAAAAGAAAGAGTTCAATTCAGGCAGAACTCCCCGAAGTATTTGGCTGTAAGTACATTACTCAGACAAAGGAGGGTGAAAATGAAGTGATGCGTCACTTACTGTGCCGCCCACCCTCCCCAAGCCCCCTTTGTGATCCTAAAGGGGAAGTGTGGTATCTTAGACCGTTTGTGAACTTCTACAGAACTTACTTTTGAAAACCTGTGTATATGTCTTACAAGGTAATACTCGTGCCTGTCTTTATCCCCTGCCACAAGAGAAACAGACAATGGAAGACATCGGGTACCTGTTGTCAATGTTTAATTCTGATTCAATAATTACATTGTATAGCTTCCCATAATTCCCTGGAATAATGACATTTGGCTCAACTCCTTGCCAGCAAACAGAGTTCCACAGAAAAAAACAAAGTAGACATCACAGGGGTGGGGGAAGGAGCTGGCTTGTTTCAGCACTAAGATTCCTGTCATTTAAAACCAGGACACCACCCATATTATTAGCATGGACTTTAGACATCTCAAAGTGAATTAAGCAAAGTGACTTTCAAATGAATATGAAAGAAATAAATTCTGACCAGGGTGACTCAATGTAAGCCTGCAGTGCCGTGTCTCTTTTCCATGAACCTCCAACACAAGTCAAGGTCTGTGTAAAAAAGGGTTGTTTTCACCAGGACACTTTAATTTACTGTGATACCCAAGTGCCATCCGACAAGCAGAACCTCAGGCAACTGAACACCTATAAATTTCACATGACGGGGTAGAAACCTAAGTTCCCCTCCCCCCGCCCCCATGGATGGCCAATAGGTGGTGACTGGCTATGGAGGTTTAAATCATGTTCAAAATAAAGGCCCACTTATGAAATCTAATTGGGTGAAACAAGTAGGATTTGCAAAACTCTCCGAAGAATTTTCGGTCACACACTAACCACGATCCCAACATCGAAGGCTTGCATTTCTCCTTCAAACATAAATATCCATTTGCCTGTGTTTGCACACATCCAAAGCACCGTTTGCTGAGCCACTGAAACTTTCAAGGATAAGCAGCACTCTTTATCACAGCTGAACAATGCCGATTTGGACTTTGCTATTACACCTGAACGCTGGTCGATCTTATTAAAAAATAAAAATCTGATAAGTTTCCTGTGAACATTGATACGGCAATTCCACAGGCAAGACAGTAAACAGAATTCTGGTCGGTTTCAACACCAGTCCACTATCGGAAGGAGCATTTCAGGGTAAGAAATGGAACTTGAACTTGACCCTCAATCACAATAATAAACATGTTGAGCTGAACGTCTAGATTTACAGGCAGGAAGAATAGGTGAGCCACGGCGTTGCCACAAAGAACAGGACCAGCCCCCAAATGAGGAAGCAGCTTAACTGTGTCTCACCTTGGAAATGGGACAAAACCGAACCACCAAACACACCAGCAGCCTTGAGCCACATGAGGACAAAGACTAGCTTAGCTCTGTCTCCTAAAAACCAGGGCAGCGTGTGGTGCCTACCTTGAGGCACATATTAAATATACCAACACAACATGATTCTCTTACAATTTTACACTAATGAATCTTTTCCCTTCCACCTGGCTTCCAGGCCACCCTAAACACACTCCCAGCACCCACAAAATAGTCCACTGTTACGGCCTTGAGGCAGAACCCATTACATTCCTCTGTGTATCTCACTATACTACCTAGCAGCCCAGGAACAATACAGGAATCATACACAAAAAATACTGTGGATGTGAACGAAAACTCACTACAATGCATTCAGCCCTCATCGCCTTAAAATAAGCATCCTCTTGCCCAGCTGGAGTGGCTCAGTGGTTGAGCAGACCTACAAGCCATGAGATCACCATTAATTCCCTGCAGGGCACATGCCCAGGTTGTGGGCTTGATCCCCAGGAAGGGGCATGCAGGAGGCAGCCAATCAATGATTCTCTCTCATCATTGATGTTTCTCTCTCTCCCACTCTCCCTTCCTCTCTGAAATCAATAAAAAAAATTTTTTTAAAAGAAGCATCCTCTTAAAGGAGGTATGTTTGCTTTGACAAAGTTACTAACTTCCCTCCCTTCTGAGAAACAGCTTTTTTCTGAGCCATTACTGTTACCAAATCAATAAAAAAAAATTTTTTTAAAGAAGCATCCTCTTAAAGGAGGTATGTTTGCTTTGACAAAGTTACTAACTTCCCTCCCTTCTGAGAAACAGCTTTTTTCTGAGCCATTACTGTTACCCATTGTGTGTGTGTGTTGGGGGGCGGGGGGGAAGAATCTTCATTTTTGTTATTATTCCTGTTATTATATTTAAATGACCTACTTAGAAAGGCCTGATGGAACACATCTGTCCCAGATCCTTTCTAAGGAGGGGCAGTTTTGCCTTCCACGTGCCCTCCTAAGTAAAAACCCCAACCGCAAGCCCTTCCTGGGCTGTCACTCAGAGTTGGAAGCGAACTACGACCCCCACGTCTCAGATCTCTGGGACCTGAGTGGAGAAACACCAGCGGCATGTTCATCCATGAATGTGGGAGGTGGGCCCCAGCCTCCATCATCTCACTCAAGTCCTCAGTTACTCGACAGGAAGGGCACTTGGTGGCTATTCCGCCACCACAACCACCACGTACAAAACAAGAAGTCTGGTCTGCCTGGCTCTCCCAGTGCGTATACCTTACACCCAAGCCAACTGAACAGCACCTACATTCTGTCAATTTGCTTTTTACACCATGAGGTGAACCAAACTATAAATAACATCTAGCTCATTCAATTAGATCACAATCCTCATCTCTTCTAAAACAAACAAGATGATTTTTTTTAACTTGCAAAAATTAGAAATAACCAAATTTTGATTCTGGATGTAGAATGATCACTGGATGAGACAGAATAAACTCAAACCATCCAACTTTGTTTTCTGAAACTCTCGGGGTAAGGGCCTCTGTCTGTAACTAGTTAGTTGCGAAGGACTCCGGTTCCTTTCCCCCGGAGCGCCTCTTGCCACCGTCACTGGCCCTCAGGGAAGGCCTGGCCCATTTCTACAGGAAGGGGTGAAGGGCACGGGCTCCAGAGCATGCCCAGAAGCACCGTGACTGCAGGCTGGGTTCCACTTCACTCAGTTCCTCTCTACGTACCCCAGGCCCAGAGTTAAGCTCGTTACTGGGTGCGTCTGGCCTCGGGGAACTCGGAGAAAATCCTAGACAGGATGGGTCTTTTATCCAAGAGCACCCTCGGTCAACCTACCTGGGGCCTCCCAGGGGCAGACGTGCTGAGAGTGGGCCCCAGCCTCCTGCCCAGTGCCCCACACTGCCACCACGGGCTCCTGCACAGACCTCAGAGTGGTAAAAGGAACTTTTTCCCTTTAATTGCTAGGATTCGACTGAGATAGCTCCAAAGTAACATTTCTTCCCTCAAAATCCTTGTTTAAAAATAGCTGAACTTGGGGAATGGAGATTTCTGCCTCAACCCCGGCGCCTGGCCGTGGGCTACAGAGGGGGCTTCCCAAACTGGGCCTGTCATCCCAACCCCCCCCCCCACAGCTGCACCCACCTCTGTGGGGCCAACGACACAAAGTCCGAATGGGGGCAGCTGTGAAATACATGCGATTCCACAGACTTCGTATGGAAAAGAACAAAAAACATCTTGGTAATAATTGGCACGTCATCTACATGTGCCAGTAAAGGTTTGGATCTATTGGGTTAAATAAAACATATTAGCATCACTTTTACCCATTTCTTTAACTTTTTTCACGTAGTCACTGAAAAAAATCTCCCATGACAGGTGCCTCGTTTTTCCATGGGGCAGCATGGCCCCAGCGGGTCAGCAAACTGCAGCTGTGGGCCAAACCCTGCCCGACACCTGTCTCTGTAAAGCTTGTCAGCTACAAATGGTTTGTACATTCTTAAGTGGTTGGAACAAATCGAAAGAACAATATTTTGTGACACGTGAAATAATATGAAATTATTTGAGTTTGAGTCCATAAATGCAGTGCATCTAGTTGCTGCTGTTGGGTCTGGCTGCTCCTCCTGAGCTACAAGCCACAGCTAGGTGGTGCCCACAGAGACGAGGGCCCGCAAGGCCCAAAATACTCTCGGGCCCCTTACAGGAAAAGTCTGTGACCCCTGTCCTAGAGTTTTAGAAATACAGACCCCGGGTTCAGGATCCTAGAGAGTGGACCCTCCCTAAGCGACCAGGAGAGAGAGGCAGAGGGTCAGGGAACCAGGGTAGGGCCAAGTCCCTCCAGTGGGCTGGAAGGCTAGATGGTTCCCTGCTTCAAACTCTCAGACTCCCCCTCCCCCCCAAACATCTCTCTTTCTTGATGGATTACTCAAAACCTTGGCTTGTCTTCAGAGCAGACATGGCCATATACTGATTGGGTCCCAGCTCAGGGGACACTACACGCCAGCTCCCAGCTCCTCCAAGGTGATTCAGCGGGATCCCAGCCGCCTAGCGGGGAAGGGGCAAGAGAGGGGACACTGGTCTTCCACCATGTGATACAACGCCAGATGGCTCAGACGGAGACACAAATAACTCGACACGTTTGAACAAGCGTGAGGAAGACTACAAATTCAGGGCGACTGCCCAAAGAACGGTCCACTCAGGCAACCCAGCTATGGCACTGTGACCAGGTTGCTGAACTGTGTGGGGTCCCAGTATCCCCATGGGGGAGAGGGACTAATGTGACTCCCTACCCTCTTAACTGGTATGATGCCCAAAAACAGGGAACATAAAGAAAGGCAGGCATCTGACCAGTGTTTGTGGACAGGGAGTGAGCTTCACAGAGTTATGTGGGACTGGCTATTGAGGCATTCGCCAAGGTTGAGTCCTATAGTAAGTCATCAGTAAAAAAAAGTTAAACCTGTAACATAATGGGAAACTGTCATGCTCAATAACTTGGGTCATACTGTCATGGAGAGTCAAAAACTAGCTCTCCATATCTCGCATTTTGCTCGTTTGCTGGTGGTTCTTTGTATCCAAGTTGCCACCTTTTGAAAGGCCGCTGTGTCATGGGACTTGAGAATACTGTTTAAGACGTTGTCGATATAAAAATATGTATAAAATCAGCCAGTATAAAAATCAATGTAAAAAGTTTCCTTATGGCCCTAGCCGGTTTGGCTCACTGGATAGAGCGTCGGCCTGGGGACTGAAGAGTCCCAGGTTCGATTCCGGTCAAGGGCATGTACCTTGGTTGCAGGCACATCCCCAGTAGGGGGTGTGCAGGAGGCAGCTGATCAATGTTTCTCTCTCATCGATGTTTCTAACTCTCTATCCCTCTCTCCCTTCCTCTCTGTAAAAAAATCAATAAAATATATTAAAAAAAAAAAAGTTTCCTTATGGTTACAAGCTTATAAAAGGCTTTTCTTTCATGGGATCACTGGTGAGTTTTACCCTTCTCATCAGTGCAGCATATAAATGGTCATGTTTCACTCTTGCTTTAATTGCCAGAAATTCAGATTCCAAATTTTGGTTCAAGTACACCCCCTGAAGGGGGCGACATTATGATCTGGATATGTCCTATTTTCCCTCCGTTGTGACCTGTTAGTCCATTTTCTTCTTGGTTTTCATTTTTGTTTTACTGTCTATTTAACGTGTAACCTCTGCACCTCATGTCCTTTATGGAATGAGATGGGTACGCAGAAGCCAACTGCTGCGACCCACATGCAAATAGCAAGATTTCCATTCCCGGAATTCAAGTGAGCCTGTGAAAACCCTCACACACATCATTCTCACACAGGATGAAGGCCAGAGTCTTACACTGATGGCACCAATCTGGGCAATTCTTAGCTTCCACTTGGTCATCCAAGGTTTTGAGAAATTTCTGGAAAGGTAGCAAACTACCTAGGATGTAATTTCAGATAAATAATAAAAACGTTCTCCGTACTAGCTTCTTCAGAAAGGGGAAAGCGTTCTAAATTTGGGTCTCAGCTTACTAGTTTTTCCTCTTCAGAGAAAACCTAGAATGTCAGCCACGTTTGCTCACACGGAGAATGCAAAAGGAAACGGGTTTTCTATGGGCCTCTGGCTGAATGAAGAAAACCTCACTGCACCTGGCCCAGCTCCATGTCCCGGGAGCCAGCTGAGGGGACAGGGACCCATCTACACGTTGGTCTGTCTGCCAGAGTCCATCCAGCAACCAGGAGCAGACCAGATGCCAATCAGCCAGTGCAGGGTTTCCCAAGAAAACTTGTATCCTAGCCCCCTGCTGAGCTAGAGAGCTGTGCAAACAGCTTCGGGGTCTTTGGTGACTTGGTCTGCCCTTGCAGTCTCCTTTGAATGGGACCATGCGTCCAGTTTTCACGCAGACACGATATCTTCGTTGAGAGATACAAAACTTTAGTCAACATTTCTCCTCTCTGGAGCTCTAGCAAAGCATTAGAAGTGAAATAGATATGGGGACAGTACAATGTCTCCTTTCTAAATGCCTGATCACTGGCCAGGTCTGCATACTACAAAATGACCAGCTCTTAACAAGCTCATTTTTTTTTAACTCATTGATTTTAGAGAGCAAGAGGGAAGGAAGGAGAGAGAGAGAGAGAGAGAGAGAGAGAGAGAGAGAGAGAGAGAGAGAGAGAGAGAGAGAGAGAGAGAGAGAGAGAGAGAGAGAGAGAGAAACATCAGTTTGTTGTTCTGCTTATTTATGCATTCATTGGTTGATTCTTGTATGTGCCCTAACTGGGGATCGAACACACAAACTTGGCATATCAGGACAATGATCTAACCAACAGAGCTACCCAGCCAGGGCAACAGCCTGGTCTTGAATGTGGACTGTTACCCCACCTGACTTTGTGTGTTCAGCCTAGTGTAAACTTTGGGGGAATCAAGAAAGCTGGCTTGGAGCCCTGTCCATCACTGAGTCACTAAATCCTTTATTTCAGTACCTGTAAAATGTCAGGATTCACCCAAAAACCAACTCTCAGTTTCCTGCCCATTATAACATATATAGACAGCTCAATATTAACCTTCTAAAACAGTGGTTCTCAAACCTTCCTAATGCCACGACCCTTTAATACAGTTCCTCATGTTGTGGTGACCCCCAACCATAAAATTATTTTCATTGCTACTTCATAACTGTAATTTTGCTACTAATTGAACATAATGAAAGCATAGTGATTAATCACAAAAACAATATGTAATTATATATGTGTTTTCCGATGGTCTTAGGCGACCCCTGTGAAAGGGTTGTTCGACCCCCAAAGGATGGTCTTAGGCGAACCCTGTGAAAGGGTCATTCGACCCCCAAAGGGGTCGCGACCCACAGGTTGAGAACCGCTGTTCTAAAACAAACCCAAATCGGCCCTAGCCAGTTTGGCTCAGTGGATAGAGCGTCAGCCTGCAGACTGAAGGGTCCCAGGTTCCATTCCCGTCAAGGGCACATGCCGGGATTGCAGGCTCGATCCCCATTAGGGGGCGTGCAAGAGGCAGCCGATCAAAGATTCTCTCTCATGTTTCTATCTCTCTCCCCCTCTACCTTCCTCTCTGAAATCAATAAAAATATATTTTAAAAATAAAACAAACCAAAATCAAAATAACTTAAATTCACAAAGAAAGGTAAATAATCATGAAAGCCAATGTTTTTCTTCCCGGTCGTTCCACAGAATCAATATAATAATCCTAATCGATATGAAATCATCCATAGTCGGTCGTTCCACAGAATCTATTTAATACTCCTAACCGATATGAAATCCATACTCTGGGCCACATGTACTCTGATCCGGGCAAGGGGCAGTGTAAGCCACCACCTTGGAACCATCCAAAAGGTGCTTGTGCGGCCCAAAGGATCTAATGCATTTTCCTAAATGGTTGACAATTTCCAGGGACAGTTGGTAGACCTACCATAAAGACAGCCTGAAATGCACACTGGCACCTGTCCCTTCACAGGTTGTAAATCGTGTCCCACAGGCACATAAAATTTCAAATTCTTACTGCAATAAATTCCCTTTTTAACCAATTCCTACAGATATTGAAAAATGTGTAGCTAGGAAAATTAACCTTCCCATCTAAAGTTCAAATTCTAAGCAAGTCATAATCTTTCATCAACCTAGAAAATAACTGATCAGCCAATCTTCCCATAAAACCATCAATAGATTCTGCTTTTTTGTCACCAGGGTAATTTACTGGGGACAATTTTAATCCTACCACAAATCCCAGGACTCCACAGAATTGTCCCCAAGTTTACGTGGCTATGGCAAGTACTTTCACATTCAAGATTCACTTATTAAGGGTCATATTCTCTAAGCTGGCTTCAGGAATGAGATCATCTTTCTTGCCTCTCTTACTTTAAAAAGCCATTTTTGGAACAAGAAAGCCATGTGAGCACCTGGGCCATGCTGTACTACTTAACCACAATCATGGGAATCTAAAGATGCTTGGTGTTACAAAGGGACAAATTATCACCATTATGCTAATGGTCACACTAACGACAGAGAAAGCTTTGGTGTGATGAATCTAAATCTGCAGGGATATAATTACCAATGTCAATGGTGATATTTTCTCAAATGGCACAAAAGTGTTCTCTCCGTGTCACTGATAATGTCAATATAAATTATGCATCAACAAAAGCAGTGCTCCTGCCCATGGCTGCAGTTCTCTGTGCCACCCAAGCCCCCCTTTCTGTGCATGGAGGCCCTGCTGTGGGCACTCACAGGGATGAGTACAAATATGTTTACTTTTTTTCCTTAAAATGGCACAATTCAAGCTAACAAGAGAGATGCCTAGAGACACATGAGCATGTGCTAGCATTGTTAGCATGTGTTGACATGTGTTAGCATGGGTTCGTATGGGTTGGCATGTGTTAGCATGGGTAGCAAGGCCACAGTCCTGCAGGATGTTAAAAATGAAGGCAGAATCTTCTACAATGCTCTGTATTCACTGATTCCCAAGATAGGGCTGAAGAAGCCCCCCTTGTGAATTAAATACAAGTCAATCCAAAAAGCAAACGTAATACCATGTGTGAACAAAACAAATCCCTAAGTGGAAACATTACAGATCTGCCTCCAGATCAGCGGTTGCCGACCTTTTGGACCTCACGGACCACCAGTGGCCCGCAGACCACTGGTTGGCAACCGCTGCTCTAGATAGTTCCAGAACAGCACCACAAAAGTTTACACTATGAAAGAGGATCGCAGTTACAGAATAGTCACAGGATGTAGAGTACCGCACAGGGAATGTAGTCAGTAATATTGAAACAACTGGTATGGTGTCAGATGGGCACGAGACATATCAAGATGATCACTTAGTAAGTTATATAATGTCTAATCGCTGGGTTGTACACCTGACATTAATATAATATTGTATGTCACCTGTAACTGAAAAATAAAAGATTAAAAACTATGAAATAGGATCTGCTCACTGACTCATCCATCCATTTAAAAACAATAGCCATGTCTTTAAGGAAAAAAACACACGTATTTTTTAGCTCTAGGTTAAAATCATTGGAGTAATCAGGAAGGAAGTAGTTAGTGAAGGTCTCTCCTTACCAACCCAGCCTCAGCCTATTTGCAATCAGCAGATTGCAAATTTTAACTCACATTGGGCTCCATGCTTTCCGGAATTAACTCAGTCAACATTTAATGTTCAACTATTTCCCACAAAAATTAATGCAGGAACAATAACAGTGACACCAGCTCACTACCCCTGAATATCAGCTAAAGAAACTGCTAAGCCAGGGACAGCCTCTCGCACAACTTTCGATGCACCCTGCGCTGTACATTTCAAAGAACATTCTCGAATGCTGAAATAAATCAAGGCAAGCGCAGTGCCGAGTCAGCCTGAGCCACGTAGGTTAAATAGTGCCATATGGCAGAGACAGACACATGTTGCCCTTTTCTGAAACAAAGGGAAAAATTCCTAAACAAACACCCTTTCCTTTGACAGGGAAGAGTGAAGAGGAAAGGGTTTGTCAAGGGTTACTAAATAATGTTGAAAAAATTTTTACTAATTCTTAGCCATTAAGAAAAAACTACAGCGTTTTAACATACAACCTAAATTTCTAAGTCTCCCTTTCACAGGCGCTGAAAGCCAACACCACATGTCGCCTGCACTCACTATCCCCTAAATGAGCAAGAAAATAGGAGGACAGCTGTATCCCAGGGCTGAGCTGACATCAGCAATTCCCTGGGGTGCCACACGGTGAGAGACAAGTCTACCTGCTTCTGAAGGAATAGAACACCAGATTCATTCTGTCTTGAAAACATACTAATATCTCACCCTATTCTCACCATTCCATCAAGGAACTATCTAAACTTCACCATCATGTACAGGGTGGGGCAAAAATAGGTTTACAATTGTTTGTAGGGAAAATAATAGCACATAATAATCCAAGAATAAACTGTGTTTTGTGTACTCACAACTGTAAACCTATTTTTGCCCCACTCTGTATAATACCTTTTTCTTAAACTGGGTTTGAGAACTTAGCAACTAAATTGCTGACCACATACACACACACACACACACACACACACACACACCCCAGGGGAAAAAATCAACCAGAATGAAGTAAACAGCAAAATGTATCTATATCTGACATAGCTGCTTTTTAAACTATTTATTTTTCTATTCCCCTGTGTAGTGTTCTGCTCATTACAGATATTCATATGTTTGCATGCTGAAAACAGCTGCATTTCTAATTATTGCTGCTTTGTCATTTTCGGTGCCACTGGAAGTGAAGCCTAAATGCCTGATCTTTTTTGAAAAATGACTTTTAAGAAAAGTGCAGAGCCATAGAATCACACTTCCTTACCACTCGAATGCAGGCCACTAGAAAACATCTCATTTTGTACATAAATATGACAGCCAGGCGAGCTTCGGAAAGAAAAGCTTCAGCTGCTCAAATCACGTGTAGCCAGATTCGAGGGACAAAGACTACACAAACGGACAGTTACAACTGCTCCTTTCCCCGCTCAGACACACTTGATAGACCTGAGCCGCTCTCGGATCTCAAACACAAGCAGTGCATTCGTGGCGCCCTTATATGTACCCTTCCTACAGCCAAGTCATGCCCCTAAAATGGTCCTCTGCTGAAGAAAATTAATTCTAAATAAAGATGCTTTTTAAAGAAGTAGATGAGATTTCAAATGCATAAAGTTTTTCCTCAGTCTTCTCATAAGGTTAATTTTAATAAATTCTTCATAAACATTTGATTTGATTCCTTCCTTAAAATGGTTTTTGACAATTTGCCAATATTCCTGAAAACTGTAAGATAACTCATAGCGAGAGTCCAGTGATAAAGAGGACTCCCCCTGTAAATCTCTCCACCACCTCTGGTGAGTGGGGAGGGGGTATGATCTCACCTTACTCAGGGCAGAGGTCATCCCTCCATCAAAGAGAACTGTCCACCTCCTGCACCCCAAATTCACTTGTTCTTGAGGCCAAAAAAGACTGAGGTCAAGGCCTGATTCTGGAAAATGCTGTCACTCCCAAGGCACATTCAGTCCTTAACAGGCTGCTGCCAACACACTCGCTGTTGGCCATTGGATAGAAAGGTTGGGGGGTGAGAGCCCCAGGGAGGGGAGGAGGGAGAAGAGGACCACAGTCACGTGGGTTAGCTCATGCTCCCAGTTAGCACCAAGCCCAACACAGAAAGAAGTCAAATAATTGCTGCTCCCCAAACTGTCTGGCGAAGTGCACAAAGCTCGTGGATTCAAATCAGTCGTCCACACTTCCATCTGCCTCCTGGAAGCTGCATCCCGTCATCCATCTCCATGCCACATGGACATATCTTCCAACCAGCTCCTGGTCAGGCTTCAGAACACACCCACATCCCAACACTGCAATTCACTTGAAAAATGCAAACCCACATGACATGCAGTTTCCACCAGAGTAAGGGTCTGGGAGCTAAAGACAGTAATGCAATTAATGATTCATATTTAGATATTAATAATTCTGGAAGCGATCAAAGGTGCCACATGGTAAGCCAGCCCAGGCAGCTCTAAGTGATGGGTGCTAGTTGGGCAGCAGGTGAGCCCACACTGAAGGAGGAACATGCTTTGGGGCCGGGCCAGCACACACCAGGCCCCCACAGGGTGCCCAAGGGCCCAAAGGTATTCTCTGGACTATATTCACTAAGAGGAGGGCTCATCAGACTCTCCCACAGCCTCCAGGACTCTTGAGGAGGAGGGGTCAGGACAGCCAAGAGATGCATTTTTGAAAGGACTAATTGTGTCAGATTAGCTCTATACACATTTACTGCTGTAAATGTTTACACATTTACAACAGTAAGATGTCTGCCTTTGAAGAAGGAATGCTACCTCTGCATTTAAGTATTTATAATGCAAATATCTCATCAAATAAATTTAACATTCTTCTGCTTTCTTCCATTAGTTCTATGACTTCTGCTTAAATCTATGCCTATCACCTAGTGTAGATGTCTCCAGCTGAACTGGACTTCAAGTGCCAATGAAAAAGTTGTTTGTTTCCTTCCCGTGCAATAGAGAAGCCTTATTCACTCAGAAATCTAGTTACACTATAAGCAAAATTCCATTTTTAATTATATAATTAACACACGCCCTTTTCGCCAATGAAAATAGAATAAAAACCAAAACAGAGTACTGTCCTGAACATTTAAAGCAAGCATATTATATCAGGAAAGCGCACTGGTTTGGACAAGCTCCTTCCTGCTGAACGTAATCAGCTTATATTTCAGTTTCCTATTTCCATGGCATTAAGGTATAATGCCGCTGAAACTCTAAACACAACCTCCAGTCAGACTTACAGCCACTCCCTCCCAATTTTAAAAAGATTCCTTCTGATAACATATAAATAAGAGCAATATATATCCTGAAATCAAATAAATAAAAATCCACAACAACCCAATAAATTGAGTACTGGTTTTTCAAGAACAATCCATGACTAAGCCCTACTTAAATTTGCAGGTCACATTATCATTTTCCCCTATTTGGTAAGGCCGAAAACCATCTGTTAAAGTACACCTCATTTTGAGGCATTCTTTTTAAGAAGCCTCCTTTCCTTGTTCAGTTAATCTTAACATCAAATGCTTTCCCTACAAGACTCAAATATCCAAAAGTAGGAACAAGTAAGGTAAATAAAGGTGAAACTGAATTTGTAGAAGTGGAGACAACATGCTTTCAACATTGACCTCTTTCCACAACCATCTCTTATTCTATTCACTGAAGGCTGGTTTCTGGGACAACATCTTGTAAAGTTAGAAACGTGGGCCTTCAGACTGATTAATCTCTAAATTAGTCAGGCAACTTTAAAAGTTATTTACAAATAAGTGGGATTAACTCCTGTCGTATAAAGTATTCCCAGATCATCAGTGACACATTCCAAAGTTAAAGTTCTTGAGCCAGTACATTTCAGTACAGTAAGTCTTTGGGAAGATGACTCAGAAACAAAAATAAGCAAAATGCCTGCCTTTGGACTGTTGAATCCTGTCCCTACCAAATATGCATTTAGCTGTTTGGTTTCACTTCGGAGAGGCATTCCCAGGCCTCCTGGTTAGCTCTATCACACACCCAGGGGATTATTATTTGTTTAGAATGTTAAAGTGCCCTGAATGTTTCAGCGTATGCAAATTAGCAAGTTTAAGAAAACAAAGTCCTAGAAATGAACTAAGAAAAATGTGAGTCACACTATTTGCATCTCAGCACATCCAAATTCTAACTCCATTACCAAAAGACGGGAGCCTCGCTCAGAGCTCAGTTTCTCCCAGGGCCCATTCAAGATGGCATGGCCGTCTCTCTTGTGAAACCAAAGATGTCCTCCCTGTAATCCAACTCTCAGACCCAGGCACCACCCCCAGCTCTGCTCAACTCTTTCCAATTTTACCAAGAGGGGAAAACTCTCCATTCACACGCAGCAGTAGCATGTGGTATGTGGTATGTTTAATTCTGGCTGGTCTATGTAAATATAAATAACAAGTGATTTCGATGCCACAAAGAATGCAAGAGAAAATGAAGGAGGAACAAACAAATGATAAAATGAGCTTTTAACGCGGCAGGAGAAAGTAGCCTATTGAATAGTACACATGCCTCCTTCCTTAAAGTAGCACTTACATTCCTCAACCAAAATACCCCAATCATATTCAGGGGGCGGCTTGGAAAATAATCTGGAGAAGATCCTGTTGGGGAAAAAGCCAGCCCTGCTTCGATGTTGGTCAGTTCTTTAAGGGTATTTACTACACAGCCACGGCGTGAAAATACATCCATTTTTAAATCATCTGTAATCAGGACTGGAGACTTAATGGCAGGTTCACGGGGAAAACTAATGTTTAATTAAGACCACTGTCTAAAGTTCCTTTTGTGACTTGCCGTTAGGTCAGCACAGTGCACGGCCCAGGGTCCCGAAGCCCTGCCCTTTGTTACGCGGTGGACCCCGCTGGCAGGCTCGGCCCACGCCCACGGGCACATCTGGGCTTCCAAGGCGGTCCCTGGTCCACCCGGCTTCTCGCGCGCCCAGCTGGGTCAGGTCAGCCCCAGCGCCTTCCACCCAAACCTGAGCGGGGTCCCCGGCCCCAGACCAAATCAGGTGTGAACACTTATGTAATCGTCCTGGGGGCCACGCCTTTCCCACCGCCCCACCTCCGCCAGAACAAAGTGAAGTTTAAAATAGAAACCAATT
>NW_005355584.1:7149222-7151769 GCF_000412655.1 Myotis brandtii
CCCGCCCCCCGCCTCCCCAGCGGCGCCCCAGACCCAGCGCCGAAACGCTTAGAGATACAGAAATAGGAATGATTTAATCCCGCGACACCTCCCCCTTGCTGCCCATTCCTCAACCGGCGAGCTCCCTGGAAGGGCGGGAGGCAGAATCGGATCCAGCTCCGCCTTGGGGGGCGGAAATGGCCCGAGTTGGAGGCGCTGGGCCGGACAACGCCTCTTAACCGAGTTAGGTTCTTGCAGGGGGAGAACAAAGGTCGCCTGGGGTCGCCCGTAGGCCCTCGGGGTGACCTCGGTCCGGCCCGGCAGCCGGGACACGGGTCTCTCCCAGGGATCTCCCAGCAGGGGTCTCTGGGCAGGGAGGGGGCACACATGGGTCCTTAACCCCTGCACTGCATCATCACCATCCATCCAGGAGTGAGGCAGCCCAGCAACTCCAACAGTGACAGATGCTACAAGGCCAGGTCTGGTCCACACGCTTCCACACACATCACTGCCAACATTCCCAGGGAAGCTGGTGCCAGATCATGCCCATACGCAGCGTGGGGCGGCCGGTGACGCTCTCCGCCCGTGAATGCGCCCATCGCCCGTGCTCCGCACTCAGAACGCGGCGAGCCACAGAACTTTCACTGACCATGAGCAGATCACATTCTAGAATTTGCCAAGGACCAAGTATCAACTTCCAGAAATAAAATTTGAAGTCGAAAGGTACATGCTGCCTTCATTTTAGTGCGGAGTTAGCAGCAGTTTCAACAATTCTCGTTCTCTGCACTTTGAGCCGGGCGAGTGGGCTCCATCACCCGCACCCCAAGAGCGCTGGGGCGCGCCTGCCGCGTGGGAACGAGACCAAAGGAGCCGATTCCAGTTGTTGAGAAACATAATCACATCACTCCTCTTTTCTTTCCCCTTCTCCAGGTTTCGACTGGAATCCGAAAGCGCCTCTGATGTCCATTCTTTGCAGAAGGACACTCAGAGGAGGCAGGGTCTCCATTTGAACTGCAGTGTGCCCATTTAGCTGCACAGACTAGAATGAAAGTGTGACCACGTCTACAGCACACAGCTGTGCAAATCAGGAGCCTGCGGATGCGCGGGGCTAAGTGGGACTTAACAGTGTGCAGACACATGGGCGCATGCACGCGCGCGCGCACACACACACTCACACCCCAAATTACCTCCGGGATGGAAAAAGCCGCTACGGATTGGCCAACAGAGCCGTCATTCTCACTCAGGGGGCAGGGAAACTTTACAAGGCTGTTTCCTTCCCCCCACCCCCCACCCCCGCATTTCATTTAATGGTAAAAGAACAGCAGAGCTCTGAAAGTTAGCCATCTGTGGGGAGAGTTTTCCTTCTTTAACGAGGGGGGCATCAGACAATATCCACTTAAGTATATTTTGTACTTCCACAATGGATGAAAAGGGAAATTAGCAATCCCGGGAGGGGGCGAAGAGAGAGCTCAGAGTAAGGAGAAAGGGGGGTCCTCCGGGAGGGGTGGACGCAGGGTGAAGAGCTGTTCTCCACATTCAAAAGGAACTTTGACCTTTCACTGATCTCGAAATAAAAAATGTTTTTTCATAGGTCAGATTATGAAAAACACCGGTCCTAATTTAAGAATTCATTCTTTTAATTTTATTTAAGTATGCGCCAGCAATCATGTTTCCTTAAGAACTGACCTATTTTTGGCTGGAGATAAATGATCATGTTAACAGATGTTAATCTTGTAATCTGTTTTTCCTGTAAGCACTTTACATACCCGGGTTTCAGACCTTAAAAATATCTTTTCCAAAAAGACCTGACGTCACAATTCACTCCCTGAAAAATGACTCCCCCTCTCCCGTGTTTTTTTTTTCCTCTGCAATGATTTCAAAGACATTAAATCTTTTTCACTTTATAAACGCCGATTTGTTCTGCCTCAACTCCCACAGGCTTTTATTTGCATTTCAAATTCCACAGGTTACACCAGTCGCCTTTTCAAAAAAATGTAAACCAACAATGAAGCAGCAAATGGCTTTTTGTGCATCTGGATTAAATAAGGCACAGAATGAATATATTTTAAAAGTGGCCTCAGCAAGTTAATCTTTGCACACCCGGAGACCAAGTAATTCTTTACCAACAAGCCCAGCGGAATGAGTAACATACAAACACAGCCCAGAAGCTCCCCGTCTGCTGCAGGGAGCTTATTAAGGCTGATAATAAATGGGGCTGACTTACAGACCCACATTTTCTGGTAAAAGGCTGGGTCTCTCTGGTTCCTAACCGCAGGGTCTACTGCCTTCCCAGCCCACTAGGGCTGATTGTCACCGCACCAACCTTCCTCCTATTTTAAATAACCAACGCTCTGGTTTTTAGCGAACTTATCCATACAAAGTTTCTTTAAAACTTAACGAGACGGTTTAATCTAAAAACACTGGTCGTAGCTATTCAGTATGCTAGTTCTCTCTGGAAATAGCAGACTAAGCGCTTTTCCAACCTGCACCCCCCCCACCCCCAACACACACACATCCACAGCATTCTTTTCTTGGATATACCCGGGTATATATACATTGAGATCAGTA
>NW_005355584.1:7151890-7152517 GCF_000412655.1 Myotis brandtii
AGGACCCCTCTTCCCACCCCTGTCCGAGTCATTGCGGGAACCCTCGCCCCCGCCCCCACCCCTGCCCTAACTTCCCTATCAGGCTCTCACTTCTTTAATGTTAGGATCACTTATATGCTCCCAGCTAATGGGCAGGCAAACAGGGCAGGGGAGAGGGCAAACAACCCCCCCCCCCTCCTCCCTCACGCTAACACTTCCCCAAGGCAGCAGCGCTCGGTACCCACCGCATCGATCCCATCAGCCAAACCCTTAATAATTGAAGCGGCTCCTCGGGCCCCGCAGCCCCATCACTCACCTTCATTAACCAGAGCGTTTTACTTTAAAGTAAGGCAATTTGCTCTTTGTCTCCTAATGGATGGAGAGCGCATCCGAGCTCCCCTCCTCCCGCGTCGCCTTTGACGAAGTGTACAAAGCCAGAGCCTCTTCCGCGCTCCCACCCCGGCCCCCACCCCGCCCCTCCACTGCGGTAAAAACCACCTCCCGGCGCTCGCCTCGCAGCCTGAAGTTGCATCTTCCCTCTCCTGGAATTGCGGAGCCCAGCAACTACCAGCAGGGAAAGCCTAGCCGCCCTCTCAGCTCCCAGGAGCCCCTCCCCGGCGCCCCCCAACAGCGGCGCACACAGAGGTC
>NW_005355584.1:7152975-7181859 GCF_000412655.1 Myotis brandtii
CGCCGCCCGGCCCAGGCCCCAGGCTTCCCCCAGCCCCGGAATGGTCTGCCCTGTAGGAAACGCACACGCTTCACTATTGTCTCATCAGCACAAAGTTCTGCCACACTGCGGGGAAAGTCTGGAGGCTCGCGATGACTCAGAAGCAGCTCATTCTTTCCCTAATAGTCCTGAATCACGATTCCAACGGCTCGTCGTCGCCCCTTCCTTCCAAGGACTCCGCTGCCGCAGCTCCAGTTCTGAGAAGCTGTTTACGCGCACACACAGATCCGCACACACGCACGCATCCATACGTGCAGACGTGTCGTGGATGCATCTCAGCTGGCTTGAGCACCTGAGCGCTGAGCCTCGAGTCCAGAGCGATTCTTGGGGCTCCTTCGGGAGGGCTCAGTGCATGTGCATTACAAACAGCCTGGGGCGGGGGGCGGGGGCGGTGCGTTTACTCAACTTCCTGGCAAATGCTTTTGGGGGCATTCAGACGCTGAGTATCAATGCATTAAGTCCTGAACCAACATCAAAGGGTCAGTCTGGAAAGACTTCAGGACGCGGATTCTGCTGTAAGGCAATTTTAAAATGACTATGTATTTTGTTTGTTTGATTATCCTTGAAAAGTTCTCTAATTTTTCTGTTTTTCAAACTTCGTTTCTTCACACCAACTACTCTCCCTGGGCCGGTACTTAATTGCAATAAGTTGAGTCTGGGAACAAAAATCCCAATTTGACTCCCCAAAAAAGCATTATTGGTACGCGGGGGTGTGGGGGGGGGAGTGAGGGGAGCGCCCCCGCCTCCGTGGTGGTGCAGCCTGGAGCTATAGCCTGGGGAGGGGGAGCCGTCCTCTCCCACCGCTCCTGGCCGTATTGTTCTCCCCTCGTGACAACTCCGCAGTGGAGATGGATCCCGTCCAAGACACCGACTTCGCCCTGCTCCACCAGCCGCGCTGCAGCCCATGTGTTACCTTCCGCGGTGGCATTTCTCCGTGCCCTAATGTGCGCTAACACTCACTGCAGCTGCAGCTCAGGGCCTCTCCAACTTAGGGCATTTACAACAGAAACTACTACAGACAGCTCACAGGGAGGAGCTTGTTCCTGCAGAGCCGGACTCAGACACAAGGGCCATTCTGCGTGTGTACTGTGTGCGCGCGCGTGCATGCTTGCGATGTGTGTGTTTCAATGGAGGGAGGGGGCAAGAGGGAGGAGAACCTTGGAGAGAAAGATCCAGAATCCTAACACGTAAGCTCTCTTGGTGATCCGTGATCTGCAGTGCTCTGAAGAGCCGGCTTGCCTTGGACAATTGTTGCTGATTCCAGCGTGACCACCTCAGTAGATGTATTCCTTCCGCCCCCCCACCCCGCCCCCAGTGGATGTATTCTTGAACAATCAGATTTAAGTCTGATTCACAGTAATGTATTCAAGTGCCCACAATTTATTACAATACACAGTACAAATACACAAAAGTATCCTCTAATTCAACTAACGACAAGTATATAAATGGTATATATAGACATAGATATATTATCATGTTATCAACCACAGAAATTAAAATTGGAATACTTGACATATTAATAGCTTTTTTAGTATTTTCAAGTGGATTTGAGTTTATGGTAAAAATCTACACTCATTTGCATACTTGGGTCTATTGAAAACTACAGTATTGCATGAGTAACTTTCATGTGTTGAACATTGACAAGTTAGATCAACAAAAGGGCGAGCAACTTCCAAACTCCTCCATATAAAATGGTGATTTCTGTGACTTGCCTCCTTTCTCCAGGCTTTGAATCACCCACATGTGATTTCACTCAGGGCTATGGCTCTTTACAGTAATATTGTGCTTTTAGAAAATTTCCTTCCTCCCATGGTTCTCTACGATGCATACAGAATCTGAGAAGGTAATATGAGAGATGGGCAAGAGTTACATTCTGGAAAATGGCAGCTGCAGGGCCAGCCCGGCTTTGTTATTGAGGAGAGAGCACCTTTCATGACAAGCAAAATGTGCTGAACATTGTTTGTACACAAAGTCACTGCTCATTGTTCACTTGTCAATGCACCATCCATAGCATGTTCCAGGGGAAAATTGATATAAAAACAAAATATGTAAAAGGGTTCCCATACTATTCCTGTATTATATTTAACCTTGCCAAAATTTCAACTGTTTAATATCTTCAGACGTTTAAAGTAACCACTCAAGATTAAGGACACTTTCTAGACAAATGACAAATTCCTGAAACCTCCCAGAGGTTCTCCTATTTTGAAATATTTAGGTAAATTACAATATTTGGGTGGAGAGAAGTCAGCAATATTAATGGATTAATGGTTGAATAAATATTTGGCTGTTTATAAATTTATAATTTTACTATAATTCTGGTTCATGAAACAGATGGAGAAGAAAACACATATTCCCTTGTTATTGTCTAATGCATTCTTTGTTCAGCATTTGGGACTCTGCTTGTTCGAGCTAAGGAAAATGGCCCTTTAGTGAAACAGTGTTCAGTGGCCTGTCTGTATAACTTAGGCGGTAGTGTGATGGGTGGCCGTTTAGATAAGAAAGGTTCTTAAGAGTTTCCTTTCAAGAATAGCTACAGTAAAAAGCAAACAAGAAGAATCCTCCCCCCAAAATAAAGGCCTGTTCTTTCTGAAAGCTGGAAGTGAAACTTTCTGAACTATAGTATGAACTCCAGGACAAACTAAAGCATATTTATTAAATATGCATGCTCAAAAATGTAAGTGCACTACTTATTAGTAAATATTTAATGTTAATTCTATCTCCATATAAATATGAGGATTTTCTAAATTATATCTGAGAAAGGAGATATTATGCTAAGTCTAGGAATAATCTTTAGCTCCTTGAACTAACTTAGATTATAGATTTCAGAGTGGATTAGGGACAAATTTGATTTAAATGGTCAACCCGTTTTTCTAGGTAAAGAGTTTTGTAGGAGCAGTACAGCTGCTGACTGCCTTTCCATTGTTTAGTGTAAGTAACCATGTCACTATGACATGGAAACTGGCTATTTCATCACTAACGGTTTCAAAAATATTACCCCAATGCTAATGTGCTGTCCTTCCCTAAAATCCTTCCTTTTCACAGAATTTGGACACTCAGAGAATACGCTGTATTGAGATGATGGAGGAAGGGACACAGTACATTTTCAACATAAAAATCCCCTGAGAAGACAGGAGACAAAGTTGTGGTTATATTTCAAATAGTCCTCTACAAAACGGTTTCAAGACTGTTTGAATCTGAATTTCACTAATAGGATGTTCTTAATCTCAGTGTAGGAAACGCTCTCAGCTCTGTTTCCTAAATTGTCATTCTGTTGAGGGTGATGAATACTCTAGTCATGAAGTAGGTAATTTACATTTTCTTATAAACACATGCACACACACTTAGCTCTAGTGCAGTGGTTCTCAACCTTCCTAGTGCCGCGACCCTTTAATACAGTTCCTCATGTTGTGGTGACCCCCAATTTCATTGTTACAAATTGAACATAATTAAAGCATAGTGATTAATCACAAAACAATATGTAATTATATGTGTTTTCCGATGGTCTTAGCCTAAGACTCTGAGGCGACCCCTGTGAAAGGGTCGTTCGATCCCCAAAGGGGTTGCGACCCACAGGTTGAGAACCGCTGCTCTAGTGGGGTCTGACCTGGCAACTCTCTCCCATGTAGGATAATTTAAGGTCAAATTGGCTGAGCTTTAGGCTTGTTTGGTCATGGTGAGGACCTCCATATTGCTTGAAACACTTTTATGAAGATTTCTTCTCTCCACGGTGTCCGAGTTTGAAGATGCTTCAACAGGCAGCTGTACCTCAATTTTTAAACAGTTTAATAATCAGCAAAGCATCCCTTCGAGATCGTGTGCAAATGTACCCACGAGTGTGACACAAGAGAATTTCTTACTCATTTTTCCTCGTGGCCGAAAATTGAACAACTTTCCCAGGAAACCAGCCTTTTTAACAACTGTCCTTGCTTTCTGCTCAGAGGACACCTCCACAAGGACCCGCAGTACATTATTATGGCAACACAGATTTTCTTTCACTGATGGCTCTGCTTCTATTTTTGATTAATAGCAAAGATAACAGAGTAAGTGTAGATTCGCAAGTGAGGCAAAAGTGTTGTAGAAACTATATGAACAGTCCACATTGTCTCACCATTTGCAGTTTTAGGTAACTCCATCAGACCCTCACAGTAGGTAGAGGGTCCTTGGATCTGTTCTTAATTTCAACCGGAATAAAAGTCTTAGCAACAGCTGGCTGCAGAATAGCTCACAGCGAATTCCACAGATGTGTTCATTCTGGTCAGAAGAATAAAGGAACGAGGCTGTAGAGCAGAATTCATTTAAGGAGAAACACATTCAACAAGGAACTGTATTTGAAAGATTTCCCCAGGAGGGAAGAGGGGGTCTGTTTACTACCTTTTCCTGTAATCCTACAGTATGCTAATTACTTAATCATTGAGTTGTGACCTATTAACATCCCATGTTCTCACAGCAGCAAAACCATTGACTTTTTCTGCCCCCAAATCTCATGCTGTTTCACCATGCATAACCAATTGGTGACCTGTGCAGACAATGCTAACTTTGCTAAGAGAACAGAAATTAAAATTAGGGAACCAGCAAATACCTCCTTCCCTGTGGGTGGGTGGGCAGGACACACTAGTAATGAAACTGAGGGCAGGGGCAGGGGGGACACTCAAAGACCTTTTCGTGAGGTCAAACTTGAACATCACTTAGTACCATTGGAAGTAGAATTTGGCATTTAGACGTTTCTATGGTGTCAGAATCAGAACAGTAGGGAAAGACATGATCAGGATATGAGGAAGTGGTTGTCATAATTAAGGAGTCAAGATGTTTTCTTGAGGGAGAGTAGGTACTTTTTTTGGTGACATCTTTATTGTGGTAAAATATTCATAACATGAAATTGGCCATTTTTATAATTTTAAACATATAGTTCCGTAATGTTAAGTATATTCAGTGTTGTGCAACCATTATCACCACCATCTCCAAAGTCTTTCCATCCTGTAGAACTGAACTCATACCTATTGAACTCCATTCCCTTTCTCCCAGCCCCAGGCCACCACCCTCTACCTCTGTCTTTATGAATTTGCTCCAGGGAATACGTATAAGTGGGATCAGACAGTATTTGTCCTGTTGTGTCTGCTCATTTCACTCAGCATGTTTTCTAAGTTCATCCCTGCTGTAGTGTGTAGTGAGGTTTGATTTGGCCTCGAGGTTATAGATAATGGAGGCAATAACTTTGCCAAATAAATTAAGGAAGTGAGTGTAATCTCAACAAAAACAACCTCAAGAATTTGTCTTCTGTTACCTATGATGATCTTGTTAACCGGCTGTCTTTGCTTGTCCCTGCCTCCATATAAATAAGTTTCAGAAGAAAATGAAGAAAGCCCATCTTCCCAAAAGGAGACCAGTGCAGCAAGATGGCAGGGAGCAGACCAGAAGCTGGGTTTGAATTAAGTACTCTCTGGCCAGTATTTTCATAGCTTATTTATGACTTTTAACCAGACTGTTTCCCCCAACATTGGAAAAAGCATATTAAAATCAGAAAAATAAAAATTGAAATAAATAAAAAGGCATGGGGAATTGGATGTATGAACCTCATAAGGTGGGTTAATTCATGTGGCTGGGCACTCAGATGACCCCACGCTTCTGGCTCGTGGAAAAAGCCCTGGTTAAGAGAATTTACCTTCCTGGGGACAGAACTAGCACAGGTGTGCGTCCCTGGGACCCCACTGCTGTGCTATGGGCAGGCCTTCAATTGTAGAATGGATGGAGGGGGTTTATAAAGAGATGTCAAACTGGTTGTCTCTTTCAAAAATTCCATTTTCGGTGGGCCATGATGGGATTTCTGAGAAAGACAAACAGTTTGAGCTGCCGAACCCCTAAAAGGTGCACTTGTGTGTGCTTTTGTTTTGCTTTTTATTTTTAAAGCCAGATATGAAGGAGCTTTGCAAATAGAAAACAATGCCATTTTTATTGCTACTTTTTTTATTTAGAAAAATTATTTGATTTGATTTGATTTTTTCCATCACCATTTATCCCCTCTATTCCCTCTTCCACCTCCACCGCCCTCCCCCACACACACACACCTGCAATCACCAAACTGTTGTCCATGTCCATGAGTTCCCTTTTTTCTTTTTCTTTTTTGGGGGCGGGGTATGTAATTGTGACAAGAGGGGAATGTGGGAAAACAATATTAGATTGCAAAAACATTCAATAGAATGAAAAATTTAAATATTTCACATAGGCAGTCACTATTTAAAGCTAACCAAATTTTAAAATTCTAATATTTCATACCTATGCCTCATTTGTTCATTCATTCCACATATACTGCTCCACACCAGGCCCTAGGTTAAGTGCTAATTTTAAAAGTAAGGCGGGCACGTGCCAGGGGCAGGGTGTGAAGCCAGCAGCCGGGGGTGCAACCCCCTGGACCACATCGCCAGCCCAGAACACCACAGCCTCAGTTGAATGAAGATGATTTTATAGATGGACAAAAAGCCTAGTCCGAGTTTTCTCATAACAGGTCCAGGAACATGAACTCCGGCATCCAGTTATCATCTGTGTGGTGTTGGTCTTCCCTGGGCAAGTCACGTCCTCCGACATTCACATTTGTCACTTACCACAAAGCACTGTCCCCATGATGTGTGGTACATATTTGTGCAGGAAACCCTGCTAACTGGTGGATAGAGAATCTTTATGACTTCCCTGGGCAAGTCACGTCCGACGTTCACATTTGTCACTTACCACAAAGCACTGTCCCCCTGATGTGTGGTATATATTTGTGCGGGAAACCCTGCTAACTGGTGGATAGAGAATCTTTATGAATATCTTTTTTACTTTCTCAAAGGATTTGAACTGGTTTTAAAAACATATAAAATACAAAAGGACAGCACAGCAGTGGGAGGAATTAGTCAGAAAAAGTAAGAGAAGAAAGTAAAGAAGTCAGGGTCACGAAGAAGTTTGAGACAAGTGCACACTGATGCACAGCCAGTGGTGCTGTGTTGTTAGAGGTGCTGGAATTTCCTCTGAGCTTCCTAGCATCCAAAGCAAAGAGGGAAACTATTCTTTACCGGATTTGCTCTATCTATAAAATGAGAAGTGCATCCCTTCCAAAGAAAAGCATGATGTCCCAGTATTGCTATCTAAGTGAAATTTCTCCTACAATTTCTAAAAAAAAAGGGGGGGGGGGAGATTGTGGAATGTAATGCGTTATATTCCCAACAATATTTTTACCAAACAAACATATTCAAACAGTATTCCTCACTGTGATTTGGAGGCAAACTATCAGCCTAGAATTTAGTAAGCATTTATATTAATTACCATATCTACAAAGTAGGAATCACAGTTATTATGAACAAGAAAAATGAAAAGGTGAAATTACTTAAAATTGTTTTAATAGTATTTTTTGTATGGGAAAACAAAGTACTTTTTTATTGATTGATTTGAGAGAGAGAGAGAGGGGGGAAAAAACATCGATTTATTGTTCCATTTATTTATGCATCCATTGATAGATTCTGTGTGTGCCCTACTGGATATCGAACCCACAACCTTGGCATACGACACTCTAACCAACTGAGCTACCCAGCCAGGGCCTTGTAAGTTCTTTTCTTAATATACAGGTTCTCCCTCGTCATATAATTGCTGATGTAATCAAATTTTAAAATGATGTGTTAATTTAATATATTGTTTAAAAATATCTGAAGGCATCAGAAATGTTATCCCAATTTGTATTGGCGCTCTTAAAATAAGGGCATTTCTAGAACCATTCATATTTTTGTCATTGATTTGAAGAAATGTGTTTGTTTACGTGGGATGCCATTGGCATGGTCCACCTTGTCATATCTCGTGGTCACACCCCAAAATCACAGGTGTCAGAGCTGCATTCAAGACCCCATCTGTGTTCCCAGTGCCGATGTGAACGGTCACTGTGATTCAGCTCCATTCTTGAGGTCACTGACCCTCACGGTCCGGGTCGGGTCAGCACCTGTTTTGCCCTGAGAAACTGCAAAGCTAACCAGCCTCCTGCCACCGGTGAGACCTCCGATAGCCTGGGTCTGCAGAAACTTCTGGGGTGTGGACGGCGAGGTGTCCTAGAGACACCAACCTCAGAGGTTCGGGACGGCCACTTCTACTTCTTTATTTCCTACGGTTCAAACCCTTTGGCTTTTTAGAAAGTCGTTCTGTGAAATAAATGCAGAAAGGCTGTGTTACACTGTAAGTTACAATGCAATACAATCGTCCATTAAGCATCAAACTCTGTTTAAACAAAGTGCATGGATGAATGAGAGCAAGGAAATTCGGAGCAGAGAGCCGCCACTCCGGCCTCCGTGTGGAAGTAGGCCCCACGGGAAGAGCCGGTAGTATTGTCTTCGTCTTGGTCGTATAATTTGCTTCTGAGTAAATGAAAGGTATTGGTAAAAATAAAGGAATCCTTAAAATGAAGTCGTTTCCTGCATGCCCCCTTTTCCCACAGCATAAACACCCCAAACTTGCAGGAGGGAGAAACAATGTCCCACTTTCCGTCCCCTCCCCCACACCTCTTTTATTTTTCTTTCATTTCAGTCGCTGTTTATCCAGTTGTTTATTTTGGAACTTAACCTAAATGGAGCAGAGAAGTGACTGTTAGGCAAACTGATAAGTTTCCATTCTAGGCCTTATGTTCGTTAGGAAATAGTTCACTGATATTTGTAATAGTAGGAAACATTTCCTTGCAACAATACAAAAGCCCCATTTTAAAAAGCCCTACTTGTGAAGCATTATGTGGAGGACTGTTACGTTTTCAAAGCCCAGACATATCATCTTATTTCCAAAGACAACAGCGTGCTCACATGTACCCTCATGTTAAAATGTCAGATGGGCGGTTCTCCGGGTCAGTGAGAGCACAGGAAGGATTTCAGGGCGGAGCTCTGCTCTGGAAGGACTGTGGCAGCATCATTTCCATGGAGGAGTATTCCCCCCTCCTCAACTCCTCATTTTTGTGCAGAATTGCTTCACCCCCTCGCCCTGCAGAATTACAGGGAAGTTAATGGTGCAAACATCCCACTCATCCAAGCCACTGGGGTTTGATTAACTAAACAGAGTAAACACTGGACAGCTGTGTAAGGGGGCTGGGGAAAATGAGTTATCTAATGCCCTGAGAAAACATAGAAACCATGTAAAAAACAAATTCTGTTCTGTGAAGACTGCACAAATAATTCCAAACTGTGATGGGAGTTTCATCTGATCAGGATGCACTCGTAAAACTGCTCCCCTCTTTTGTGGGACTGCACAAATAATTCTCTCCAAACTGTGATGGGAGTTTCATCTTATCAGGATGCACTCGTAAAACTGCTCCCCTCTTTTGTGTGTGGAGAACCTATTGTCTAAGTCAAAGATAACGTAGAGAATGCCATGGATGTGAAGGCAGGAACAATGATAGGTGATCATTTACATGTCAAAACACACACACACACACACACACACACACACACACACTAAAATGAGTGCATTAATGGTGAAATGTCAACCCTCCCAGTGACCAAGGCACAGTTGTTTGTGTCTGTGTGTCCCCACACCAGCTGGGATCAGAACAGAGGACCATTGTATCCTTTCTGAAACAGGAGTAGAGGGATTGTCCTGTAGAATTGTAATAATTACACACACTACATCTCAAAGTGCTTTCTCATTTACTTTATTTTAGTTCTGCTCACAACACAAAGGGAAATGGCTCAGAATTACTAACTCCATTTAAAAATGTTAAACCAGAGCAAAGGTGTTTCCTGGATGGTGTGGTCAGTGAGAAGCGGAGTCATTTTGAATTCAGAGTGTTTTTAAGAATTGTGCATCTAAGGGTATATAGTTCCTGAAATCCAGCGGCCCCTTGTACCACAAGGAGTTGCCTCTGGCAGTGTGATGCTCACACTACCTGTCATCAAATTTTAAGGCAACTGGCAGCCACCATAATGTTTTCAGCAAGAAAAGGACGTGCTCAGATAGGTTTTTGAAGAGTCCTCTGGTTCCGTGGGAGAAGGGCATGGTGGCGGAGAAATCAGCTGGGAGGTAAGGTACACTGAGCCTGCAGACCAGACTTCTGCATACCACTGGCTGGTCCGACGGGAGGGCAGCACCAATGGAGACTGAGACAGCAAGGCAGGCCAACCGGGCTCTGCCCCTTCAAGGTGGGGCAGTTCAGCTGAAGAAGACAGAGTGGCCAAGGGTGTCAGATACGGCTGCACATCCATCGGACTCAGTCACAGGCTGTTGTGGGACCTCAGGAGAGAAGCTTCAGAGGAAAAGGGGATCAGCTGTGGGGAACAGTGACACTAGCCTGAGCTTCAGTCCCTACTTGGGAGGGTCTCAGGTGAAGGCAGAGGTCTTCCTGTCCTTGCTGTTTGTTTGAAGGCAGGAGAGTTGGTGGGCACGTTTACCGATTCGAGGGTTCAGACAAAATGGAAAAGACAGAAGATGCTGGGAATGACAGCCAGTCCTCTGGGACACCACCCTCAGCCCTTTGTGCTCAACATGCAAATCCGTTCATGCTCAGGGTGCTCGTTAGTGGACATTTGGGGAGCACGAGCCCATGTGAGTGGAACAGGACTGGACCAGGGGTTGCAAGGCCCATTCTGAGTGCTCTGGGAGTCTTAAGTTATTGGGACCTGTCCCAGCAGCTGCCCTCCTGTCCTCTGATGCTAATTCTAGGCAATAGATCTTGCTTTAGGTCTGCTGCCTCACTTATGAAAGTCCCTCCAGACTGTAGAATTGGAACCTTATATTTTCTTCTATATTTTCACCAATCTTGGGGCCTGGCATTCTTCCGTGCCTCAGACTAAAAGAAATTGGAACTAAAGAATAAATTTAAAAAGAAAAGGGACAGAAGAAACAGGTGACGAAAGAAACCAGAAAAACATATTGCTACATTTTGATAAGTGTTAGTTGTAAAAGTTTTTTGGGTTTTGTTTTGTTTTCATTGATTTCAGAGAGGAAGGGACAGGGAGAGATATATAAACATCAATGATGAGAGAGAATCATTGATCGGCTGCCTCCTGCACACCCCCCAATAGGGGTTGAGCCCGCAACCTGGGCATGTGCCCTGATCAGAATTGAACCGTGACCTCCTGGTTCATAAGTTGACGCTCAACCACTGAGCCATGCCAGCCGACATAAAAGTTTAATAATAGCTATCAGGAATAGTATTCCCCCTAAATGCCAAGACCAAGGGAGACAGAAAAAGCCTCGTCAGATTCTTGCTGTGCTGGGTGGAAGGGAGAGGAGTTTTTTACACTGGGTATTGGCAGAAGAAATATATGTGTTCAAAATGCATGAGTAAAAACTAGGAAAAAAATCACAAAAAGAAAAATTTGTTAAAAACTAACAAAAGTGTGTTTAAAAAGCAGTAAATGGAAAATAGCACACTGCAAAAGGAGTTAAGACATATTAGGAATGAAAATAAATGAGAAATGGGCCTAAGCCTGGGTTTAAAACTGAGCTATATTACCCTAACTGGTTTGGCTCAGTGGATAGAGTGTCAGCCTGTGGACTGAAAGGTCCCAGGTTTGATTCTGGTCAAGGGGCATGTATCTTGGTTGCTGGGACATCCCCAGTAGGAGGTGTGCAGCTGATCGATGTTTCTAACTCTCTATCCCTCTCTCGTCCTCTCTGCAAAAAAATCAATAAAATATATTTTTTTAAAAACTGAGCTATATTCATACATGAATAGTGTGTGACAACTGTGGCACTATTCCTACTTCTGACCCACATTCTCTTCCTTTTACACTTTGTTAAAATCATCTAAAAGCCACATTAAAAATGATGGGGTCTTTTCAACAAATGATGCTGGGACAAGTGGATCTGCACATTCAAAAGAATGCAGTTGGACCCCTTCCTCACAACATACCCCAAAATCAACTCACAACATACCCCAAAGTCAACTCAAAATAGACCACAGACCTAAGTGTGAGGGCAAAATATAAAATTCTTAGAAGAAAATAATTAGCAAATCATCACGAACTTGGGTTAGGCAGAGACTTCTTGGCTATCACACCAAAAGCACAAAAGAAAGCAGATTAATTTGATCCAATCTAAATGAAAAACTTCTGTGCTTCAAAGGACACTTTCAAGAAAGTGAAAAGGACTCAGAGAATGGGAGAAAGTATTTGCAAATCGTATGTCATCTCTGATAAGGGACTTCTATCTGGTATACCGAAGGAACTTTCACTATTCTTACAAATAATTTAAAAACAAATAACCCTCTTTTAAAAATGGGCAAAGGATATGACTAGAAGATAAAGGATCCAAAGAAGGTATGCAAATGGCCAATAAACACATGAAAAGACACTCAACATCATTAACCATTAGGGAACTGCAAATCAAAACCACAGTAAGATGCCATGTCATAGCCACTGGGATGGTTAGAGTCAAAAAATAGATAATAACACGTGTTGGCAAGGAGGTGGTGAAATCCTTATACATTGCTGGTGGGAATGTCAAATGATGCAACCACTTTGGGAAACAGGCAGCTCCTCAAAAGATTAAACATAGAGTTACCATGTAACCAAGAAATTCCAGTCCTAGGTAAACACCCAAGAGAAGTAAAAACATACACCCACACACAAACTTATACTTGGATATTCATAGCAACATTATTCATAAGAGCCTCAAAGTAGAAACACCCAGACGTCCACCCACTGGTGAATGGAGAACCATTCAGCCCTAAAGAGGGGTGAAGTACTGGTACACATTTCAGCATGGATGAGCCTCTGAGAGCAGTATGCTGTTGTACGATTGTATTTACATGACATGTCCAGAACAGAAAATCTATAGAGACACAAAGCAGATGAGTGGTTGCCAGGGGCAGAAAAACTTGGGGGAAGTGGGGAGTGACTGTCACGGATAAAAATGTTTTGGTACAAGATAGAGGTGATGGTTGCACAATATTGTGTATATGCTCAACACCATTAAATTGAACAGTTCAGCTAGGTGAGTTGTATGGTATGTAAATTATATCTCAGGAAAACTGTTATTTTTAAAAATGGCAGTCATGAACAATGGTCTTTGTCTGTTATGCACAAAGGGAATGTAATGGCCTGAAAGACAATGCTTGTTCCTAGGTATTCAATTATATTACAAGTTATTTTTTCTCAAGTCTGCCCAACTCCCTAGGTGTTTGGTCATTTGGAAAGGACCAATGTCACAGTTGTGAAGAGGGACAGCATGGCATCTGGAGGAAAGAAATGGGAGGAATGGCTTCTCACCCTGACTTTGCCATGAGTGGCTCTGTGACCTTTGGCAAGTAACTTAACTTCTCTGAGCATTAGATAGTGCATCTGAGAAATGAGAGGCCAGAACTAAATAAATTCTCCCACAGTAGAATTCTATGATTCAGATTTAAAATATCATATGTAAGTATAAAAATAATTATGAAAACAAAAAATATTGCATTTATTTATTTTTTAAAATATGGAACAAAATGTGTATCGTGGTTGTCTTGTGTGATGGGGGATCAGTGTTTATTTTTACCCCCATTTAGTTCTCACTTCTTCCATCACAAGAGCATATTTAATTTCACACATGAAAAAAACCATCATTTAACAAAGTGTTGTATTGCATAGGTTAAAATGTGATAATTTGTTTGAAATACTTCTGTTAAATCTATAAATACAGATGTCAGACATTTGTAATTTTCCCGTGATGAGTGAAGATACTTGAAACTCCTTGGTGTTTTCAAAGTTGGAAATCTTCTTCACAGAATTAAGTTCTCTTTATGTAAACATGTTCTTGGTTTTCAAGTTGAATATAGTCCTTGGCACACAGCTTTGATTCTCATAATGTATGTGCATGGGCTAACGTCATTCACACAGACACCTCGGGCATAGTCAGAAAAATACTTAATCCTATCGTTTCAGAGGCACCACCTGGTTACTTACACTAATGGCACAACAATAGCTGTGGTGAAGTCATTTACAATACACCTGCAGTAATGTTGCTATGAAGGAAGCAGTAAAACAGTGAAGATCTCCTTTGAGTTCAGATTTCCAAACCAGGAAACTATGATCCACATGAGACAGAAAGCATGTTCATTTAATAGAAAAGGTTTTCTTTAACTCAAGTATTTTGAGTGTGTACATTTGAAATTACATTATATCACTAGGAGCTTAAAACTCACACTGTGTATTTTAAGAAGTGAATGAGAAGGCCTAAAAGTTGTTAAATATGGTGAGTGTCATGGTGAACTGGGGGAGGGGGGGGCATCACACATCCGCCCACATGTGCCTCCATGTGTTTGCTTATTATGACTGGGAAACTGATCTAGAGTTCATAGTGGACCTCAGAACACCGCAAGCAATGGGGCCAAAGTGGCTTTTCCTCTGGGAGACAAACAGTCCCTTGCAACACACAGTGGCCCAGGATAAACACAGGTCCCTGTTTTTGTCCATACTCTAAAATGTCCTTGTGTTTGCCAATTATGTCTGCACCTCAGAACCCATCAAGAGGGGATGAAGAAATGAAGAATGGCACATGTGAAGTGAGGAGCAGCCCCTTTTGGCTGGCTTCTCAGGGGTTGCCTTTGTTATTTAAATGTCCTGTTGTGTAAGCAGCGGGAGGACAGGAAGTGAGTTGTGCAAACCGCACAACAGCAGCCCCCAAGAGGTCCAGATAAGCAGATGTGCCTAGCATTTGGGGAATGGATACAAATTTAGTTTTCTGAAAACGCTAGAAAGTAACTGCCTTTTCTCTGGGAACAACACTCAGTATTTCCACGGGAGCTTTGACAATGCCGCATAACTATTTTCGATTAATCTTCGCACTCTCGCCTGCAACAGCAGACTTTAATTGTTGAGCTGGTGCTTTATTTGTGTTTCTTTCAAAACACTGAAATCTTGTCTTAACAGTGAGAGAGAGAGGAGGAATAAAGGAGCAATGGGGATACTTTGCATTGTCCGGGCAGCTCTGCTGGGTTTCCAGGCCTTTGGGAGTCTGGGCTCAGGGCAGGGAGAGGAGGATCCTCTTACCGGTCCCACCCACCGGCTGGCTCTCCTTCCAAAGGCCGGGCAGGAGTGCTGGCTGCCTCTGCTGGGCGCCCTCACTCAGCCTGGCTGAGAAAGCTCCTTCCTCTTTTCAAGTCAGAGCCAGGAGAGCCCTTTCAGAGTCTCTCTTTTTCCATTTACACGCCCGTGATCGTGGTTTGGACTTCAGATTTTAGAAATCGACACATTTTCCTAACGGAGGAGTGTAAAGGAATCCCTTGCAAGATAGAAACATGCCAGAACTTTGCTTCCCCACGCTTGTGTCTGGATAAGGAAAAACAGACCAAAGGTAGTGTGTTGACACAGAATTTAAACTGGGGCTCCAGGTCTCCCAGATTGATCGCAAAACTCCTCTTCTGCTTGTCCCATGTGAGCCCTTGAGCTGCAGAACAGGAAGTGGAGAGGAGTTTCCAGGAGTTTCTGAACTGCTTGGAGGGGGAGTGAAGAATGAGCACCAGCAGGCCTTCTGCCCCTCCCCCACAGGCCAAGGACATCAGTTCCACTTTCTGCCAGGAAACTGAGCACAGCCCCATGGACACCAGGTTTATCTCTGAGGCTCAGTGTGATAGACAATCGTGTCCCTGACTTTCACACACGTGGGTGACTGAATCACCAACAAATGGACACATTTTCTTTCAAGTTTCTCCTGGAAAGATCCCCAAATTCTGATGAAATTTAGAAGAATATAAAATCAAATATGTGTATGTGTGTGGGAGGGGATTGGCTACATTTTGCTCTCATGTTCTCAGGAGGACAGCGTGCACTTAGCACATCTTCAGTGCATAAACAATTTTACTGAAGACTACTACATTTTATTTTTTTTAATATATTTTTATTGATTTCAGAGAGGAAGGGAGAGGGAGAGAAAGATAGAAACATCAATGAAGAGAATCACTGATTGGCTGCCTCCTGCCCGCCCCCAACGGAGGATTGAGCCCACAACCAGGGCATGTGCCCTTGACCGAAATTGAACCTGGGACCCTTCAGTCCACAGGCCAATGCTCTATCCACTGAGCCAAACCAGCTAGGGCAAAGACTACTACATTTTAAAAGTCGGTTTAAGAGTTGAGGAAGAGATGCCAATGTACTACTTGAACACAAAATCAACAACCTAATTTCTTGTCACTGGTTCGCCTTTGTTTTTCCTTCACTTTTTTGTTATGGTGTTAGGAGATTGTTGTTCTGAAAGCCGTGTGTACATTTATGAGCAAACCATTTCAAATAGCTGTTTGTATGAAACTTGAAGTGAATCAGCTTAAGGAGGACATTGCTGGCACCAGGGTGGCAACTTGCCCACCCTTTCAAGTGTTATTATCAAATCCCAGCTCTCAGAGCTTAATGACCAGGCCTGTAGAGCTCAGGAAGCCGTCTTGACAGAAATTACACTTTGGTCCTAAATACACCTTTTTTATTTATGTGATTTGCTGGTTTCTCCGAATTAGGTAAATTGTGCCTGGTCATACTGATTTATGCTAGAGTCATTGAAAACATCACTGGGCGAGCTCTGTGTTGGGCGTCTTAGCTGGATCTCTGTTCCCCGGGTTTTCTCAAACATTGAAGAGGACAAATCAGTGCTCCTTTGGCCACTTGAAGCCTTGTCTTGATTTTGGTGCAATGAAACTACAGACATTGCAACAATTAAAATGTGCGTGTCTTCACATATATACTCATCATTAGATTGTAATAACGTTCTCCTGGTTAGAACTCTACCTTAGTTATAGTCTGTTCTAGGACTTTTACCCTTAGCTTAATCTGGTAGCAATTTGGTTCTTGAAGCCTGATGTAGTGATCTCTCGTTTAGATACAGGAATTATCTGCCTGGTCATTCCTGGGCTTTGCCTCAGAACAAGTTTATCCCTAGATCTGTCAGATTCCAGGAAATAATAGCTTCTGGCATTTATAGAGTTAAAATTAGGATTAATGATCAGCTTTTAATGTGCAAATTAAGTATTCAGCTGGAGTGTAGTCAACTTCCCTTTTACCCATCTTATTTAACCCAAATTCTCTCTTATTTAACCCAAATAAGAGGTGCAGGTTGTCTGACCTCACCAGACCCCTGTCCCATTAGAATGACGTTTCTCACTAGATTTGGGGGATAAAACAGGAAATTACAAGGAAGACGACTTGGAGCAATGGCATATTTGTAGCTCCCCTGAAATGCCCTCAAGACTTCAGAGCCAGTAAATGATTAACTTTGAAAGCTGCAAGGCCCATGTCTCAGCCTGGAAAGTACAGAACCTGACACCCAGCCAAGCAGGGCCCAGCCTCCCACAGCAGAACACGGCTTCCGGCTTCCGTGTCCTGGAGGGGAAGGTCATCCTCAGATTGTTCTGAGTAAGACTGGAAAAGAGGCTCTTCCCTGAAAACCTCATCATAGTTACCTGCTTTCTTTAAGCACCTAATAACACTGTGTGCAGATCGTCACAATTATATAATAGTTCCAGGTAGAGCAACCCACCGAGAGGCCATTTATGTACTCCAAATTGTACGGTTAAAGACCAGACATATTCTGGAAACTGGAAGAGGCATTTTAAACTATGATGCTTGAAAGAGATGTGCGTCTGTTGTCTCTGCCACATGAGGGGACACTTGTTTTACAAAAGGTATCTTCATTGTGATGACAAGTTTCATGGCTGACATTTCTCCTGCTGACGTCCCTTTCTTTCTTGAAAAAAAGATTATTTGCCATTTTCAAACAACTCCTTCCTGCCATTTTGGCAGGATTTGGGTTTCTCGGACCCATTTCTTTGTTTAATGTACAGGATTGCTTCTCAAGGTTTTGTGTTTTTAATTGCCACATTGTTTAAATGATTTCTTTGATCTTCATACCTGGGGGTTCCTGGTCACCTTGTTGCAGAAGCAGAAAGGAGAGCGCTCACGGAGGCCTTGTGAAGGGCACGCCGTCGTGTACACACACCTGTCACACTTGCAAGGGACCAGCCATCATGCAGCACATCCCATGTCAGCTGCACACCTTGAACTTGCACCCAACAAAGCTCTGGGGTGTCTCCTCCCCCAGGCTACAGGCAACAGGACAAGGACAGCTGAACCACTGGGCACTTTGGTCAGAACAAACTGCTGCTAAGTGGCTTCCGGTAGGATTTCTTTTGTCATTTGCACCACAATGCCAATTCAAGCAGATACCACTGATTTCGGAGAATCCCAAGCAACATATTGTGAATAGCCTTCGAGAAATCTAAGCCACAGATAAATCAACCTCAGGGATCCTCTTTTCCAGGTGCTTGGACATAGGCCATGGGAGGCAGAGGTTTTATGGAAGTGTGTTTTTACATGAGCATAGCATTCCCCAAGAGTGACATGCAATGATCAACACTGAGACAGACATGTGAACCTTCTTAGTACACCCTTGACTTTTAGCGGTAAAACGTGAGGGAGGGTCTGAGCAGAGTTAGCTCTGTGTTGCTTAACCGTTCAGCCAGAGTTGTCTGTGTGCAGACTCCGGAGTTGGGGAGTGGGGGAAAGTGGGGGATGAGTAGAGGTTTGTGCAAGTCCTGTGGCCCTTACAAGGCCCTTTTTTTCTCAGTGTTCAGAGTCTTGGCCTTCCCTACTGAATGGGGATGCCTTTCTACTCACAGGCCTGCTCCTGCCCAGGTGGCACCTGCGCCAGGTGCAGCCCAGGTGGGGTCCTGGCTTGTCCAGGAGGTCGGAGCGCTCAGTCTGCCATTTGAAAGCGAGCAGAGCACACCATTCCTAGGACACCCTGTCTGTGAACGCTGATCTGAGAGGCCACCTCTGGAGGCCACAGCCCAAATGAAATGCTTCCCAGAAATCCTCATTCCTGTCATCAAGAGCAATTCCTTCATAAGGGCTGTGATGGGCAACGCTTATGGCCTATCCATTTTCTACTTCATCCTATATTCTTATTTTCTGTATATATATCTTACACAGGAAAGCAGCATAGAGACGGGGTTTTCCTAGTTGCTAGGAAACAGGTGTGTACGTTGTATCCATGAGGATTTGGTAACTATCAGTAATTTCAATGGCCTTTCTGCATCTCTCACCTGCACTGATAGGACAGGTCGTCAAGACCACGCAGAGACCTTTCTGTTGAGGGCTCCTTTCTTATAGGCATGTCAGTTTTGCACCATCGAAAGCCCTGACATGGTTTGGGAGAAGTCAATATTTTAAAAGGCCATTTCCCCCAGACAATAACCAGGTTTGACATCTAGGCTCAGCATCTTGATTAGGGCAAACCCACAGGCTCCCCACGGAGAGGGAAAGACTCACTGGAAAGAGTGAACTCACTGTGTTCAATTCAGAAAAGGAAAGTGAAGTTGACTTTAGTGTTTTCTGTTTGTTTGTTTTTTTTTTTACTGTGATTTCTGTAACCTAGAAACAACTTCTAAGGGAAGTTAAAGTCACTTTAGCTCTTTAACATAAATGGGAAATGGTAGCAAAAGCAATTTTCAGGCATGAGAAGAATTGCTGTAAAAAAAAAATCTCTAATACCTATAATTCTGTGGGATACATTCCAAAAAATACTCACCTATTGTCGAGATGAAGTGGCCAATTAATATTATTTTAAAACATCGTTTAAAGGTGGCTGATCCTCTTCAGCCAGGGTTTTGTTGGTGTGACAGCTTGGGGCTGGGGTTTACAACCTTAAATCAAACAGGAATAGAAAGTTGATAAGAACACAGGAATATGCACACATGGGGCATAAAGTGACAATTCACACAGGGTTCAATTGCTTTTTGCAGAAAAAAGTGACTAAGACACGTCGCAAAAATTGGACAAGGAAGATAGCTATAATCCCCCAACTAACGGTGTCGTTCATCAGTTGTGCTCAGTTTATCTTTACCCAGGTAACAAAATAAGTGATTAATACTGAGATGTCACCATATAATTTTTGCATTTAGAAAATCTTTGTAGATTGCCCATCTAAAAACAATCACTGACGTCTTTAAATGAAAATGTCCATTTATTTCCTCATCAAATATTAATGTGTTCCATTTTTTTTACGTCCCCTTAGAGACTAATCAGCGTTCCTTTAGCCAAAATCAAATGCATCACGAGAAACAAATACAAACAAAGGACATAGTGGTATTGAGAAAAGCAAAACTTAGGAGCCTCTTCTCAGATGGTCACATTGGCCATTCCATGATTTTAGAAACCATAGAAAGAACCGTGCACCAATTAACTTATTATTTTTTGAAAGAATTGACTTGCGAGTGGCTGCCTCAGAGTTCCTGAAAGCTGATTACTGTTCAGCCCACATAGGATAGCATGGAGCATCTCCCCTCCCTACCTCTAAGTCCCCTCCCCGCTCGGGCCCCAGGCTCCCCCCACTGCCCAGTCCTCACTGGGGGCTCTGCCCTCTACTGTTCATGATTCACCAAGACCAAGATGATGGGGGCTCAGGACAGCGTGTTTGCAGAAGGAGCACTAACCTTCGCAGGTCCCCAACCTCGGCCTAGCGCATTGGAGGGGTGGGTATTGATCTGAGTCACAGGCCGTGTCCCTGAAGAGTCACATGTCCATTGTGTCTTTAAAAGAACCACCCAGTCAGCGTCCCTGTGCTGTTGGCCCTGCTACCTGTTACTTGACTGCGTGGAAAGGAGAACTGCAGAACTTAGGGAACCACTTCCTAGCACCCTGTCACCAGGCCAATTTGTTTAGTTAGTAATTCTACCTGGCAGGGACTTTCTCCTGGCTAGGTCACTGTGCTGTCACAGGCTGCATCGCCATGGCGATGGGAAAACAGGAGGCAGAAAGGGGCAGGGCCCAGGCTCAGAGCAGCCTTGCTGGAAGGGGGCTGCTTTCTGTGTGGGTGAAGGGGTGTTGGGACTCAGAGATCAAACGAGGTCTGACGGGGCTGTTGGAATGGGAGATATTTACCATGCTTCATATAAATACAAACGTGTCTAAAAAGAGGAACCGAAACCTTAAAAGGCATGTAGATGGAGGTTAGTAAATATAAACACGTCGGGGAACCCGGCAGGCTGCTAAAATTAACTGGCACTTTCAAAAGCCCTGTTAACTTGAATAGGGATAAATCAAGGCGGCAACACTCTCCACTGAAACTGAGAAAAACAAGTCAATTGACAACATTGATTAGAAATGCTTTGCAATACCTTATGGCTATAGATGCTCAGGCTGTCGTGTGAACGTTGGAAATGTCTGGTTACATTTTTTAGCTACATAATGTTTGGTTATGAAGAGCATTGATTTCATACTATTCATAATACAGTTAATTTGGTGCCCAGTGGGCAGCATTAATTTGACACATTGTGGGGTGGGGTTCTGAACTCTGTTTAGAGAGAGTAGCTTTGTGTTTGGGGGGCTCCATTAGAGACACAATAAATGAGCCTCTAGAAAGAGTGATATGATGGGAAATGACTTCTATTCAGTGAACACAATTATTAGTGCTAATTGGGGCCAGGTGAAGCATGAATAACTGAAATGCATAGATAATTCAAAAACCTCTATTTAACCAATATCTTCAAACTTCTTCCCCATCAAACCAATTACCAGAGGAGCTAACAGGTAGAAAAAATGGATTAAATTGACTTTCACTCCCCAAAGATTCTTGCAATGATGCCTTTTCATTGGTGGATTGACTAAGCTACAGATGATCCTCAGCAATCAAAAAGGAAAAGATTATATCCCAAAGGTTTGTAAGTCAGGTCTTTGAAACTCAGAGTGATGTGGTTGGGTTCCCAGGCAGCCAGAGGGACTCACTGGTGACCTGATGACACGGGAAATATATTTTGAGTTCTAAGTCCCTTAGTCAGTCTCAATCCCCTTTGAATCCTAAGCCCTGTCCTCCAAATCCTAAATCTCTCTGAGCCCTACAACGAAGGTTATTTTTTTAACTAAAGTAAAATTCACATAATGTAAAATTAACTGTTTGAAAGTGAACAATGCAGTGACATTTAGTGTCTTCATAATATGGTGCCACCTCCATCTCCCTTCTAAACATTTTCATAGTACCCCCCCCCCCCCCAAAAAATAACCTGCCTTGGGACCCATTAGCAGTCCCTTCCTATTCTCCCAACCCCTCAGCCCCTGGCATCCACTGATCTACTTCCTGTCTCTATGGATTTGCTGTTCTGGACATGTCAGTAAGTGGAATCACACATGCGGTGGCTTGCGTCTGTCTTCCCTCACTAACAATATACTTACGGTGTCCCCGTGCAGAATCACTTGTTAGTGCTTCATTCCCATTTATTGCCAATAGCATTCCATTGTTGGGTTGTCCCGCATTCATTGGTCCATCCAGTGGTGGAGGGACACTGGTGTTTCCATCTCCTGGCTGAGTGACTAATGCCTCTGTCACACCTAGGATTCCATCCTGCTGGTCTGTGGTCGGAGAGGAAAGAAGACGTGGCATGGATAAGGAATGCACAGAAGCTTGGGACGCAGGGAGCTGTGGTGGAGTGGGGAGACTCAGTCCACGTGAACTGGGCCACGGCTCAGCCAGGTGCTGGTATCTGGGGCAGGCAGGGAACCTCCCATGAGAGATGCTGTTGGCAAGGGACATTTATTAAGACGTGTCAAAAGTGGGGGGGGGGGGCTCAAGACAGGGCACATGGTGAAGAAAGGGGCAGGGGTGCAGGAAGACTGGGACATCTTCAGAGAGTACTTAGAGCCCTGGGAGGCCCTGGGGGCACGACGGGGAGCAGGAACCTCCCCAGACGAGAGTCCTGTGGTCTCTAGACTGACCCACCAAAATCTCTGGCAAATATTCTTGGTCTGTGCCCCACTTTTCTAAAAACACAGGTGCCAGAAAACCCTATCACCTGAGTTGAGTGTCCCATGCTCATAAAATCCACACCTCATGGCCCACTCCTGCCTTAAAGCGGCAGCATGTCCATATAGGGCCCACACTCACTTCCTCTGAACCAGGGCGCCCCCCACAATTGCCAATCAAGCTGTCCCCTGTGTCCATGGCACCCAGTTGGTGATTTCAGTAACTTCTGTCCATCAGTGTTCCTCATAACTGACCTGCATGAGTGACATGATCTCTGGCTGGGTAACTTGGTACATGTCTATGTTATATATGCACATGTATACACATATATGCGTATGGATATACACATAAGTACATGTATGTAATTTTATGAATTATATATTTAATTCCATAAAGTTCATTATCATTCAATAAATAAAATTTGTCGACCATCCAATCATATCAACACCTTAATGTTTTGTTTCTCCATATTTCCTTTCAGTTCTTGTAGAACATGAAGTTTTATATTCTGCCTTTTCCTCTATTTCATTACTTTTCTCAGTGTTTCTAATTTACGTATATATGACAGCCCTTGTGCTGGGAGACTTGAAAGATGGCTGGTCACGGTGGGGACCATGCTCATCTGATCCGGGGTCCAGTCAGCGGGATGAGTCAGGAAAGGCCCTGGTGACAGCGTCCGCCCATAAGGACGCGCCTGCCCCTCTAGTGGAAGGAGTCGGGGTCTCTAGTGTCATCAGGGCCAGGCCGGCGGGCAGCCTGAGGAGCACCCAGGGGAGGGAAGGGCTCTTCTGTGTCTGCCTCCTCTTCCATTTTCTCGGTGACAAAGTGGACACAGACCTGTTACCTCTGTTGCTGCAGGTGGGTGAGATCCCAACCCACGATGGATATGTTTTCCAGGTGCACAGAGCAGGGTCCTGGCTCGCTGAGACCCAGAGCCTCCAGTCGCTTGTGACAACTTGAGTCTCCCTGCTTCAGGATTGGAGAGGGACAGCTCACTTGGACAGTGGGTCCCCCCTCTGAGATCCGCTGGTCTGGAGGCAGGCTTCGAGGTCCGACCTGAGCAAGACAAGCAGGACCTTGGAGGCATGAATGGGGACCTGGGAGGCTCTGACTTAGGACTTCATAGACTTCTCTATTTGAAATCTTATCAAACTTGTGACAATAGATTTCTTCTGTATTTGAATTTTTTACGAGAATATATTGCTTGGGAAATGGTATTTTTAATTTTATATATTTTTTTTAAAAAAACCCAACTAATAGTCTTACCTTTAAGGAGACTAATGATACTCTCTGGGCTCTGAGCAATGGTCTCTCCTTTCCATTTCTTAGGACCAAGTGGATGACTTAGCCACATATTTGAGAAATTATAGATGGTGATCATACATGAACTTGGGTTAGTCTTGGATAAATCAAATAAAAGTTTTTAAGACTTAAAACAAGCCAATCTGACTCACATTTAATAATAGGCATAATTGTTATTCATTTGCCTAATAATCAGGCTATGAAGGTAAACAGAGTAGCTAACGAATAGGTGTTTTTTTCTTTTCTTTTAGTTAATCCTCACCCGATAATATTTTCCCATTGATTTTGAGAGTGGAAGGGACAGGGGAGAGACACAGAGAGAGAAACACCGATGTGAGAGAAACACATGAATTGGCTGCCTCCCATAGGAGCCCTGACCAGGGTCAGGGATCGAGCCTGCAACCAAGGTACCTGCCCTTGACTGGAATTGAACCCAGCACACTTCAGTCTGAGGGCCGATGCTCTATCCACTGAGTCAAGTCGGCCAGGACTTACTTAGTTTTCTTGCTCATCAAACATTGCAAGTAATATAAACCCCATTTTATAGATGAAGAAATAGCCCTAGCCAGTGTAGCATGGTTGGTTGGAGCATCATCCCATGCATGGAAAGGTTGCTAGTTTGATTCCTGGTGAGGGAACATACCTGGGTAGCAGGTTTGATCCCCTGAGGAAATTGATCTTTTTCTCTCATATCAATCATGTTCTCTCTCTCTTTCTCTCTCTCTCTCTCTTCCTATCTCCATCTCTATTTTCCCTTCTTTCTAAATCAGTAAAACATATCCTCTGGTGAGGATTACAAAGAAAGAAATAGTCTCTTGTCCGATGCCCAATGCTAGCATTTGAAGTGTAGGATTGAAGGCAAGCATCTCATTCTCCAGAGCGAGCCCTTTTCCCTTGAGGTGACCCATCCCCAGCTGTGCCCAGCTCTTGGCTGACCCAAGTGTTGGTGGCAAGAGTGGCCATGCCTTGGACAGTTAGGATCTTCTGCCCGGACAGCCTGCCCACCCTGCCCTCATTTCCCTCTGTCCAAGTCCGGCCCATCATTCAGGTCTGGTCCAAATGCCCGCTCCTTGTTTTCTCAAACAATGTGTCAGTTGGTGGTTGTATTCCTTTAAGAAAATGGCATCAAATAAATAAGTGGGTGATTAACATGATGTCATATGAGCAAAGCCGTGGTAATTATTGATGTCTGTACTAATTTTAAATAGTCAAATTATGCTCCATGTCATCATATTTTTAGGACTGAAAAGTACTCAGAGATCATTATTCCAACATCATTTTTAAGATATGGAAATTGAGCCTCCAAGAGGTTAATCACACACCCAGGACCGGAACTCCAATTTCCTGATTTCCAATTCAGTCCTTTCCCTTCTTATAGACTATGTGGCCTGAATGAGCAGAGCCAGCGCTCAGTCGGCTGTGAATGTAAAAAGATAAGAAACCACAGTTGTGCTGGAGCATAAATAAATCCTAAATGAAAATATCAGCTGTGAAAATATCAGACTTGTACTGATGGTGTTGCTCTTACACTTTCGGGTGAATCTACTCACCTAGGGTTGACAGGGAGGGTTCATTTCTGTCTGGTCTCTGAGCGGTGGGCTGCCTGCCTTCCAGGCCCGAATAAACCTGGCCCCACCCACGCCACACAGAAAAGTGGCAGAAAAGATTGATTTGGGCTCTTGGCATAACATCTGATTTCTATCTCTGGAAGGAGCACCTGAAGATGCTAGCGGGGAGAGTGGGACTGTGGGGCGACTGTGACCTCCCTGCTTTGGAAATGTTCTCTTGGTTGAATTGAAGTCTGAGCATGACAATCTTGGTCCTGCATTTGTGAGGGGATGTCCCAAGTTGTAAGCACCCCCACCCCCAGGCAATGACCAACCTACTGGGCTCTCTGTCCCCTTGGCTGAAAGGAGACAAATGTCCTCCCTTTGAGAGGTGCACTCTAAGGTCTCAGTAAGCTGGGCTCCAGCAGAACTCTGTGCAATGACACAGCCTGTTGCCTTGGTGGCCCACCCTCTCCCAGAGTTGGAGAAATCCCGCAAGGCAAGTCAAAAGGATGGGGCGATTGGCCCCAAAAAAGTCACAAAAATCACAGTGTCAGGCTCAGAGGTGTGGCTTCATTGTGTGCAGAATTCCAGGGAAGACAGATGGGTGTCAGTGCCAGTGACACAGTGACACGGCAGGGAAAAGCCTGAGGTATCGCTAGCTCCTCAAGACGCCCACTGCTCTGTGCTTCCATTCATCAGAGCAGACATATTTTATTGGTGGATATCATCTCTTTGACTGGGCAGGTCTTCTGAGCAGGTGCGGCACCTCTTGTTTATCTTTGCCTCTCTGGACTGCTGCCCAGAGACACTTGTGAATGTTTGTTGAATGAATGAATGAGTGAATCTGCGTGGGTTCTAACTAGGACTACACTTCATGGAGATGCAGAGGCATCTATGCAAATAGATTGAGTGGCATCGTCCGTCAGCAATTTGTGAAAGTACATTATTTGTGAAAGTACTCAGTTAGTTGGATGAAAGGCTTATTCTAACTGGCATGTGCTTTTGAGATGCAGCGCCCTGCGATGTGGAGTGGGTGGGCCAGCCTTTGAAGTTACTACAGCAGCCAGTGAGTCTGCTCCAGGGAAGGGGACAGGAGGGATTTGGGGCTGAAATAAATGTAAGGTTAGGACTTCAGGAGAGAAGTAAGAAAGTTAGAGGGGTGCATCTCCCACAAAGCTCCCCAACTCTTTCAGGAAGCCCTGGGCCTCCAATGAGGACGGATCTTGACTCCCCGTCAAAGGCCGAGTGTGTGAGCATTTGCTGTTCCACTTATTCTCTTTAAAGAAGTCACCCCCAAACCGCCTCTCAGCCTGGTGTGCAGAACACCCAGTAAATGGTGAAAAGCAGCCACGTGTGAGCCGCATGGCTTTGCAAGCACCCGCTCACTCGCCAGCCCACAGTGTATGTTGGGTCACGAGCCTCCTCTCCTGGGTCCTCTGTTTCCTTGTGGGTCAGATGGTGACAGTCATGCCTACCTCACAGGTTCCACCAGCTTCCAAGACCCTTCTGAAGTGACTCCAAGTCTAAACAACTTAGTGCTCCATCACCCGAGACCTGGTGGGGAGGGGGTGCGCGCACGCCCGTGCCTATGTAGGGAGTTACTGTGAATCCTGCTATTTAAGTATTGAGGCAATGTTCTTGAATAGTTAAACGTGCGTCATAAAAACCATTTAAGGAAGAAATCAATGGTGTGATGACAACCCCTGAGTTAAAGAAACCTGTATGGGAAACAAAGGGACGATGTGCCCATTTTTTTCTGGAGGAAGCCGTGTTAGTTATCAGACTCGGGAGCAATCCTAACACACTTGGGAGACACACCTCAGAGCATGCGCTGTGCTTTTCTGTTCCCGGCCCTGTGAATGACTGGGTCATCTGAACTGTACCGGGGACAGTTTGCTGTCCAATGGCTTAACCCATCCCCCTTGAGTCCCACTGCTCATCCTCCTGCAACACAGCATGCCTCCCTGGCAGCTTTGGACCCCTAGCCATGGAACAAGCCAGGGACTGTTCCCGTGGAAGGCCTTACCCCACAGGTGAGATCCATCACAGTCCACTCTCTGCACAGTCTGCCCTGCACGTGTCCCATGGAAGGCCTCGCCCCACAGGTGAGATCAATCATAGGTCCACTTTCTGCTCTGTCTTCCCTGCACGTGTCCCGTGGAAGGCCTCACCTCACAGGTGAGATCGATTGCAGGTCCACTCTCTGCTCTGTCTGCCCTGCACGTGTCCCGTGGAAGGCCTCACCTCACAGGTGAGATCGATTGCAGGTCCACTCTCTGCTCTGTCTGCCCTGCACGTGTCCCGTAGAAGGCCTCACCCCACAGGTGAGATCGATTGCAGGTCCACTCTCTGCTCTGTCTGCCCTGCACGTGTCCCGTGGAAGGCCTCACCCCACAGGTGAGATCCATCACAGGTCTACTCTCTGCACGGTCTGCCCTGCACGTGTCTCCATAAAAGGCCTCACCCCCAGAGTTGAGGGCCTTCCTCCATTCTCTGCAGGATGTGGGTGGAAGGCGCCCACCGCAAGCTCCGTTTCCCTTCTACAACCTGGCGTCCCTCGGTTTTGTCTAATGAGCACAGTCTTTTGTGACACACAATGAAGAGAGCTGGGGTAAGTGGGGGTCATGTGGCAATGCTGGGGCTTGTTTGTTTTGTAATCTAGTCCCATGTCAAAGGAGGGACGATGGAACACTGACCTGTGGTCATTCTGCAACTCTGGGACCTGCAGACCCATGGGACTCCATTGGAATGGTATGACGCCTTTTCTCCGTGTCCCCAGGGGTCCAGGTACTGCACTGAATGAGTGAACAGCCTGCTGTCCCAAACCACAACAGGTTGTCCCTTTAGGGCAGGAAAGAAGGACTCCCTATCCCATTTATCCTAGTCATATACCCCAAAAGGTCACGTTTGCCTCCAAATTAATTGCTGGGTAAAAGAGAACATTTCACACGGGGCGCCCTATGTTTTCTTTAGTTATCACAGTCTTGACAAGAGAGACTTCCAAAGAAACAGACATTGCCTGGCAGGGACTCTGAGCCCTGCTTCAAGAGCGCCTTCCAGATGGAGAAGGTTGGGCTGCTAGCCCTACTCTGCTGACGCCTGTGCTCTTCCCTGACAAAAATAAACGAGCAAGTGTGCTCCTCTGAGTTTGGTCCCTTAATTGTCGAGATTAATTGGACAGACACAGGAAGATTCAAAGACGTGGCCAGCTCAGGGGAAGGCAGGGACGGAGGGATGGTTGTGCTGTCTGTTGAGTTGCTCTGTTTTATTTTTTAAGGCTTGAGTGTGAATCTGATTATCG
>NW_005355584.1:7182244-7184441 GCF_000412655.1 Myotis brandtii
ATCTCATTATCCCCCCCCCCCCCCCCCTCTTTTTTTCAGAGAGCCTTGTTTTACAGGGGCTTTCACGCTGTCATTAATAGTGAAGCCCGCTCTTCTAACAATGGACCGGGGAGGAAGGCTGGGAAGGAAGGGGTTTACTTGCAATAATTATGAGGCTGCCACAGAAATCAGGAGATCGGGCATACAGGGTTCTATTTTATTCTCTCCGCACTTGAGTCTCAAGTACGCCTCGTATAACTACGCAATTAATCTTGCCATGTAGAGACTGGCCAGAATTCTAACCCGTAGGAAGACACACCTCCCTGGAATCCTGCGTGATGTTACTATAAAATGCACGCGGAGGGAGGGGATTTAAATTATCAAGTCGCTGTGGTGGGTTTTTACCGCTTTCAGGCATCCGATGTGCATTTATTGAGCCTCCTTGCCCTACGGCCCTGGGGGAGAGAAGAGCATAGAAAACAGCGTCTGCTCAGGCTTGTCCCATGTTTTCCTCCACTAGCCTGTCTGTAAGGCTCTTCCAAGGACGGTTCCCACAGCCTCCTCCAGAAATTCAAACGCTGAACTGCTAGGACATGCCTTCATGCAGCTTTCTAGAAATCTCTCTTGCTGTTTACTCTTCTCTGTTCCGACCTCTCTTTGCAATGACACATCAAAGAGTAAGGTCCCCTCATTTGCCAGGGACACCAGCGATGCATTGTCTCATGCATCTCATCTTTTAATAGGTACTGGGAGAAACTGATTTAAACCTTTACACCCCCTATTAATTATACACTTGAGATTTCAATAGTTGGTGAGCCAAAACGTCACTAATAGGCGGTAACCGGGCAGAGAGAGACCTCAGAGCCATTGTAAATTTATGGAAAGCTACGTATATGGAAGAGATGACCTAGCATGTACACAAAGGGTAAAAATATTAGCTTGTGTCATGGTGCCAGCTGGGGAGTTCAGCATGGCACCCAGCCTCCCGAGGGTGGCCGGGGCCGTGGGGACAAAACCCCAAGGTTTTGTCCAAAGGCATCACAACTGCAGGGTGGGTGCTTCTGAGACGATAAATAGCAACTTTTTTTTTTAACTTTTACTTTAATGGGCAAATAATCCTTACATCTGCGAGGATGATGTCTGAGAGCAAACCAGATCCTGTTCATAATGTGTCAAAGCCCCTTAGAACAATGCAGGGTCTCAAGTCATAAACTCGTCACCTGTTTTACACCCAGGCTCTCCCCAGCGTGTCTTAGCAGGCACGTCAAGTCTTCGTTTGTCGCTCAGCATGTCTACAGTGAGTGAACCATATGAGAAAGTGTCTTCATGTTGATTTATGAGGAGCCCTTGAAGTGGAGACACACATAGTGTTTGACCTCAGATGCGCAGGGTTGAGCTCATATTTTTCTCCTCAGTTAGTGGCACAGTGTCACCCTTGGGCTTTCTGGGCTGCCGCCTCCTTTGTCATTCATGAGTGACCGTGTTTCCTTATTTCCATTTATCCTCATCCCATCCCTGCTCCCCACCCCACTGTTGCCAACCACGTGAATGTGTTTAATGTGTTACTTTTTGTCCGCATCTTCTTAAACTATCATTTTGTGTGCAAGTGTTCTTAATAAAGGTTGGTAGTGGTGGTCTAGCCCATTTTGTTCTGCTTGCCATTTTGCTCACTCAGGACTGTGCCCACTCTGATAACGTCCACAGATCATCTGGGGCTTCCAGCTGCTGGGAGTACCCACGGCACCAGGTGTCTCCAGAACTACCTACCCATTCTTCCAGTGGGCACCCAGATTGGGTCCAACCTTCCGCTGCTAAAATGACACCCACCCAGGTAAATATCCTTGTGCATAATGAACACCTCCAGGTTGCTCCCCTGTGGGGATGTGGGAGCATTTCTGAAGCAAACTGAAGAGGTGGGCTCCTCCCGATTCCCCCTGGAAGTCTGCTCTTGTCTCTGAATTTGTGTGACAAGGCAAGTTGACTCGTCACCTTCCTAGGCAGCCTGTAAGATGAGCGCATCTCCATCTGGATGTAGAAAGCTCCAAACCACAGAGATTTCTTCCTTCAGTTCACTTTTTTCTTCTTTAAAAATTTATTTGATTTCAGAGAGAAAAGGAGAGGGAGAGAGAGATAGAAACATCAATGATGATTTTGATCAGCTGCCTACTGCATACCCCCTCCTGGGAATAGAGCCCACAACCCAGGCATGTGCCCTGAC
>NW_005355584.1:7184566-7185359 GCF_000412655.1 Myotis brandtii
CTTTCACAGGGGTCGCCTAAGACCATCCTGCATATCAGATATTTACATTATGATTCATAACAGTAGCAACATTACAGTTATGAAGTAGCAACGAAAATAATATTATGTTTGGGTCACAACATGAGGAACTGTATTTAAAGGGCCAGAAGGTTGAGAACCACTGTGAGCAATGCCTGGCATGTGGGGATGTTCCGCAAAGATGTGCTGACTTTAACCCTGGTCAGCATCAGTGAGTTCCACGTGTGGTTGGTTTGGGGTAAGCTTGGCCAGAGTCCAGTTTCTGGAAGAATCGAGCATGGACCATGGTGTCCTACCCAGCAGACTACAGGTCTGGCCTATGTCTCAGCCAACTTGGGCAAGTTCCCCACTGGGTTGGTGTGTTTCTGGGAAAGGCTGGTTCTAGGTTCCGTCTTCCCTGCCAGTCCCTTCCTGGGGCCAAGTCTCTGGGAACCAGCCGATGTCTGGGGCTCACTTCCCACTCACTATGGACTGAATGGTGGTGTGGGGAGCCGGCACGGCCATGGTATACTCAGCCCCAGGGCGCCTTATTGATGTCTGGGGCTCACTTCCCACTCGCTATGGACTGAATGGTGGTGTGGGGAGCCAGCACGGCCATGGCATACTCAGCCCCAGGGCGCCTTATGTGCCATGCCAGCTCAGTCTGGTTCAGTGACCCTGAGGGGGGGATGGTGAAAGGATTGAGAAAAGACAGACGAGAGAATGAAAGCTGGGTCTCGGTGGGACGCTGCTCCCTGATGAGGAGCCAGCGCCCACAAGCCGTGTCTTTATTTTA
>NW_005355584.1:7185499-7213808 GCF_000412655.1 Myotis brandtii
GTTGGCTTTAATTGTGCTGGGAGGGCCCTGCCCTCCAGCTGGGACTTGCACGTGGCAATGAGAGGACCCTGTCCTTTCATTAGTCCGAGGCTTGAACCTGGCCAAAACATTGTAGCCGTGCCCCACATGGTGGTGTCCCCCAAATTCATATGTTGAATCCCCAACATATATGTGGCTATATTTGGGGGCAGGGCTGCTCTGGTCAGGTGGGTGGCTTTATAAGAGGAGAAGTCACTATAGCCCTCTCAAAAGGCCGTGTGTGGACACAGTGGGAAGGTGGTGTCTATAGCAGATGATGCTTCACTGGGAGCCCAGTCGGCTGGCACCTTGATCTTGGACTTCCAGCCTCTGGAAGGGGAGGAGTAAATGTCTGCTGTCCATGGCATTTGTCATGGCAGCCAGAGCATCCTGGCAGCCTTGTTCCCTGCACCCTGGGACCCTGTTCTGCCCACACCCAGGATGCTGGTTCTGTTGGACACTATGTTCCCCTTGTCCTGTCAGGACTCCAGGTCCCACCTGCCACCTGGGCATGCCATTTCCCATCGCCTGAGCTAGGTTCTGTGAGGTGTCTGCTTCAGGTCCTGTCCCTGAGGACAGGTGGACAGTGCTGTTCTGAGACAGGACAGGTGTGCTGTGGCGTCCCGAAGGCGCCTGGATGTGGCAGGTGCAGCTGGGAGCGAGGATGCCTTGTGCTGCCCTGTGCACAGGAAGACCCACAGGTGCTTATTGGCTTACATTGAACCCACTGGCGTTAGCCACATAGCTGAGTCATCTTAATCTGAGCCAACTTACTTTGTAGGAAAAGGTTAGTTGTGTGGAAGTGAGAAGCCCATAGCCAGTGGTCGGCAAACTCATTAGTCAACAGAGCCAAATATCAACAGTACAACGATTGAAATTTAAGAGCCAAATTTTTTTAACTTAAACTATATAGGTAGGTACATTGTTATTAACTTAATTAGGGTACTCCTAAGACTTAGGAAGAGCCACACTCAAGGGGCCAAAGAGCCACATGTGGCTCGCGAGCCGCAGTTTGCCGACCACGGCAGAGACAACAGAAATGACAGGACACCTCAGGCACCATGTACCACTGTGAGCAGCCTTTGTCCTGCAGCTGTAACTTTGTGGTCAGGTCTCCACACTGTATGTCCATCATAGTGTGAATGTTTTCATTTTAATATATTTTTATTGACTTCAGAGAGGGAGAGGGAGACGTCAATGATGAGAGTCATTGATTGGCCACTTCCTGCACACCCCACACTCAGGGAGCCCGAAACCCAAACATATGCCCTGAGCAGGAATCGAACCGCCACCTCCTTGTTCATAGGTCAACACTCAACCACTGAGACACACTGGCTGAGCAATGTTTTCATTTTAAATGATTGATGACTATGTAAAAATTCTTTTGTGGGGCTAAAGTATCAGGAGAGAATTGTGTCCAGAATATTTCCCTAAAATCCTTACAAAATGTGAATTTATAGCTAGACATTTAGAATGGATATAACTGAGAAAACAGGGTGTCACCTCGTGGAGGTTTAATTTTCTCTAAAGCTTCTGGGGTGTCCTGGCTGGTGTTCTCAGTGGTTAGTGTCTGCCCACAGACCAAAGGGTCACGGGCTCAATTCCCAGTCAAAGGCATGTACCTGGCTTGCAGGTTTGATCCCTGGCCCCGGTTGGGGTGATGCTGGAGGCATACAATAGATGTGTTTCTCTCACATTGATATTTCTCTCTTTCCCCTCCCTCTACCTTCCACTCTCTAAAAATCAATGGAAAAAAAAGATCCTTGTGTGAGGATTAACAAAACATAAACAATAAAATAAAGCTTGAGGGATTTCAGGTGTGGTGACCTGGGTTCAGGTTCCTCCTGCCTGGCTTGAGTCCTTCAACTTGTCTAAACCTAAGTCTCCTCTTCAAAATGAGAATGTGACCCCTACCTGGGGACACAAGAAAGCATTCCTATGACGATGGGCACTGACATGCCGGGCGGCAGGAATGGGAGCTGCGGGTGAGGATCAACTCTCCAGGCTGGACCTTCGCTATGGGGTGAGGGGTAAATGAGTCAGTACTTGTGTCTATTGTCCTTTATCTTTCTCAACGGTGAAAATGAGGTTTTTTTTTCCCACAAGCAATGAAAAAGCCACTTGTCATTGATATGTAGTAGCTTAGTATTTTAAAGGAAACTGTTGTGATAGTTGTTGAAGTTAGAGACTGTGCATTAGCATTCACCTGTGCCACATTTCCTAGCTCTTTCCTTGGGCAAAGTACTCAGCCCCTCGGTCCGTTTCTGCACCTGTACTATGTAACATGGACCCCAATGGACCTATTTGTCAGGTTTCTGTGGGGAATGGAAGAGGTCACTTTTCTGGTGCCCAGCAAGTACTGGGTCTGTGGTCTTAGTTCTTCCACTGCTCAGAGCTGCTGACTCCTGTGGGCTCCTGCCTCCCTAGATGCTGGGTGTCAGGAAGGCATTGGTCTTGCAGAGCTGGAATCCTGCCTTCTAAATTTTCCAAAGCATTTGCAACATTAGGAAACAAAAGGTATGTTTTAGCTAGAACCATAGGTCAATTTCTCTAACCTTAAAAAAACAATTTGCTGATTCATTGTGTTTGCAGAATACAGACATTTAATATTTTTGTGATAAAGACTTCTTTACTCATTTAATTAAAGCGTGTTCACAGTTGCTTTGGGTCTGCCCCTCTGTCTTCCCGTGGTTTCTAGGGGATTCCTGTTCTTGGGGGGAATTGCTGTGTGCAGACAACATTTCTGAGATGTTTTTCCGCTTGAGTTTGACTTGAGGATATTTATGGCCTGGACTCAGGTTTCAGCTACTGGGGGGGGCGGGGGGAGGTGGTTCAGCCAATCGGGAGGTGGGTTTGCTCATACGTTTGCATATCCCCACCCACTTTCCAGCAGTGCCTTGGCTGGTGAAATGCATCTTTGGGGGGGATGTCACAGCTTTGGTTGAGGTTTGCTTTCTTCTGTAGCTGTTAGAACAATCTTGGCGATGGCTATTTCATGTGTGCATGTGGTGCTCAGATGGGTAGAGCTGCCAGAATGCTGTGAAATCTTGCCCATCGTGGGACTGTACCTGAGGGAGATGAGCAATGACAATGAATGCTGTGCGATTGGATTACTTTGCTCATTAACACACTGACTTATGGCTTGTTGTTTTTCTTTGGCTCAACGTGCCATTAGTACCTACAAAAAAGCAAACGTGTGTGAGAATGCTTCCAAAGCAAAATCCATTTTTGCAAAGGTAATGATGCTTTAAAATTGGAAACAGTGCAACTCAGGCAAAAAGAGACCTTAACATGACTGAACTATTTTTCTTTCCAGCTTTTCTGACTACTAAAGTTTTTCTCAATGTGTTATCAGATTGGTTCCATGATTTAAAAATAGTTCTAACACAGGAAAAAGTTAACAAGTCTCATATTTTAGGTTTCGCAATGCTGCCGGATCATCTTCCACTGTTCCAGATGTTGGCTGGCTTGGTGCAGGCAGGCTTATGGTTTCAAGTGGATCCTACATTAAAATTTGCTCCAAATCCCTGAAAATGCCCGGCTGAGCGAGGGACTCGTGTTTTACACAGGAACGCTGTGCACATGTGTGCCTGGGCTTGGGCCCTGCAGAACTCAGGGGATTCATACCTGTGAGATGGAGACTTTTTAAATGGCATGTTGATGTTTATGTAAACGAAGCTGTGTTCGTAAAAACTAGAAGAAAGCGCTGGAATATAGTTCTAATTTGTGCCAGAGCCACCCCGGCAGGCAGCTGGAAGCTGTCCAGAGGGCTGCCTGCACTCATTTCTCTGCCTGCAGGAATGTACCTCTATGCGAAAATGCCAGGAAGAAAAATCTGTTGTTCAGCTCCGGGTGTGAATGGATTTCTGAACAGGCCAAGGACCTATGTGCACTCACATTCCTTGGCCCTGCCTCTTAGGACAGGAAGGGGTGTGAGTGCCATTGACGGTTTCTAAATGACAGAAGGCAGGAGGACGCTCTTCTCAGGACCTCCGGAGGAGCTGAGGTGGCGCTGGTCCGGGACTGTTCAGTGCAGGCCTGCCTGTCAGCAGTTGGCTGGGAATTACGTGTGCAGGTCAAGTGAGTGTGGCTCAAATCCTGTGAGAGTAAAGGGGGCAGCCTGCTCTGAGGCCAAGTTCACAGCAGGGAAAAGGGCCAGCAGACCAGCATGGAGAGGGAGAGTGTATCTGGGGTTGAGGGGACGTGCGTCCCTCTCTGTCTCCTCCCCCCAAACCGGCTCCAAGAGGAGGCTTTTCTCTTTCCTTTACGTCCTTGCCTGTGCTATTAGTCATGTCTCCTGTGGCTGTCCCTGGATGAGGTCCTGGTACTGCTACCTGGAGGTAGACAGGGGTATTCCCCTCTCTGGGCCCGGCAATTCCTAGGTGCCCGAGTGCAGAGAGAGCTGAAACACTGATTTCCACTTCTGTATCTGTCTCTGGCTGCTGTGACAAAGCACCCAGCCAGGTGGCTTAAACGACTGCAATCTCTTCTCTCCTGGCTCTGGAGGCTGGGAGCCCGAGGTCAGGTGTGGGCAGGGCTGAGTCCTTCTGAGGCTGTGAGGAGACTGCTGCCGGCCTGGCTCCTGGGTGCTGGTGGTCGCTGGCGGTGTGTGGTGTTCCTGGCCTTGTAGACGCATCACCCTGATCCCTGCTTCCTTCTTCACAGGGCTCGCTCGCTCTCTCTCGCGCGCGCGCGCGCGCGCTCTCTCTCTCTCTCTCTCTCTCTGTGTCAAAATTTTCCCTTTTTATAATGACCCAGTCATATTGGATTAGGGTCCATCCTGATGACTTCATCTTTACCTACTCCCTGCAAAATCTTATTTCCAAATGAGGTCCATTCACAGGTCCTGGGGGTAAGGACTCTTTGGGGACACAATTCAACCTGGAGTAACCATTGGGGTCAGTACTCTGGGCCTGGCCCACCTGTACGGGCCCTGCAACACAGGGAATTCGTCACTTGGGTCGTGAGTGGAAGGGAATGCACAATGGCTGATTCCCCTGTTCTGATGCGTGATCTGTGGGGTGGGGCAGCTCTGCGTGAGCGTATATGTAATTACACGGAGTATGGCCCTCACTTTCTCCCCAGAACTAGAAGGGCTTTAATGAAATTCTTTGAGGAGGATGGTAACCGAGCCCTGTAGATGGGTCCAACTGCACACACCTTACCTGTGCTGTGTTTGGGGTCTCAGTGGAAGAGGAGGGGGCTGTGGGCTTTATAAAGGGCACAGACTTCTAAGAGCCCCACCAGTTCAACTGAATGCAGCTGCTGGAAGGCTTTTGGGCTGAACAGCAGGATAAGAGCCACATGGCAGGAACAAGAGGCCGAGATGAGGTTCCCGAGTGCGATCAGGTCCCAGTAGCATCTGGGCTCCGAGCACTGCAGTGGAATTTGGAATATTGAAAGTATAGAAACTGTATACTCTTATGCAAGCATATTATAAATTAGAGTATAACATTGATAAAAAAACAAGTGTAGGCATAAAATACGTACGTGTAGAATCGACATGTAGATGAGGCATTCTTCTTTCTGGGTTGGAGAGACCAGAGGGAGTTTGGTGATGCTTGCACATCCCCATCCTTCGCAACTGGGAAAAGAGGTAACAGGCATGGGACAGAGACATCTGATTCCTAACAAACTACCTTCCGACTGTTCCCTTAAGGGGGTGGCACTTTCTCAGCTGGAAAGCATTGGGCTTCCCATGCCCTGGGACGTGTGCTGGGCAGGCTTGGCTGCGGGCTTGCCTGTGGATTCCTGCGCTGCCTCTGTACCTGGGGCTTGTCGCAGCCCATCCTGCAGGGGAAATCCAGGATCCTGCTGGTGTTCAGAAATGACACAGCATTTTTGTTCTGGTGGCAGGTTAGTTGAGGGGAAAATTGAAGACGGACTTAAGGTCTACACAGCACTGAAGTTTTTTTTTTGTTGATGTTATGTTTTGGCTTAATGTATTGGGGGAATAGACTATAAACATTTTATACGTATTTTAGGTTAATGGGGATCATGAAAAAAAAAGAGGGGCTTGGGCTGACAGACCTTCTTCCAGCTCATTCCTAGTAGGTCCACTTGGTCCACGCCCGTTTCCCCAGTGAGGGCGAAGCTGTGGGTTGGACAGAGGCCTCCGCCTGCCTCGTTGGCCTTCAGGGTAAACCAGGTCACAGAGGTGGCAGGGGATGGTGTGAAGGAGGCTCTTAACAGAATTAGCATGAGGGAACCTTCTGTAAGGCACTTGTAATTAGTTTCCTGTTTCCTGAGCCTTGATCTGTGGAAAGAGGGGCAAGGCCAGCCGATCTTCAGGCCCATCATAAACGTTTCTGCAGTGCTGAAATGAAAACTTCCCTGCCCACGTGGAGGGCTCTCTTCTGTTTCCAGTCCTCATCTCTGGCTTAGTGCATTAGAAGGAGATTGTCTGTCACCCCAGCTCCACACTAGGACACCACAGACTGGGCAGCGTGCTAGAGGCTGGAAGTCCATGCTCAGGGTGCTGGTGGATTTGGGGTCTGGGGAGAGCCCGTTTTCTGGTTCACAGACGGCCCCCTTCTGTCTTCACCTGCTGGAGAGAAAGCCAGTTCTGGCTCCTCCTCTCCTCACAGGGACACTAGTCCCAGCATGTGGGCCCCACCCTCGGGGCCCAGTCGCCTCCCGATTCTGTCACACTGGGGGCTAGGGCTCAGTATATGAATTTGGGGACACATTTCGTGCAGAGCCAGAGTCACGGGACCTGAGTATGAGTCGGCTGCAGGATGGGCAGTGTGCCTACCAGCCAGCATGGGGTGCACTGCCACTTCGGGCTCAGCACCCTGGGTCTTAACATAAAAGGAATCCCTGGTACCTTTGCCTGCAACATAGAAAGGCTGTGGGATCAAATAAGGGGAAATGAGTGGACACATACTGTTGTTTGAGATAAATGCACTCCCCTCCCCACATGTCTCAGGCTGGGCCAACCAAAACTGGATTGAGCTTTGTACGCTGGGAGTTAGGAAGCCATGCTTTTGGAGAGAACCTGTAATGAGGGGAGTGCACCGAGTTGAAATGCAGTTACAGCTAAGGCCTCTGCTGGTTCCATGGGGAATCCTGGACCTGAGATGGCCCTTCCAGTGGTCATAGGGAGCTGAGGGCTGGTCTGCACCCCCCATGCTCTGTCCAGGGAGAAGAGGTGGCCTCGTCCCCAGGAGTGAGGCCACGGATCTGCACAGGTCAATGTCAAATAAAACTATCCCCTAGAAATTTGGGATTTCACAAGTCACTGAAAGTGATCTCAGGGAACTGCTCCGGACACTCCCATGGCCACACCTCTGGTTACAACCAGAAACTACAGAGCAGCCCTCACTGAGGATCTTGACCCGATAGCATCAAAAGACCTGCATTTGCACACCCAGCGATTAAAGGGGCCTTTCAGGAAAATAAAGCAGCCCTCCACAGTTCTGCAAAAACGACTTTTGTGGGATAGTGCTGAAGTCAAAAGGTGTCTGATCCTGCCATCATACCCTTTTGTTCCAAAAAGTGTTTCAGAAAAGCAATTATGCTAGAAGCATTTGCTGTGGAGTCTAAGGATTATTGCATAATTGTAATGATAGACTTTTTTTTTTTTTTTTTTACTATTTACTAGGAAATTTTCATTCTTTTCTAAGTGGCTGTTTCTTAGCCTTTTCCTGGGAACAGGTGTCCTTAGATGACATTGATCTCCAGCCTCTGAGGACAGCAACTGCTGTGACATTTAGGTAAGAATGTGGGACGAACCACGGATGCTTTAGTTACCATGTCCTGTCGTAATCGTTGTTGTCTAGAAAGGCCAAACTTTTCCCGGCACCGAGGATGGGGTATCGACAGTTCCTTTAGCCGAGGATCAGAGACAACGGCCTCTGGTCAGCAGGGTCAGCAGTTTCCACGGGAAAATCTAGGCACTGGAAGGGCCAAATATTGATGCCTAAAGTTTTGGAATTTTAATCCCAGTTTAGATTTTGATATTTCCTCAGTTGTTCCATCAAAGAAATGGTGGATGTGTCAATATAAGATTGCCTCTTGTTACAAATAGTGCATAAGTTTTAAAAACCTGCAAAATAGTTTCTGGAAAAAAACGAAGGTTCTACCACAAAAACTTAAGGTATTGAGAAGGATGGAGAGGTCCACCCACCGCGGAGCAGACCAGCCCTCAGAGGCACTCAAGGGTGGTGCAAACACTCCTGTGGTCTCCAGGGACTCGGAGTGAAAGCTGTGTGTGTTTTGCAGCAGGACAACTCGGGGAAGGCGTAAAGCAAACAGGGAACGGGGGTTGATGGATTGTGAAAGTCCTCCCGGGACACGAGGTACGCTACCAGAGTGAAATTCCAGAAGCTTCCAGGAGCGTGTGTTTCAGCAGAAGTAATGTGAAACTACCACATTTCTTATAGGATTATGGGGAGAGGGGGAGTGGGTATTAATGAATTCAAGATTCTCTCTTTGGTTTTGTGTTTGCGACGTTGATAAATGAATCTCAGCTACTAGAATGGCTGTTCACCCCAGGATTGCTTTTATAGGTACACCAAACAGAGGCTCGAAATATTCATATATTTTGCTTCCTGGGTTTAAAAACCATAAATAACCAGAATGAGTTGGTTTCTGTCTGTATCAGTGCCAGTGTGGTTTTTGTTGTTGTTGGTGGTGTTGGTGTTGTTTAAGAGGTGGGCAGGGGAGAGGCTGGCTCTAAGGCTATTAGATTTGGGGCTGAGACTTTCTTTCCAGAAACTTCATGCCCAACTGAAATGCTTCAGGAATTGAATTGTTGGTGTGCCCCGTCTCCCAACTTTACATGGACTGTTTTTCTGCTCCCCTGCCTGTGAGTATCTGCTCTTCTTTTACCCATTCCACCACTTGGCTCTTCACATTCTGCATCGCCTGGTCCTCTGGCAGGAAGGGTTTAAACCAGGGGTGGGGAACCTTTTTTCTGCCAAGGGCCATTTGGATATTTATAATGTCATTCGCGGGCCACACGAAATTATCAACTTACGTGATGTTGCTATGAAAGAGGCTCCTAGATTTATTGAATTTCGAGTCCTACCTGCGGTTGCCTTGGCAGGGCCAGACCAATGATACGGCCCTTGGGCCGGACATTCCCCACCTCTGGTTAAATGCAGGGCAGAAATAAATAAATGCAGACTGCAGGGCGGGTGCCATAAGTTGAAACATTTTTTGGCAAACACAAGATCAAATCACCTACTTTCTTGTAGCCAAACCGAATAGCTGTGCTGGAGGAGATGACTTCAGTCTGCAGTCCGAATGAGTGACTCAGCTGAACCTTCAGTTACCTCTGTCACATGTGGAGAACACACAGCTCTCCTGGTGACCCCCACGCAGGACTCTCCTTCCATAGAAGGCGGTAGGGAACATCTTGTTCTGTCCTGGGTGGCCCCGTGGAGAAGGCAGTGGGGCAGCAACCTGGCTTGGGACTGTGGCACTAGCAACTGGCTTGGGTCCTTCATTTGCACGTACCCTGAAGCACCCCGTCATCTGACAAGTCTACCGTCTTATCTAACAACCCCAAATGCATAGCCTGTTAGACACCTGGGGGAGGCCAAGGGGTGTGTTTGCCCTGCTTGCATTTAATCAGGTGCCCCTGGGCCCAGGCTGAGAGTGCTTACAGGTCCTGCTGAGCTCCCTCCTTGTCCCTGAACAGTTGGTGCTGCCAGTCTGGGGTCAGCAGAGAGGCCCCACTGTGGTAGGTGGGCTTGTGCTGTCTCACCTATCCACACCTGTCCTGCCTGGAGAACCCTCACCTGGCCCTCTGTGGTTCTGGGACCAGGGAGTGGGCTCAGAACAGGATTCCCGTGGTTCCTCCTGACCACAGTGCAGAGGTCAACAGCGAAGCAGCACCGGAAATCGGAGCTGACACCTGGTTCACAGGGACCTGTCAGAAACAGATGTGGTCAGCACAGGTGTGGGCGTCGATGGCTCACACCCACCTCCTTCACCTGAGTAACTGCATACATTTCTGAATTGGGGGTTCCAGCTGGGACTGGGGGCTGACCAAGGGCATGAGGGCAGCTTGGTGGCAGGGTGTGGGCCTGTGACCACCCCCAGGAAGCTGTATGCTCATGGGGGTGGCGGGGAGTGTTCAGAGGAGTCTATGTCCTCTCTAAATTCAGCCTGTGGGCAATCAGAGCTCATGCTGAGCTGTCTGCAGCATCACCCCAAGGGTCCTTGGGTGCTTTTCTGCCACTGGGAGGACATCACTTTATCCCCAGAACAGTGGATGTTGCTGAGGACGATGCCAATCATGGTGGCTCCAAGGATTTAGGGAGGAACTTGCTTTGCCTGAGGTCATTTCACAAGCCTAAGATCATGAAGACACAAGCCTCTGTGTCAGTGGTTCTCAACCTTCCTAATGCCGCGACCCTTTAATACAGTTCCTCATGTTGTGGTGACCCCCAATTTCATTGTTACAAATTGAACATAATTAAAGCATAGTGATTAATCACAAAAACAATATGTAATTATATATGTGTTTTCCAATGGTCTTAGGCGACCCCTGTGAAAGGGTCGTTCGACCCCCAAAGGGGTGCAACCCCCAGGTTGAGAACTGCTGCTCTCTGTCTTCATGCCCTGGGAGGGCCTCTGTCTGAGCCTGAAGCCTCCAGCACGCGCATCTCAGCTTCATGTGCCTGGACCACGACCAGGCTAAAGAAGAAAGCAGAGAACGAGACGCTGTTCAGAAGCCCATAGGTGGCATTCAGAGAGGATGGAGATCCCTGTGATGCCCGGTGAGAGAATATCCCTGCATGGACACTCGACATTGAGGGATGTGTTTGTGCAAGTTGAAAACACACAGCCCTGGAAAAGTGGAATGTGCAACAGCCCAAGTAAGTCAGTCGATCCACCTGCGAGGTGGGCTTGATGTCTCAGGAAGAGACAAGAAGGGTTTCATTGGGCGGCATCTTCACCTCTGTCTGTTCTAAAAGCAGTTTTACAACAAACAGTTTGTCTATTATTTTTGCTAATATGCTAGTCCAGTTTTTGCACGTGTTCATACCAGTAGACTCTGCATCTTCTAATGTTATCAAGTTCCTTTACAAAATCTTTTTGCCTGCCAACAATACATTCTGCCTTTTAAGGAAAGTGGAAACACAGGGCCCAGAGCGTCCTTGCTGAAGATCGCAGTGTTCTCTCTGTGACAATCGGGATGACAAGCCCGAGTCTCCTGTTCCCACGCTGGGCTGCGCTTTGCTCAGAAACTGTAATTAGCCTCCCCTTCCTCTTTGGTCTTCAGGCATCTATGTGCTTCCCTGCTTTTTATTTGTATTTTAAGAGTTTTCAGTGAAGCCAACAAATTGTTTTTTTCCTGTTCCTCTTGGTGGCACATCTGTTCATCAGTCCCCTCCAATCAAGGCCTCTTTTTGGCAAAGATAATTCTCAGTGGCTTAAAGAACAAGAGGTGATACTCGCACAACGGCCACGGCGGTAGAGGGACCCTGTTTCTGCATTTGTTCTTCCACTGCAGCAAGGAGACTTGCCCGTCGCCTAAAGAGTGTCTTTGTCACAAGGCAGCTGCCCACTGGTGTTTGTCGTCAGAAAAAAGCAACCACATCATTGAGATTACAGGTGCCAACAGCAGTCTAACCTGGCTCATGCAATTTCATTTGAGGGGACATGCGAAAGCCATGCACCAGGGTCACACGTGGAGAAGTGACCGGCATTTAGAGCTGCAGTAAATGCCTGGATAGTCTTTCTTTTGTGTTACTTGTGTGAAGCACAAGCATCGTGCGCAGGTAGATGCTTAATGCATAATGAATTGCACCATTACTAATCCATCACCCTGTCCAAGGGAAGACTCAACCAGGACCACTTCCCTGCCCCCAACAGGTCCGGCTGCTTTGAGGCAATGATCACAACAAAACAACCCCAAACCCCAAACCCCAAACCTTCCAAATATCTACCAATACATATGTAACCTGTAAAATTGTGCCAAAACACGAAGCTAGCCGATTCTGAACACCAGCTGGACTGGCACCAGTTCTGGAGGCTTCTCCATTGTCGGCGTGCATGCTGGTCTGGCGAGGGTTTGTGCCTGGGAGTTCTGGGGAGCGCGTGGGACCTGCCACAGGGATAGCCAGCCGCTAAGCTGAGTACCAGAGACAGTGCTCCCCGGGACGGGCTAGGTTTCCTGAGGGAGCCCCTGGGGGCAGAAAGGCAAGGAGCTGCCCCTGGAAACTGGTGGAAAGCTATAGGGGCCTTCGCTGGGCAGGAAGGGGAACGAAGGAGAACCCTTGGGCGTGAAATGGAAGGTGTGTGGAAGCAGAGAGGCCACAGGCACGAAAGCCTGTCTTCCAGGGCGGTACTGCCACAGGTCTGAGTCCATGCCGGCCTGGGAAGGACAATACACAGCCACCTGGGGTCTCTGGGCTTCCTGTCAGGACCCCCCTCCACTCCAGGCCAGCAGTGCCGCCCAGTCCTCCCCTCCAGGATCCCCAGAAAACCCGAGACAAGTCACTGAGGGACGGAGCCGGAGCCAGAGTGTGAACTGATTTCGCTGTCCTTTCTAAAAAATGACCCAGCTCCCAGTTTTATGCAGTTACATCTTTTTACATGACCCCAGTGTGGGAGGGACAGCCTGGGCCACCTGGGGAAGGCCTGGCCATGCTGGGAGCTGGAGCTGGCGGGGGCAGGGGGGAGGACTTGTCCTTTCTGAGGTCGCCTGTCTGGTCAAATGCGGGCTTTTTCTCTCTGCTCCTCTGCTGCCCTTCACTGAACGAGGAAACAGCCCTCTACCTGCTGCCCCTGACTTCCTGCGCTGGTTTGCAAATCCCAAGTTTGTTTCCACGACTTCATGAAAGTCTTCCTCACCGGCGGCGCTCCGTGCTGTGGGCGTGTGGAGAACGGGAACGTATGCGGCATTGTGGGTACAGGTCTTACCTCTGGGAGAGTGGGTACCATTGCTCTAGCTCTGGTGGGGGAGGGGAGCCACACAGAACAATTAGGGACCCAAGTAGCACAGCAATTACGCATTAAATCGTGTGGCACAGGTGGTTGGTGCTGTCAGGCTCGGAAAAGGGCTCAGTGTGGGCTGTCCTGTTGGCGATGGTTTCATTAGGGCCTCAGCCATTCCGAAGGCAGATACTCAGTGGTAAGAAATGCTCAGCGCAGGGTTCGGCCTGAGAAGGGGCTCAGGGAGGAAAAGGAGCCGTAGTCACAGGCGTCCCCACTCCAGGCGTCCAGGGCAGTCCCGGCTCTGGGCTCTGGCCGTGGGAGAAACTTCCTTGTGGTGGTTCGTTTGCACATCACACAAGGAGACCGTGCCCACGGGGTTCACACCTGCAAGGCCTGTTCTGAGTTTTTTCCTTCCTCTTCAAGACTGTTAATTCCTTTCTAAGGCTATTAAAAGCAACCTTGAGCTTCTTAGGAAAGCTCACAACAGCCAGTCTTAAAAATAGCCGTGCTTCTGGAAGCTTCAGTATAGTTACACCTCGATCCCCTCTCCTCAAAGAGGCAAGGACCCCGAGCCGGCTGTGCACAACTGCCCGTTGCTATTGAGGAATGGTCTCAGGAAACTCAGCCAGAGGAAGAGGCTGGGACCAGGAGTAAACGCAGGGGGACATCTTCACGCCCAACGACCTGGCTGTAGCTGCTCCATCGGTGGGCTGTTTGGCTGCCTGCCAGGGGCCCAGAGGGGCAGGTGCAGCCTGGCAACTTGGACTGGCCCCTCCAAAATGGTCACCTTTCCTACAGCAAGCACATTTCTCTATGCTGAGCCCCAAACTCAGGTCATTCCAATTGCACATCCTTGAGTTTTACCCTTTGCTCTTCTAAAACTTGTCTTTTTGATTCTGAGCAGGTGGAGGTCATGGCTTCCTGGAGACCAAGGGCCCCACCTGAGTCCACAGGACAGCCTAGCGCAGTGGTTCTCAACCTTGGCTGCACATTAGAATCACCTGGGAATCTTTTTAAAATCCTGATTTCTGGGCCTCATCCTCTGGAAATTCTGTTTCTTTGTTACTAATGTTGTGGCCCCACCCCAAAACAAAGAAACAGAATTTCCGGCAATTTCCGGAGGACGAGGCCCAGAAATCAGGATTTTAAAAAGATTCCCAGGTGATTCTAATGTGCAGCCAAGGTTGAGAACCACTGGCCTAGCGGCTCTGTGACTTCCCTCCAGATGGCAGGTCTTTCTCTGGGGTTAGAACAAGCTGGGGGCGGGGGGGCAATTGCATTGCAGTGGTCAGAGTTCAGGCAAAGTCCTGGCCCCCAGGGAGCACTAAGGATTAAAGCTTCCACAGCGTGTCTGGGGGTGGGGGGGTGCTGAGCAACACTCCTATTCCGTGGTATGTGGCAAGTCCAGAAGATGGCAGGATGGTGGCTCAGGGCACAGGCTCTGGAGTGAAATTCTCATTCCAGCACTGACAGCTGCGTACATGTGGGCCGTTCATGTCACCTCCCCGCCAGGAGGATGGGGCTACCTGGAGAGCTTCTGAAAACAAATGCTCTCCCTGCCCAGTTTGGCTCAGTGGATAGAGCATCAGCCTATGGACTGAAGGGTTCTGGGTTCAATTCCAATCAAGGGCATATACCTCCCGGCCCTGGTCCAGGTGCATGCAGGAGGCAACCGATCGATAGGTGTCTCTCACATTGATGTTTCTCTCACTTTCTGGTACTCCCTCTCCCACTCTCTTTAAAAATCAGTGGAAAAAGATCCTCAAGTGAGAATTAAAGAAACAAAAAACAAAACAAAGAAAAACAAATGCTCTACCTGCTGCATGAATTCTCACAGGGGCAGTATCACAAAGGCCAAGAGGTGAAAAGAACCCCAGGTCCATTGAGGGATGAACACGGGGTCCATTTATATAAGGGACCATTACTCAGCCATGAAAAGGAAGGGCTGACACACTACACCATGGATGAACCTTGAAGACATTTTAAGTGAAAGGAGCCCATCACAGAAGACACCGTGTTGTATTATTTTGTTTCTAGGATGTTCAGAATAGGCAACTCTATCGGGACAGAAAACAGGCTCGAGGGAACCCTGGGGTCAGGAGGGTGACTGGGGAGTGACTGCTAATAGGTATTAGGTACTATTAATGGGGTGACAAAAAGTTCTGGAAATAGTATGGTGATGATTATACAACATGAATGTACCAAACACCACTGAATCGTCACTTTTTTTATAACCTTATTTTTATTGACATTATTACGGATGTCCCCTCCCCCTTCACCCACCTATACCCAGCCCTCGCCCCCACCCCCCATTCCCTCTGGTCATCACCACACTGTTGTCTGTGTCCATGGGTTATGCATATATGTTCTTCGACTAATCCCCTCACCTTTTTTAAAAATTCGTTGTTCAAAGTACAGTGTTACAGATGTCCCCCCCCCCCTCTTGACCCCTTAAAAAAAACAGTGGTTCTCAACCTTCCTAATGCCGCGACCCTTTAATACAGTTCCTCATGTTGTGGTGACCCCCAACAACCATAAAATTTTTGTTGCTACTTCATAACTGTAATTTTGCTACTGTTATGAATCGTAATGTAAATATCTGATATGCAGGATGTATTTTCATTGTTCGCGACCCACAGGTTGAGAACCGCTGCGAGCTGTTTTGAGGGTTGATTTTTGTAGGAAGACAGGTATGACTGGGATTTCCCTCAGAGGTTGGCTTTTTCCCTGCACAGCCTCTTAGGCAAACAGGAAACGCTTCACAAGACAAAGCCAATCCCCTCATCTCACAAGCACAGCCCAGGGCCTGGTTGGTGTTAAATCCCAGCCTAGGAGGACTGCCGCAAGTCACCACCACCACTGCCACGGGCAGCTGGGAGCTTTGGCGGCAGCATAGACACTTTCCATCAGGGAGAGACAGCTCTCTGACCTGGAATGAGGGGGAACAGAAAACAATTACAGTGAAACCTCTATTTGTTGATGAAAAGTACTGCAGCCTGAGGAACGCAGACTGAAGAACTGTGCTGTAAAGTCAGGCTGTCCAGGCAGAAATAACTACCACGAGTAAAAGCCTGCAGAACATTCCAGACAACTGCTGAGTCTAAATGCTCGGGGGCTCAGTCCCCTGATGAAACGACTGAGGATGCCCTAAAATATTCACACTCTGCTCCAGGAATGGAAATGTATTTCCCCATCAAGATGGTGAAATAAACACAAGGGAAGGAAGCAGCCCGTTTGGGAACAAAATGCAGAAATGGGGCAGCCCCGCTCTGGGACAGAGGGCCCGCTAGTCCACTTTTACCCTGACTCGTCTTCCCAAGGAATGGAGACCGTTCTCTCTGCATCTCCCCTTCTCTGCACCACACGTCACTCTCCTGTCGCCTTCCCTGTCCCTCCCTTTCAGGTGTCAGGGCTCTTGTGCAAGTATGTGCTGGTTTAGAGAAGGTGATTTATTTGAAAAAGAGCTTGTCTTGCTCCTTTGAAATCTCGTCCCTCATATTTCCCAGCTCGATTGTATCTCTCAACAGTTTCTTCTTTTCATTAAGAAACAGCCAGATGCAATTATTAAAACAGGCGTTTTTATGGGATGCATTTGAGGAAGAAAATAACGAACACTGTTCTGTCTTTTAATCTGTTTTTAAAAACTTGCAAACACTTCACATAGTATAGGCTGTGTGCCAGAAACGCTTGTGTGTCTGCATAACTATTAATATATTTGATCCCCACAGCTGATACAGGGGGAAACTGAGGCACGGGGAGATTGTGTGGTTTGTCCGTGGTCCTAAAGCCTGCAGATGGTGGAGCTTGAAGAACCAGGCAGCCAATCAGGGAGACCTTGCTGCGGTCCTTACACCACGTCAGACAGAAAACCAGTTACAATCCCATATGATTGCGTGGTGGGTACCTTCTCTCTCACACATTGTTTTACAGGATTCAGATGATCACGTACATATCCTGAACTTTCATATCCTGAATTCTTTGTTTTTAATATGTGGTTTCCATGCCTGTCAGTTTTCCTGGCTGCACCGGTTTGTCCGTGGTCCTAAAGCCTGCAGATGGTGGAGTTGAATAAGAACCAGGCAGCCAATCAGGGAGACCTTGCTGCTTTGCTTACACCACGTCAGACAGAAAACCAATTACAATCCCATATGATTGTGTGGGGGATACCTTCTCTCTCACACATTGTTTTACAGGATTCAGGAGATCACATACATTCACTTTCATATCCTGAATTCTTTGTTTTTACTATGTGGTTTCCATGCCTGTCAGTTTTCCTGGCTGCACAATCATCTAACAGGACTGGCTATTCCCCTTTTGTTAACTATTGGGTTGCTTTCAATTTCTCACCAAGAAACACTTCAAAGAATACCTTTGCATCGTGTATTTCCCACGACTGGCTATTCCCCTTTTGTTGACTATTGGGTTACTTTCAATTTCTCACCAAGAAACAACACTTCAAAGAATACCTTTGCATCGTGTATTTCCCAATTATTTCTTTAGAATACATAGAACCAATTACGAAAAGCTGTGACAAAATTTACAACTTATCAAAGATCCACCCAGCAGTTTTGTTTTTTTGTCCCATTGCTTTTTAGATAGTGGGAGGGAGGGACAGAGAGACACATCAACTGGTTGCCTCCCACATGTGCTCTGATAGGGGGTGGGGAGTGAGTCCAAAACCCCAGGTATATGCTTTTGACCGGAAATCAAACCCAGACCCTTCAGTGCACAGGCTGACCCTCTAACCACTGAGCCACACAGGCCAGAGCACACCCTGCAGTTGTAAAGGAAAGCTAGCTATCCCATTATAGTCTAATGGGCAGAGACAGGTGATTTTTTTGAACAAATAATACAAAAATAGACCCATGCCTATTTGGGGATTTTATAACTGTATGATAAAGATTATATTTCAAGTCAAAGGAGTAACATTTGATTATACAATAAAGAGAGACATTGGATAATCTTTAGGGAAAAAGGAAGAAGTTGGCTCCCTACATTACAACATTCATAAAATGTTATTAATAGATTAATATACAGGGGTAGGTAAAAGTAGATTTACAGTTATAAGTACGCAAAACAGTTTATCTTTGTATTAACTATTGCATTTTCCATGTGAACAACTATAAACTTTAGCTAAATATATGAAAATGAAATATATGAAGAGGATATCATCTTAATTTGGGGGTGTGGAGGTTATTGTTGTATTAGCATAAGACTGAGACCAAGACCAAAATATTATATAAAGAATAAAAAGAATAGGTTTGGCCAAAGATATCATAAAAATCGACAAATGGGAAAAGTATGCATAATTTATCCAATAAATGTATTAATCTGATACATAAAAGTCGAAAAGTCATGGAGATGGCAAGCAAAGAGAAATACGCAAAACACAGACAACTGGTGCCCAGAAATAGCATCTCACACATTCACCAGCCGTGTGTGTGTCTAATTTTTAGCAACTATCATAGAAATACAAATGAAGAGAACAGGATATTAATTTTCAGCGATTAAATTGCCAAAGACTAAGCTATTAATACCAGTTTTATGACGAACATGGGAATAAATAGGCACCTCCTGCTATGTGACACCACATTGGGGGAGGAAAACTAAATATCAAAATGTTAAAAGTGCTACTTCTGATGTGGCAATTCCACTGCTAGTTTATCTTTAACACTCAGCACACACTCGGTTTTATTTTTATTACATGCATGCCTAATATCTCTTGTAGAACGTTTCTTACACTACAGTTTGAAAAAGATAATGTTCACCAGAAAGAGGTTAGATGAAAAAGGGCCTCTGTCGGTGAGTGGCACATGTAGAGCAGCCTGGTTGCTCTACGTGCAGAATCCACATCAAGAGATTTCAGGAGCATAATTGTTTGGTACTTGGGCAGCTGGTGATCATTGGTCCTGGAGCCCGCAAAAAAAAAAATACACTATTGTCTTATATGGAATTTTATACTGTTGCAAATGGAAATGAGGATCTCTGCTGTGTTGACATACACAAATGTCTGTAACGTCATAGTAAATCACAGAACAGAACGTGTGTGAAGCTTTTTTTAAGATACTGTATGTCTAGGTATCATGCAGACTTCTATATACTATTGTACACATGCACACAATATTCTACTAGACACACAAACATGCACACACACATCTACTTCCAAAAGTCTGAGAGAACATACAAGACACTGGCAACAGAGGATGGGAATTATGGAAATGTTTTCTTTCATTTGCTTATATGCTGAATTATTTATAGGTAGCAATTCCTCTTATGATATAAACAGTGCATGTATTTAAAACTTAAGGTGAAAAGGCCATAGGATCTGAACACTTCTTATAGCACTGGTGCATGATGCCAAATTATTTCCAAACATGTTGGGCCAGTTTGCTGCACCGAGTCGCATGTCAACCATATCTCTTCAGCCTCTTATGAAACTGAGCTCTGTGCTGGAGTTCTAAGAAAAGGGCAGGGCAGCTCCTGGACCGGCCAAGCGAGCCCCTCCACCTGAGATTTACCCAAATCCTTTCTCCTCCTCTGCCTGCTGTCTCCTGAGCTTGTGTTGACATCTGACCTTCAGCAAACACATGGGAAGAAAAGCCACCGGTAACAGAAGTGAGATTCCAATCTGTCGGTTTTGCTCTCTATTTGGGCCACTGGTAATAAGTGTAGTGACAAAGTGTTGAATGACTAACATTAAGCAAGGGAAGGTTGAGATTATTGTGGGTTTCAGCCGCCCATAGAATTCCCTGCGTGGGGATTCACGGATTTGAGTCCTCTCAGTGTGCTGATGTTGGCCACATCTGCACCTCCAGTGTGCTGACTCCTCTGTTTCCTTCTCATGGCTCTTTTAACACCATGTAATTGACTGTTCTTTGTGTATATTGAAAATTGTCTGTATCCTCCTGTTAGAATATAAACCCCCCAAATCAGGGACGTTCATCTGTTTTATTTATTTTATTGATTTCAGAGAAGAAGGGAGAGGAGAGAAAGAGAGAAACATCAATGATGAGAGAGAATCATTGATTGGCCACCTCATGCACGCCCTCTGTTGGGGATCGAGCCTGCAACCCAGGCATGTACCCCTGACCAGAATCAAAAACAAGTCACTCACCCAAGGATATTTTTCCATTGATTTTTTTTAGGGAGAGTAGAAAAGAGGGAAAAACAGAAAGAAACATCGATGTGAGAGCAACACATTGATTGGGTGCCTCCTGCACTCACCCTGACCAGGGCCCTGGCTGGGGAGGAGCCTGCAATCAAGGTACATGCCCTTGACTAGAATCGAACCCGGGACCCTTTGGTCCTCAGACTGACGCTATATCCACTGAGCCAAACTGGCTAGGGCTAAACAGTGTCTTTTATCCCCATGGTAAAATGACTGGTGTCTAACAGTCTTTCCAAATAGCCACCAATGAGTTAATGCAAACTTTTTAACGGATGGCAGGTTTTGAGCATAAGAGATCAAATTGAAAAGATTAGTATCTTTCTTTGCTCACAGTTTAGAGTCCTTGGATCTCAACATTGGGAGTCCATGTAACTCAAACACAGATCAAAGGCTTGCCTGTGCTCCACAACACCCCCGAGCATTCCCCGGCCTGGGCCTAATCAAGACCAGCCCCAGAACTCTCCAGGCCACAGCAAACAAGCTTCAACTTAAAAGGCTTTCATTTTTAAAATTTGAACTTACATTAATCTAGAATCTATCTCACTGTGACTTCCATTTCTACCCTAATCCTGCTTCCCCAGCCCCCACCCCAGAGCCTTGTAAAGTAAGTGCAATTTCCTTTCCATGTGGTGGACGGACTTTAGTCTGCCCTAACGATGCTCTGTAAACCTTGCTTCTCCAGGCTGACTATTAGTCCTCAGATTCGTGCTATGCGTTAGCATCTTCATATGTCTCCCTCTGTGTTTCTACCTTTTGGAAAGAGTCTAGTTTGCCAATGACCATGTCTCATCGAGGTGACAGCAGTCCAGTAAATGCGGTCACAGGTTACATTTTGCTTTGCAGAGGCTTATCTGTGTTAGTGATGTCATGAGACTCCTCATTTTATATGGGGAAATTATGTTCACAACAGCAGGGACCTGAGGGCCAGCTTGGAAAGGCTTCTTGCTCTACCCATTTGATGTAGAGGGAGTCTAGGTCTGGAGAAGGCCGACCTGATGTTGAAAAAGGAAAATAACTTAGGAAGTCTCCCAGGAAATTGTTGAAGACTTGGAGGTTGGTGGGTAACATTTACAGTGGTCAGAGCATGGGTGAGGGTGTGCCAAACCAGGCTGCTTATGGGGTGAGGGCACCCGGATCCCACTTTCTCACCTCGAGTTGGGTTCACTTGACATATCATTTAAGGACTGAGTTTACATGACCTCCAATTTACTAAACATCTCCTTCCATAAATAATGGTTATAATGACTTCATTTGATGTATAAGCACTTGTATGAAATAGGCACAGGTGACATTCAGAACATTTAACAACTCGTCTGGGTATCAAGGAACCATAGCGGACAGTGGATACGGACATGGCAGCAGACACGCCAGGGAGCATCAATCAGCCTTGGAAACAGGTATTATTGCCATTTACAAACAGGGAAACAGGCTCAGAGGGTTCATCGAACCAAATACATTTTCATGTATTTGAAATATGAGGATATCTTGAGTGTTTGGGAGAGATGAAATTTCCTGTCTGCCTGTCTTAGAATAGGCTTTAAGGGGGAGCATCACGTTCTCAGAATATGTATGTGCCGTATAATCTGCTGTGACATCGCACAATGAAATCCTACCTGACGCTGCAGATTGTCACCACGGACATGGTATTTCAGCTGGGTGGGACCTGGCCGTTAGGCTGAGTTAGAGAGGAAATGAAGGCGATGCTGTGGAAGGGGGGTTAATACATGCATTCCTGACACTCTGCTTGTCTCGTGGAAAATGCCCCAGAGTCAATACTGAGAATGGATTGCACATCCGTGAGTGTTGTGAGGATGAATGTTGAAACTGGGGCTTGAATCACACAGGCTGGTGTTAAAGTCATTGGCTTCTGGGAATTTATTTCTGAAATGCACAGAATCCATAAGCTACTGTAATTCTAGCCATTTATACTGAACACCCACCTATGCCATGTTTTTAATTTAAATGCACACAATGCTCTAAGCCTTTAGGCATTTGTATTGAAATAAATTTCCGTTCTCCTGACACATGTGCCCTACCATCTATGAATTAACTGTCCCTGTGTTACCGATGGGGACAGACTGATATTTCTGTATAATTTCCATTTGCATTGTATTAAAATGTTCAAGCTGCATTTTCTGTGAAAGTATCATTTTATAAAGGTATTCACTATTCCCCCATATGGAGATGGCAGATGCCACCCATATAATCCTCAAATTATTGCACAGAGTGTCTTTAGGCTAACAGATGTATTTCCTGTGTTACAGCGTGGAGTGCTGGGTGATCACCAGTGTGTGTGATCAGTCTGTTCTCGAGTGACCCATCTAAATTTGTTTGCTTTTACTTCGTGTGTCTTTCGTGTCATTCCTAATGAGAGACTTTGCTCCTTTTCCTTCCCTTAGCTTTTCCATAGGCATAAAAATTGAAAATAATCATAAAGATGCTTTATTTCCTTGATTTAGCAACACTACCTCTGAGTGATTTTCAACTTTTCTGTGCATGGAGAACTTGTGAAAATGCAGATTCCTGGACCCACCTTAGTGATTCTAACTTTGAAGTTCTCAAGAGGAGCCCAGTAGTCTGCATTTTTGACAAATGCCCCAATTTCTTGACAAATGTAGAGTGCAGGTCATGCTTTGAGAAATATTGCTAAGTATATTAATACTACAAACACAGTTGTAGTCAATGTAAATTACCTTTCCACATTTAAGTTGCCACTGTGTCAACCAAGTCTTATAGGTTTTGTTTTACTTCCCTTCCAACCTGTCCCTGTGTATTCATCCATTCATCTATCTATCATCATCCACCCATTATCCATCCATTCATTCATCCATCCACTCATCCATCCATCCTTCTATTCATCCATTTGGCTTCCATCCATCCATATTTTTTTAAATATATTTTATTGATTTTTTACAGAGAGGAAGGGAGAGGGATAGAGAGTTAGAAACATCAATGAGAGAGAAACATTGATCAGCTGCCTCCTGCACACTCCCCACTGGGGATGTGCCCGCAACCAAGGTACATGCCCCTGACAGGAATCGAACCTGGGACCCTTGAGTCCGCAGGCTGACGCTCTATCCACTGAGCCAATCCGGTCAGGGCTATCCATATTTTTAACAATTCCTAATGCTAAGACAAATGATCATTTACTATGAAATACTCTTACTGGTTTCTGGTTAGTTGATATTCAGCTGCCATTTGAGAGCAAAGGTTAAATTCCTTTTTAACCACAGGGGACAGCAGCTACACAAAGTGGGTGGTACAAAACACAATGAGGCGTTACATGGGTGGATTTTGTTCTCCAAGCAAATTCTGAGTTTTTAATATCCTTGTTCATGCACTCAATGGAAAGAATAATTGGTCACCTTTTGATCTTTTCAGTAATATCTACATACCCGAATAGCAATCACATTCATAAAGGGCAATTCAATGTAAATGGGTAGAAAGAGCCTCTGTACACGACCCCAGAACACGAGGGAAGTATTGCAATCCACACAATCTCCTCTCTATCCAGATGGTCAACTTGACTTTCTTTACGAGGAGTGGGGACTTTGCCAGTATCTACATAGAATATGGTGATATCTAGTAGAGATTTAAGTCATGTAAGTTTGAACTTTTAACCACATTTAGCAAGCTCCCTTTTTTGTCTTTTTTTTTTGGAAGAGAGATGGTGGAAAGACTGAAAACAGATCTCTGATATTCTATCTGGATCACAGAGAGACATGGTCTAGGGTATACAAGTCATCTATCAGGTGTCCCTGACCCCCTGCAAGTGGCAACAGCTCCCCTACTCCCTGAACATCCACCCCTGTCCTCCTAGGATCTTTCTGAATAATACTGGCCAGGTTCAGATCAAACTGGCCTGTAAGACAGCAACTGTGGGTAACTTGGGTGCCATCCTTCAGAGAGAGCTGCATTAGCTGCCAGTGATGGGGTAAGTGGTGTCATCACTAGGACCAACACCTGAAACCTTACGAGTCCGCACCCCAAGGCCTCTTGGTGACAGAGCCTCACAGACCTTAAGCCACAGCACAAGGAGAGGAGGGCGACATTTCACTAGGAAGATACTATCTGTTCCAACCATGGCCTTCAGAGGGCAAATTGGTTTTTTTCTTAAAAGTAAAGCCATTAATTTTATTCTTGAATTGTTGTAGACAAAAATGTGACCTCTGTTATATGCATTTAACAAAATATAGAATAACTGACAATACAATTTCTATTTCCCTTCCTCTATTTTTAGCTAAACTAAACACATTTTCTTAGATTTCTGGGTGGCTATTTAAAATTTTTTTTTATTGTGTTAAAACATAAACTGTGCCAATTTGACCATTTTCAGAGTACAGTTCAGTGACATTAATTACATTTATAATGTTGTGCAACCATCACCACTGTTAATTTCCAAAACTTTTTCATCATTTCAGAGGCAAGTTTAAGCCCCATAGGTAGTCCTAGACAGAATTAAGCAGGTAAGAGAATAAGAAGCAAGCTGTAATGGGTGATCAAGGTGATATATTTATTATGAATGTGGAACTCGGGTTTTCGAACTAAGGGTTAAGCTCGGTTCACATCTATATTCACCGGACCAGCCGGCTTCTGAATTTGCCCCTTCAGAATGCCTTCTCTTCTTTCACAGCATCTGGATGCCGTCGGTATTCCCCTTGTACTTCATCCCTTGTACTTCATCCCAGGGGGTCTAAACTTGTCCAGGGTTTTGTGTTTTGTTTTGTTTCTGATGTTACCTTTTCCAGAGAATATCCTGCACCGAGTACCCAACAGCAACATGCAGTACAACCCGGCAGCCACCCTGATGCGTTATTACAGGGCTTAATCACCAGAGTGGCTTTTTCCTCTTTTGACCAGAACACACCTCTTTTTTAAAATATATATACATTTTATTTATTTTTTTACAGAGAGGAAGGGAGAGGGATAGAGAGTTAGAAACATCGATGAGAGAGAAACATTGATCAGCTGCCTCCTGCACCCCCGCCACTGGGGATATGCCCACAACCAACATACATGCCCTTGACCGGAATCGAACCTGGGACCCTTCAGTCCGCAGGCTGACGCTCTATCCACTGAGCAAAACCAGTGAGGGCAGGAACACACCTCTTTTGATCCATAAGTGAGACTTGTTACTAGTGGCAGAGCCGGTGCAAGCCCCGCCCCTGTCAGCAGGGGCAGCAGGCAGACAGGTGTGAGGTTCAAGTCTGAGTCAATTCCTCTGGGCCTACAGCACATTTGCAAGTCCCTGACATCCAGCTGTAGCCCACTGCAGAGGAGCTGGAGGGATGGTGGGCTGTGGCTCCTGAATTTCCCCTTTGCACACGCCCTTCCGTTCCCCCATGTAATCCAAGGCTGATGGAGTGGATTTCTCTGAGGACTCTGCCATTGTCAGTATATTTGTATCTATGGAAACAGTAAGATACTTTTGTGAATAAGGGAGGTGGGGGAAGGTGTTCAAACTCCCCTTATAAACTGTCAATGCATAAGTTATTTCTGACTTTAAACATCATTTTTAACAAATACATATTTTTACCATATAAACATGCAGGAAACACTTTTTAAGAATTATACCCTCCGGGTGTGTAATGGGAGGCGTATGGTTTCAGTTATGCACTAGGGGAAATGCTGGGAGTCAGAGGGAAGAGAGCGCAATGCAAGAAAAGTGTGTGTGCATGCATGCATGCATACATGCATGCTTGTGTCTGTATATGTGTGCGTTGCGTGTGTGTGATTCTCATGGAGTTACTGTTAGTATTTTCGTCACGGCAGTGTGGGGAAAGGCTAATCCAGCGGATGGACCTGGAATTTGATGCCAACACATCTGAAGCCTTGGAAGCAAGGAAGTGAACATTGTAGGCTCCGGTCTATCCACGGGAGCGGCAGGTGTCCCACGGCAGCTGGCACTCCTGCATCCTGGCGGGTGCTGCGCCATGCTGATCCTCCAGGCAAGGGCAGGGAGCCCAGCTGGAATCTTGCCCTCAATCTGGGCGGGAGATTCTGATGTTGGTGTATGAGGACCCGAGTATAGAATCACAGACATGGGTTGGAGTGGGGAGGGAGGGAGGTGGTGAAAAGGAGAGAAACATGAAGGCGGTGAGAGGTCCAGGCAGGACACCTGCAGGGGTGCACCCACGGGCCTCCTGCCCACACCCAACCCCAGCTTCCCTCCGGACCAGCACAGCCCTAAGAGCTCTCTGAACTAGTGCCCAGGAAGACCAGATCCTTCTGTGGATGAGGCAGGGTCCAAGCACAAACACACTCGTCCACACTCAAATCACATCCAATGAGAAACATGCGTGCTGAGTTATATGGAGAGGCGGGGTGTGCCGACGAGTCCTGCCCACATTCTCCCACCTGGATTAGCCCAGCTGCTGCTGGTGCATTCATTACTGTTCCCACCAGCCCCATGGAGCTCATGGCTGTTTCAGTGGGGGTGCAGAGGGAAGGGCAGCCCAGGCTGCGACTGGGCTGAAGAACTCATAATTGTGTGACATAAGTCATGGTCTCTGAGCCAGCTCACAATCTTAAGGCCGTGAGAGGTCCAGGCAGGACACCTGCAGGGGTGCACCCACAGGCCTCCTGCCCACACCCAACCCCAGCTTCCCTCCTGACCAACACTGAAGAGCTCCTGAACTAGTGCCCAGGAAGACCAGATCCTTCTGTGGATGAGGCAGGGTCCAAGCACAAACACACTCGTCCACACTCAAATCACATCCAATGAGAAACGTGCGTGCTGAGTTATATGGAGAGGCGGGGTGTGCCGACGAGTCCTGCCCACATTCTCCCACCTGGATTAGCCCAGCTGCTGCTGGTGCATTCATTACTGTTCCCACCAGCCCCATGGAGCTCATGGCTGTTTCAGTGGGGGTGCAGAGGGAAGGGCAGCCCAGGCTGCGACTGGGCTGAAGAACTCATAATTGTGTGACATAAGTCATGGTCTCTGAGCCAGCTCACAATCTTATGTCACATAGTATAGAGAGGGAACTGTGAGAGGACCAGGGAACATGACAGTCACAGTCACACCTGGCTGGTCTGGGTGCAGGAGAGTGGTGTTCTCTATCTTGCTACAACCAATGCTCTCCCTCAGCCCAATATCCCTGCCCCCTCCCCCCAGCTCCCACCAAGACCCTGGAAAGCATGTCAAGATTAGCACACACGGACCGGCTGGTTATCAGAGTCAGCAACTACAAGAGCCGGCATTCACTGAGTGCCTTCTAAATGCCAACAATCACGCTCGGTGGGATTGTGCAACAACGGCAAGGCAGGTCCGACCTGTCTTCTGCTGCTGCCGAAGAAACCAAAACTCGTGAAAGTAATTGAGTGACAGAGCCCAGGCTGAAACCTAACTCTTCCCCCAATGGCCTGGTACGCAGTTCACTGAGCTTTGCAGTGAGATTCCGCTCATAGCAGAGGAGCAGAGCGGGAGGAGGAGACCTGGGCCAGCCTGTACCAATCCTGTCACTCCCTCTGACAGCAGGGTCATTGCAGGCAGGTGCCCCCAGACTTGTCTTCTTATCTGTAGAATGGAGATGATGGTGATGGGGTGTCCACTGAAAAATTACAAGGACAATGCCTGGTACACAGTGACCACTCGCTAAATTCTAGCTGCTGTTTTTATAGAAAATGAAAAGCCAAACAGCAGAGAGCATAAAGCTGAAGACAGATTTGATCTCAAGTCTTAACGTGGCCACAGTTGCGCTTTGCCAAGCCTGGAAGGGGCCTGGAGGAGGGTAAGAGCAGCCAGTTAGGATGGGGTGTGTGGGCATCTTCGCAGAGCTCTCTCTCCCAGGACAGGTGAGTGTCATCACTACTTTGCATGGGGGAGCCCTGCACCTCCTTTCAGGGAGCAAACACCAACTGCACTTGAGTTCTGTCTGCAGAGCCCACTGGGGACCCTGTGGTAAACCCCCAGATTTCAATGCAATTTTGAGAGCTTTCCTTCTTACAGTCACCTGAATTCCTGTTTTATTTTGGTTTTGATTTACAAAAATCCTTAACGATCCAAAAAAAGTCATGGTCTCTGAGCCAACTCACAATCTTATGTCAACAGTTACTGTCTACATTTGCAGCGATGGGCAAAAGCAGTCTCCCAAAGAGGGCCCCCCCCACAGCAGCCATCCACTCAGATGCAGTCTAGGGACTCAAATGTTCATATTTCCCACTGGAGCGTGAAGATAAAGAAGTAAATGAATCAAAACAATTCAAAGTTAATTTGATAGTATTTAA
>NW_005355584.1:7213952-7263107 GCF_000412655.1 Myotis brandtii
AAAGCCTAAGCGACTGAACTACTGAATGTTGACTGGTCGCCATGATGCGCACTAACCACCAGGGGGAAAACGCTCAACGCAGTGCACCCCACAGCCAACCTCCCACAGCCCCTCCCCCTCCAGCTGCCCTGATGGAGCCAGTGGGCCAACCTCCTGTGGCCCCTCCCCCTGGGGCTGGCTGACCAACCTCCTGTGGCCCCAATCACTGGCCAGGGCAAGGGACCCCACCTGTGCACGAATTTGTGCACTGGGCATCTAGTTAGTTATATTCTTGTTTCTCTTTTGATTACTTTTAAACAAAAGGGGAACTTCTCTGCCTTGTAGGCATGAATTTGTCTACCCGTGACCTTGTACAAAACCCCCTGAGAATGTATGAGGAATCAGTAGCCCTGCTGGGGTCTTTCTGGTTGGAAGACGAGTAAGCAAAGGAGCCTCTGACATTTCTTTTCACTGTTTTGTTCTAAGTCCTTTTTCTCCACCTCAAGTACATTTTCTGCTGAGATTCTGCAAATGGGCATCAGGATAAGGGATGACTCAGAGCCCATGTAAGTGTATTGAGCCACACGGGCTGTGAAACTGAATTGCGTGTTTCACAGGATTTGCACATGGCACCTGATCTGTCTGAGTACCAGACTCCTATGGGGCAGCATCGCTGCCCCTGTGGGTTGCTGGGTAACCCTTTAGGCCAGGCTCTGGATGCACCAGGATTAAGAATCTAAGGATATTTACGTACTTGGTGTGGAGTAGAAATGAGGTTGGGATTTGGTTACTCCAAGGAGGAGCTTCATCTCCCAAAGTTCCCAAACTAGGGGTGCAGTATACCTGTGAACCTGCAATGAGGGAAGTGCCATTAGTCACAGGTGCAGAGCCTTGGTTCAGGGCGTGTTGGATCTGGGCCAGGTGAAGTTTGCCACAGATGTCCATGTGGTGGGTTCCTGGGAAAACCCAGGTGTTGGCTGGTGGAAGGAGTTGAGCAGCTGAGGTCGATGCTCAGGCAGGGGGTGTTTAGCTGTGGAACAGGAACCCTGTGACTAGGGAATCCCAGACCCCAAACATCAACTCAGAGCAGAAAAGGCCCCTCGCTGCCTCCCAGGGTCAGGAAGCAGAGTCCATGCTTGGTTCTGCCAGGAGCGTGGGCCTCAGAGAGTCCTCCTTTCTGAGGGTGTGGCTGTCACTGCACTGCTCTTGTAAAGAAAGGCTTTACAACCACGTGGGGCAGTGGTTCTCAACCTTGGCTGCACATTAGAATCACCTGGGAATCTTTTAAATCCTGATTTCTGGGCCTCATCCTCCAGAAATTCTGTTTCTTTGTTACTAATGTTGTGGTCCCACCCCATAACAAAGAAACAGAATTTCCGGAGGAGGAGGATGAGCCCAGAAATCAGGATTTTAAAAAGATTTCCAGGTGATTCTAATGTGCAGCCAAGGTTGAGAACCACTGACCTAGAGGAAAGGGACTCAAGGAAAGGAGGGAAACAAAAGAGAAAGGGGTGTCCTTCCCTCCCCTCTTGTAGTAAGAGACTGGGTTTGGGGTTCCCCTTCTTCATCCCATGCTGTGGGTCTGTGGGTGTTCTCTGCTTCACTGCACTCAGTGCTCAAAAGACCCCGAGGTGTCCCTGGGAGGACCAGAATGTCCAGTAACATGCAATGTCTAAGAATGCTGCAATGACCACACACACCCCGGGGGCATCCCTGATGACCCCTCTGTCAGAGCCGGCTGGAAAGCCAGGAGATAATCAAATTTGGCTTTTTTCATTCCACTTTTAAGATATTTATTATAAAATGAATCTACCTGCCCAGCCAGTGTGGCTCAGTGGTTGAGCATTGACTTATGAACCAGGCAGGAGGTCATGGTTCGATTCTCGTCAGGGCACATACCCGGGTTGCGGGCTCGATCTATAATAGGGGGCGTGCAGGAGGCAGCAGATCCATGATTCTCTCTCATCATTGATGTTTCTATCTCTCTCTCTCCCTCTCCCTTCCACTCTGAAATCAATATATATATAATAAAAAAAATAAAATGAATCTACCCTATTCTGAAATTAGATTGTGGTGATTTAGTAGAAGTGCCTCAGCCTGAGAGGGAGAGCAGGGCTGTGGTCCGAGGACTCCAGGAGCGCCCTGCCATGACCCGCCAGGAGCTAGAGTGCGGGAGGCCCGGGCCGGAGCCACGGAGGACTTCCTTTAATCAAGAGCTAATGCCTTTTGTTTCCCTCTGGAAGGTCCTTGAGCCTGGAGAGGCCCTGGCTTGTTCATGACAGTGGGGGCTTTGTGCTTCTCTGTGAAATAAAACTTTTATCTTAAAAGGGAAAATGTACCCAATGCAGGATGTCATAATCGCAGTATTCAGATCTTTCCCAACTCTGGGGAGGGGAGGAAGCTGTGGGTTCGCTGGGGCACAGGGGAAAGTACCAGAGAAGTTGGCTCCTTGTTCCCTTTTCTCCTTTCTGGATTTCTGTTGTAAGGTATCAAGGATACACAGGAAATTTAATTCTGAAACTTGGCTTTGACTTGTTTTTCCATTTAACCCTTCAAATGTCAGGAAAGACCTGGCTATGTGGCCAGGGGAAGTGACTTTGGGTGAAATTCCCACATGTTTGGGTCAGCACGAGTAGGGGATGAGGAACTGTAACACTCTGCTGCCAGCCCAGGTGTGCCTCCTGGGGAGAGGCCGCCTGTGTGTGGATGTCCCTGGGAGAAGCTGGCTTTCCCTGAGCACAGGGCCCAGACACTGGTCACAGCCCCCTTTCTGTTCTCCTGAGGCCTTGGGGGCTGGCACCCCTAGGCGAGTGCAGGACTCTGCAGGTTCACCAGATTCTCTGTCTCACTCTGAGGGGATGCTCGGGCATTTTGGCCCAGCCTTCACTAGTGTCTTCTGGAGGCCTCGGCACAGCCAGGCAACAGACTTGCGCAGAGAGGCAAGGAGGGGTGTCTGTGCTCCTACCTGATACTGAGTAGGAGGCCTGCCCGGGGTTAAAGTGACTGTGAGTGTGGAAAATGTGTTTTTAGGACTGGGAACCCCAGTGTGATGGCCTGTGGCCTGGGCTAGAAAAAAATATAATGGTGTTTCTTCAAAACCCCCTGCGCGGCCTGCGTGTGCCTGCAAATTCCTGGGAGCAGAAGGCAGGTCTGTTTCTCTGGGCCTCTGGCTAAGGTTTCACCCAACTCACTTCAGAGCAGTTGGAATGAGGTCACCGCCTGAGTGGCTGGGCCTCGGGGGCGGGCTGATAAATGGGAAGGCCTTGCCAGTGCTGTGGGTGCTGCTGAGTGAAGTCAGGACTTTCTGGTTTGCCTTCCCTCCCAACACAGCCCAGCTCACTGAGGCGCAGGAATGGGCTTGCAGAATCAGGGAGGCCTGGGGCCCCGCATCCACGCCACCCCTGGAAGCCACAGGAGCGGAAAATCGGTCTGTGGATGTGGGGACAGAGCAGAACATGGAAACCATCTTAGAAAAGACACCACAGTCTCCCACCCCTCAGCAGGAGAGGGCTTCACATTGTCAGCCCTCTTTGGCTGCCTGTGTTTGGGTTTCCTTGGTGGCTGTGGTGGGAGGGGCCATCCTTCCTGGTGCTGCAGTCTCCCCAGCAGATTCACTCTCGCAGAGGAGCAGCCTTTCTCCCCCAGCGCAGGGCTCATGGCCTTTGTCTCCGCTGGGGGCCGCGGCGCCCCCTGCTGGCAGGTCTCCAGGACTCCTCCTCCTCCTCCTCCTCCTCCTCCTCCTCCTCCTCTTCCCTTCCTCTTCCTCATTCCTCCTCCCCCTTCCCCCCTAGTCTTGCTCAAAGTCTTGGAGGCCTTGTCAGACCCCCAGAGGTCAAGCAGCCCCCCAGCCCTACAGCGGCAGCTTTCCCTGAGCTCAGAGGCACTGAGGAAGGAGGGGTTTGCTGAAGAACTCGGCTTTTTCAGCTGGCCAGAGAATCCTGTGCTTGTGCCCACGAAAGCTTTAGGAAATTGACTCATTTAACCTTTCCAAAGATGTTATCCAAGCTACCAAGTCTTGGCACTTTCAAGGCCTTTTAAGTCAATGTGCCAAAGAGCTTTAGTTGGGGATTAAATGCAAAATGCTAAAATTTCACTTTTAAAAACACAAGGTCTAAATGCAATCTAAGCACATTGGAAAACCATGCCAACCAGGCCCTTGGAAGAGCGCCCCCCCCCCCCCCCCCCCCCCCCCATTGCCCGGAGCTTCAGGAACCCAAATCCTGGGAACTTTCTTTTTCTGGCAAGCAACCTGAACGTTTGTGCTCACAGAGGGGATGTTTCAATCCCTGAAGCATGGAAGTCAGCGTGGGTGGAAAGCCGACCCTCCCAGCTCCAGGTGGCCTCACAGTGGGCGTGAGCCCCACGTCTCCTGGGTCCCCTGGCCAGGCGATCCCCCTGGAGGGGTGTGCCCTCTGCCAAGGCCCAGCACACCGTAGGTCCCCAATACTGAAGCAGGAAAGGTTGCATCTGCTGAGGGATCCACAGCAAGGCACTTGGCCGGCAGGAACCGCGGATGGAGGGCTGGTGTTCAGAAGGAAAAGATGATGCAGCCGTGACATGGAGGCAGAGCAGGCCACCGCGCCACCCATCACCGCAGTGTGCACACCAGCAGTTTGCTTCTGGGACTGAACATGCGGTGCTTGGTGCTTCCCGGCAGCTCCTCAGAAACTCGTGAGTAAATATTTCCACGTGCAAGAAAAGGGCCCTTTGAAACGCAGCCTGTTCTGCGCAGGAGAGACGCGCAGGAGGTGCCATGGCTTTGGTGGCAACACCCGCGATTATTTTTCCAGTTTGAAAACCTGTGCCCTTCCATTAGGGCCTGGAGATGGTAAACAGTGATTCCCACGTGAATTAAATTAGTGCGACAGTCCCCTTTGATGGTTCAAGAGACAATAGGGTGACCTCTGGCTGACAAATTATGCCTTCATTTAATGCTTTGATTATCTGTTAAATTAAACACAGTCCAATTCAGAGCCTGGACCCCGCCTCACACTTAATCTGCATTTGTTACTCTGCCCTCCGGTCTGTGGCTGAGTGTGTCCCCCAAAGAGATTAAAAAACAAAACAAAACAAATCTGACCTGTCACTAGTGCTCTGAGTTTGAAAAACCACATGACCAGATGGAATGTCAAATTAGTGGGTGAGAGGAGAGAGTCTGTCACAGGATCTCGCCGTTTTCTATTCATGCAGACGACCTTTTTCCCTTTGATGAAAGTATTCTGATTAGCAGGCCTGCGTGTGCTGTGCTCAGAGGGAGGGGAGAGCAGAGGAAACTCCCTGCTCTAAGGTTTCAGCAAAACCACCGAAATGAAAGCGAATTCTGCTCAGTCCAAACGCGTCATGTTTAATTCCAGTGAATTTCATTCACTCATCTGCTCTGTAAATATTTATGGGAAGCCTAGTTTGTGTCCCAGGCCGCCACCTCCCAAAAGGCAAGGGTTCCTTGGGAGAACTGGAGACCACCACGTGGCAGAAATGCTCACTGCCCGTGTGTTCAGCGTGGACCCTTCTGTCCCTACGCGGTAATGTGGTGACTGCACACACCTGACCTCAGAGCTCCAGGGTGGTTTGTGGTGGTGGTGGTGGTTGTTTTTAAATCAAACTGCTGTTTAATCTAAATCTTAACACTAAATCTGGACTCTCTCAAATATGTCAGTGGTATTTACCAGATGATAAGGTACCGAGTCTTGACTACACAGAAAGAAAATAAAAATAAGGGTGTCTTCCTTCGTTCTTAGGGCTCTCAGTGTCACCATAATCAACGCCCTGGCACATTAATGGAGGTCTCTCCCCTCCCCCCTCCCGGTGCCCTCATTCTCGTAATGTAAACAGCTACTAATAGCTCCTATTCCTCTTTGTTCAAACAAACAATAAGCTTCATAACTGAGAAGGAAATTAGTGTGTGGAGAAAGCCTCATGTTTGGGTGCTTATAGCTCTTTCTTGCCACGCCCCCCTCTCACCTCCCCACCCCAAGAACAAAGTACGATAGTAATCTCAAGAAGAATTCACATTTAAAGTTTCGAAAGCAACAGGACTAAGGTCTGTCTTTAAGAATGCATAGCCACTCTTGGGATTGAATTGTAAATATGTTTCTTCTCTGGAATGTTCTGAGAAGCTGAAGCTGGGGCAAGAGAGTGGTCGGAGGTGTGGGGAGTCGGAACCCCCAGCTTTGGTTGTGTTCCATTGAGGGTAAAACCTTGGGGGTGGAGGGGCTAAGCTCTTTCACCAGATTAGGGGCTTATGGTTATAAATATCGGAGGAGTGGAAATGAAAGATGAACTGGAATCTAAGCAGAAGCCCTGATTCCTTCCAGCTTGAAAGGACCGGCCTCCTGCTTGACCTCGGGGCATAAGAAAGCTCAGTCGGATTTGAATCTGAAACCCTGGGAGAGACAGGAGAGACTTTGTAAACTTCTTTGTCCTTGTTGTTTAGTCCTCATCAAAGGATCTTTTTTCATTGGGGGTGTCGGGAGAGGCACACATCAATTGGTTGCCTCTGCATGTGCCCTGACTGGGGCAGGGGATTGAATCTGCAACCCAGGTAGGTGCCCTTGACCAGGAGTTGAACCCACAACCTTTCGGTGCACAGGCTGATGCTCTAACCACTGAGAACACAGGCCCAGGCCGTAAACATTTTTTATTATTCTGTGGAATAAATTCAATTTGGGCCTACATTTCAAAAATAGTCCATTTTCAGGATATCTGCTTTACTTCTATACATTTGTTCGTTGTGTTTTGGCCAATTGACGTCCAGGAAGTCATTGGAACAAGACAGAGGAGCTGTGGGTTTCGGAGCCCAGTGACCTGAACTTAAGTCCCAACCTTGTAATTACTTTTATGTGAACTTCAGTACATGACACCCTGGAAGGTTCACTTGGCTCATGTGCACCATGAGTGAGGGTCATCACACCGCCTGTCAGGCCGGGGGTCGTTAGGATTCTCTTTGGCTTCCATATGTATTTATTTGACAGGGGCCTTTTCTAGGTGCCAGGAATACAGAAGTAAAAGACACAGTCCCTTTACTTGAGGAGAAATGCTTCTTGCAGAGAGCGGCAGATAAAAATGTTGGGTAAAGCATAGTCCTTGCAAGATTTAAAGGGGTGTACAGTCTAGGGAAAGGACAAAGTAAATACCCCCATTGGTGCAGTGAATATCATTTTAAAATGCAGTGAAATTTGTCGCCGGCTGCAGTCCCATCTCCTAATACCAAAGTTAAAAGGAGAAGCGCCCCCTTCCTTGTTCCCTGATAGCGAAAGCTTCGGCATGGGACCCGGCCAACTGGCTGCCTGCACCAGGACTTGGCAACTGTGGAATGCAAAGCAACAACAAAGGAGCTATTAGAATTTGTTCACAGACACGTAAGGGATAGCCCTCTTATCAAGTCGACCACAGCCCCGGCCCCTCTTTGCCGGCTTCCAGAGCAGCCTGGTTCTGTGCATCTCACGAGTCTTGTTCTTCAGCCTCCTGTGAGCCTGTTATCATTTTAACATCTGACCATATCCAAGAAGCTCACAAACTATCTTAAAATTCATACCGAAGGGACTCAAAACAGCCAAAACCATTGACAAAGAAAAACAGTTGGAGAACTCACCCATCTAGATTTCAAAACTACTACAAAACTACAGCGATCAAGGCAGTGTTCAAGAGCATAGACTTGGGAGTCCAGAAATAAGTCCATCTATCTAAGGTCGATTGATTTTCAACTAGGGTACCAAGGCCATTTACCAAATGGTGCTGGGACATCTCCAAAAGAATGAATTTGGAGCCCTATCTCATACCATATACAACAATTAACTCAAAATGAGCCAAAGACCTACAATACAAGAGATAAAACTATAACTTTAAAAAGGAAACACAGGTGTCAGTTCTTATGACTTTGGATTAAGGTTTCTGAGATATGATACATGATGCACAAGCAACCAAAGAGAAATAGTAGATAAATTGACCTTCATCAAAATGAAAAATTTTTGTGCCTCAAAGGACACCTGCCAGAAATTGAAAAGAAAACCCACAAAATAGCAGAAATATTTGCAAATCATCTACACTAATAAAAGAGAAATATGTAAATTGGTCATCACTCCGCTACACCCACTAGCCAATCAGAATGAGTATGCAAATTAACCCAACAAAGATGGCGGGTTAATTTGCTTATGCAGGTGTGGAGCGAAGACCGAAGGCTCCGAGTGAAGACTGAAGACGACTGAAGACTGAACCGGTGCTGGCCAGGGGAAGGAAGGCCTATTGCGCGAATATTCGTGCAACAGGCCTCTAGTATATCTGGCAACATTCTAATATTCAGAATAAATGACCCTTACAACTCAACAACAACACAAGCACAAAGAACCCAATTAAAGTATGGGCTGACAACATTCTAATATTCAGAATAAATGACCCTTATAACTCAACAACACAAGCACAAAGAACCCAATTAAAGTATGGGCAAAGGACCTGATACATGTCTTTTTCAAACAAAATTGACAGTTGGTCAATAAGCACCTGAAAAGGTGCTTGATGATTAGTAGTGAGAGGACTTGAAATCAAAAGCAAAAATGTTTCTCTTTACCTCCCTCTACTATAATCAGAGGCAGAGGGAAATTGTAGATACTCTCTAATATGATCTTGCTGTGTTCCAAGGAAATCAAATAAAGAATATGAAAATTGATCACCTACTTTATTTTGTATGATTTTTGCCAACACATTCTGTTAAAGATTTAAAAATCATTTCTAATATGATCTTGCTGTGTTCCAAAGAAATCAAATAAAGGAAGAAGATGAAAATTGATCACCTACTTTATTTTGTATGGTTTTTGCCAACACATTCTGTTAAAGATTTAAAAATCATCATCATCATCATCATCCTGCTTCACAATTGCTTTTTCAAAGATAGAAACTCACATATTTGAGAATTCAGCCACTTGTCTTCACTACACTATTACTGATTCATGATCATTAGGGTTGGAAATCATTTATAATCCCATGTACAAATCAGTAGAGAGCATGTTATTTTCTGTGCAGATGGAAGGCCTGCACAGCCCCAAGTCAACACAACTGCTCAGCAGGAGGAGGTTAGCCCTGACCAGGTGGCTCAGTTGGCTGGTGTCGTCCCCTGTACCAAAAGGTTGCTGGTTCGATTCCCAGTCAGGGCACATGCCTGGGTTGTGTGCTTAATTCACAGTAGGGGGGGTGCAATAGGCAGATGATTGTGCTTTGCTCTCACATCGATGTTTTTCTCTCTCCCTCTCTCTTCCTCTCTCTCTAAAATTCAATAAAAAATATTTAAAGGCACAGGTTATACCATACAGGGATGGGCAAGAGTAGGTCTACAGTTGTGATATCAATAAATAATATAAGAATACACTCTGTTTCATATACCCACAGCTGTAAACCTACAGGGAAGTATATCCTTCCCTGATGTCACCCCTCTCCATCCCCAATGTCACCATATCCTGATTTTGTGTTCATTATTCACTTAACTTCCTTTATAATTTTCCCACATTTCTAAGTATCCTTAACCATATGTTGCTTAGTCCTGCATGTTTTTGAAGTCTCCAGAAGTGGAATATGTCATAGACAATGCACTTTTAGATTGAAGTTTACGTTTGGGATGCAGTCCACAGATGCTGATGTACGTAGCTGTGTCACTCATTGTTACTGTGGTATATAATTCCATTGCATGAATATACCATGATCTATCTACCCCTGGGAAGATATTGTTGCTTTTTATTATGTTATTTTAATATTATTCATATATTATATGTAACAATTACTATACATTATTATTTACAAGTTGTAAGCATTTTCTGTATAGGCTCCAATACATAAAAGATTGAACTGTGAGTTCATTAATTTTCTACATAGTTTCTTTGGAAACCAAAGATTTGACAGATGGAGTTATTGCCAATCTCCTTTATTCTCTCTGGGCCTCCCTTTAAAAACAGTAACCTTGTTCCCCAAGCAATATTTCCTCCAAACTGTGACACCAACTCGATGTCAAAGCCCCAGTGATGTCAAATGATGTCCTTTGTTGTCAAAACATCACTTTATGTCAAATGTAATTTAACTTGAAGCCGAGTTTCCTTCATTGTAATGATAATATCATTTACCATCTGTCTTTTCTCTACCTTCCTCATTTTGGTTATTAGAACAACACGCCAAGTTGTGCTGGTTTCTTAAATGGCAGGGCCACTACTGATGTGGGTCTGCTGTGAGAAGCAACCTCCGAAGATGGCTCCAAAGCCCTTTGTGATGCACAGAATGTTGGTTATTGAAAATAATCAAGACATTCACGGGTCCAAACAGGCCTCAGGAATACCATAGCAACAAATGAACAGTAATTGCAGCATTACAGGCTGTTTCCTCAGCTACACTGTCACGCAGTCAGCAGGCATGCTGTGTCTTTAGGTGGAACCCAGGTCAGGTCTGGCTGCCACCACCCAGGGGACCCGGGTGCAGGCCCAGACCAGATGGACTTGACAGCTGGGTCCAGGAGGAAGCATGGGTGTGCTCTCTCATTTCCAAACTCTCAGCATCCTGCCCACTTATTCCCATACACCTCCTCAGCACCAATAGGGATGTTTTAGATCTGGGCACCCATCACCCCAAGTCACTGAAGAAACTACCTGTGACCCCAAAGTTCTTACCTTGATGGACATCCAGCTAAGGCCAGTGCAACAGATGAGGCTATGAGCAGATGGTAAGAACATAGTCTATTTTTCCAAGACTAAAGTCAAGAATGAAGCGATAAGGGCTATGGCTCCCTCGGCCTTGGGGAGTCTGGGAAAGCTCATACAAAATGAGTTTTTTTCCCAGTTAATTTTGGAAATGGACACAGCCCCATTTCCCTATAGCAGAGTCAATAAAGGACTCACAGGGTATGTAGGATTCCACCATGACTGAAAGCATTGTTCTCTATAATAATCTCAGGAAGTTGCCAACATGAGAAGGAAAGACCCCATTTTCTAGGAAATCCTTTGGCCTTACCCATCTCAAGGATGGGGCAGGTGGCTAGAGATGCCCAGGTTAGGGAGGGCTGCCAAGGATGGAGGTTCTTTCCCATTGACTCTTGAATGGCGTAACCCTTCTGGAAAGAGAGACAAAAAGTGAGAGCCAGGGGTTGGGGTGGGAGAAACCAGGGAATGGAGGGAAAGAGAGTGGGGAGAGCTCCTCTTTGTTGCTCCAGCTTCCCTTATGGGTAGTGGCTTGGTGTCATTCAGGTCTCTGTGTTTGAGCAGCACTTCCTCTACACTGAGCCACGTTAGCGCTTTTCTTCCCTTTGCCATCTTTGAGGGTGATCTGGATACTGGAGGTTTTAATCTCAGGCATCTCAAATTCATTTTGTTTCCATGGTTACAAAACACTGTGCTGTCCCTAACCCACAATGCATTGGGGGCACACTGGCTGCCTGGTAATGACGAGATGGTTTTCCAGATGTGCAGACCTCCTTAACCTACCCGAATATTGGAAAGTCGAGGGCTTCCTGTTGCGTTTGCTAGCTGGCAATCCTAATTTTGAGTTGAGTATTTTGCAGGGAACAAAATAAAGGGTATTTGTACTACAAGTTACAAATATTGAGGTGTAGTCCCCCAATAAATGGGAACATCAAGGGAAAAGGTTAGAATGCAGGGCAGGACCTGGTGTTTCCTCTTGCCCAGCTCAATCACTTGGAGAGAGGCAACCTGGTCAGGGAGGCCCTGTGCTGTGATGGCCAAGGGCCAGGCAGCAGATCAAAGGCTCTGGATGTAAGTGTTTTTCTTATAAGCCGTGGGTAACTTATTTTCTCCCAACTGCCATTCTCATGTCTGTAAAAGAAGTAACTTGCATGGGTTTGTTGAGAGGATTCAATGAGATAAGTGAAGGATTTGCTACAGTATGTATTATGCACTTGATAAATGATAATTACTATTCTTGACACGACGATTTTAAAAAGTCATCGATTCCTGTGATACAAACAGTGCAAAGTATGTTGGTGAGATTTAGAATGAATGAATTGATGACTATGATGATGATGGTGGTTGTGAAGATGATGATAAAGTTATTAAGGTATGAAAACGTAGAGCCTTTCATGTAATTTTGCCCACATTTGCTCCACGTAATGAGGGCAGTAGAATAATGCTTACGAGTGGCGGTCCTGGAGCACAATGTGTGGGTTCAAGTCCAGAAATTGCCTCATCATAGATGTGAGATCTGGCTGACTGAACCTTCATGTGTCTAGTAGAGATGAAGATAACACCCTGGCTGATGAGAGCTCTGAGTGCACTGATATTTGTCAAGGTTCAGACCAGACACACACAGCACAGGAGAAGCAGGACACCCAGGATATAGCTGAAAACCACCATGTCTTCCTCATCCCTCACCCACCTCTTCACCTGCCCCGTGAGCTGCTTCTTCCTGCCTCCTCGGAGGAAATCTCCAGCTAGTCCTCAGAACCTTTCTAATAGCTCTTGAATCATACAAAAACTTCTAGTCACTTCTTGGCGTAATAACAGCCTATTTCAGAAGTTCAAGTGCCCAGTCCCATCTGATAATATACCAACCTTCATTTAAAATAGAAGTGTCTCTCTTTTCCCACATTATACTGGCTTAAGAGTGCATCTGAAGCACTCTTTCTAATTAAACTTTTTATTTTGAGATGATTATAGATTTTCATGCAGTTATGAGAAATAATACAGAAAGATCCAGGTACCCTTTACCTAGTTTCTCTCAATGGTCACATCTTGCAAAGCTGTTATCACCACCAGGATATTGACATTGATACAATTCACTGACATCACCCTGATTTCCCCAGTTTAGTTTGTACTGACACTTAATAGAGCCTTAACAAATAATTGTTGAGTGAATGAATGGCCAGCACCACCCATAGCACATTGTAACTCTCTATTATCTGTATATATATAAAAGCTTACGTGACCGAACAACCAGTTGCTATGACGTGCACTGACCACCAGGGGGCAGACGCTCAATGCAGGAGCTGCCCCCTGATGGTCAGTGCACTCCCACAGTGGGAGCACTGCTCAGCTGACCAGTTGGTACCAGACACAGGGCTCACAACTGGCCGCCGCAGCCTGGAGACTACAGTGGAGCTGCAGCGAGCCTACCGAACTGCTGTGGTGGCAGGTGCAGTGGGGCCAGGATGAGCAGGAGTGGCAGGCAAGAGCGTTGGACTGCCAGTTTTGGCCCGATCCCCGCAGGCTAATCTGAGGGACCCCACCGGTGCACGAATCCGTGCCCCAAGCCTCTAATACTATATGAGTAATGTGACTATGGGCTCCCTGAGGTAGGGGTGATGTCTCCAGGGCCTGGCTCATTAAAAGCACTCTAAGACTTGCTTTTTTATGGGTGAATGAATGAATGGGTAGAGTACCTTCATATGTTCCAATCCTTTCCTTTTATAGATGAAAGGACTTGGACCCTAAAGGCAAGGTGTTTCTCTAATTCGTGTTCTTATTTATGGTGGTCCTCACACATTCTGCTCATATCAATGTTGTTAATATCTGGAATTGTCCTAAAAGGTAGTGACCTTGTCTGTCAAGTTCAAGTTCACTTTTTGTAGATTCAGTAGTGCTGCCTGAAAACTTCCAGATTGAGTGTAAAGGGTGCCAAGAGAATGGAGAACAGGCCTCATTAATTCCATGAGGAGCACGGTGATTAAGAGGATAGCCTCTGGTCTCATAGGGTCCACTCACTGTGTGACATTGGGCCAGGTACTCACCTCTTGTTTCCTCATCTGTGACATGGAGGACAGTAACCACCTAGGGGGAAGGTTAGGTATGAGAGATGTCCAGCAAATGACTGTTATTGTTTCCATTTTGCTGAGGCATCTCCCAGGAAGGGTCAGCTTTTCCTCCTGGCGCACTTGATTTCCTGTGAATTGGGCTATACGTTTCCATAATTTGCCAGTTGTACATGAACTGCAAGTCGATGGAATGAAGCTGGCTAAGAGGAACATGAGAGATTTGGAGTCTGGTTGGACACTTTCTATGGACTCTTCCCATGAATGGATATCTTTCCCTGGTCCCATTCCTTCCAGAATCCATGTCCTCCCCTCCATCCTCTCTCAAGTTGTTGTCTGCAAGGAGATGTGGATCTTAGCCCCTGGAAACCACCCAATTAATGGAGAATGTTGGACTCTACTCAACACTAAATCTACTTTATAACTTTTTAATGTCTTTCATCTGGTGTCTCAAACTTCTTTAAAAGGAAAAGAATTTCAGCCCTGACCGGCACATCAGTAACTTTCAAAGACTTTTCCTTGAGAAGACACAGTCACTTCTTATCCATAAATTAGTTTTTCCAAGACCCCTGCCCATAGTCCACTTTGCCAAGTGCAAGATCTCTTGATTACAAAAGCCATTGTTCACATCAGATGACAAAGGAGGGTTTAGTCACCACTATACTTGCTTATGTTCCAAATAATGGAAGAAATGTCTTTACTTTTTGAAACAGAAAGGAGTTACAGCTGTCTGGCCCACATACCTCAGGAGAGACTCAACCATCATAATTAAATGGGCAGGTCAATGCTTCCCCTTAAGTAGGAATAACAACCAGTTACTGTTGTAAGTGATCTTACACTCTGTCACTCACTGACTCCTCACAGCAATCCAGTTCGGGGGAGAGGGACTATGCTGAACTTATCTCCTTTTAAACTCTGAGACAGAGAGCCTATGCCACAGGCCTCAGGGACACAACCACGGGTGGTGGGTCTGGGGTTTGAGCAGAGGCGTCTTGCAGGAGAGTCTGTTTTGTCTTATGTGACATTCTGCCCTGTGTTCCAAGGAAGGCCCTGGGTTAGTCCTGCACTGGCTTAGAAAAGTCTCAGTATGAAACACGTGGTACCATCTTGAGGAAAAGTTGGGATAAGTTTAACATTCAATGTTCCCTTATCAAGAAGACATAGTACCTGTGTTTCAAAACAGAAAAAAATTTTGGATATTGAAAAGGTCAAGAAGACATAGTACCTGTTTCAAAACAGAAAAAAATTTTGGATATTGAAAAGGCATTGCTCTTATTTAAATAAATCTATACCCAGATGTGCAGGGGGGAAAAAAGCCCAGATTATGACAGCAATACCTACAGCTCCAAGAAACTCACCATCATTATGCTAGACTTCCCCTTCTAAATACACTCGATCCTATTACATTCCTTAGGAAAAAGCAAACATCTCATGCCTCATCTACTTGTAATATATTTTCAGAAGCAACTGATTATACCTGGGGTCTAAGAGTGAAATATTTACTAAGACTGTGACTGGGATGGCTCCTGAACACTCAGGCAAGGGGAAGTTGGTGGGTGAGGGGGTTATATTTAGGACGGCTGTTTTGTAAGCACCTTAGACTGTGATTTGTATTTCCCATATTTCCTGACAGTAGAACATTCAGGATGTGTTAAGAAGCAGAAAACTGATAACTTTGTGGATTAGTCAAGCAATTGGTAGTCTAAAAATGTTATGATTGGCTAGAACACAAAATAAATATAACAGGAGAATACAAATCAATGAAGATGTCGGTTGCTCTTTTGAATACATTCCAAATTTAAGCAATAATCTTTAATTTTTGGTTTCAAAAGATTAAAAGTTTTACTGTCTCTTACTGCACCTTTCTTTCAGCAGCTCTAGGATTTTTTGTTTTTGCCCAAATTTAGCAACTGTTTATTGCCATCAGGGCCAGGCCGGAACGCTCTGTTCAGACCACGCAGTGATCTGGGTCTACGTCGGTTGCTTGACCGCGGCCTTTATAGGTGTTCAAGGCAGCGGCTGTGCCCTCCTGGCTCGGAGAAAACAGAACTAGTGACGTATGGTTACCAAAGCATCGGAGGAGCCGGGCTGGAACAGGACGCAACCATCATCGCTCCATGGGCCTTGAGATCGGGAGCACTTTGAGAAAATCTGAACATGGCTCAGTGTGTAATTAGACCCTCAGGGCAAGGATGGGAAGGAGCAGACGGGAGCACGGGATAGGGGCGCTGTTGTCCAGCAGAAGCATGAAGGTAGCAGGCTGCTGCGGACGGACAGGCGTTTGGGGTTTTAGCAGTGTCCTCTCTGTTCCCTGGGGGGGAAAAGATTGTTTTAAAACTTGCAGAAAAAAGACACCACTGAAGCCCCCTACAGGCAGTCTCATTGCTAAGTGGTAATAACATTTCAGTTTATATATCAAAGAATGGAATAATGATATAGTTTCCATTTAAGATAGAAGAATTTTCTAGAGAATATCTAAAAGCATATTAATTAAATGTGTGTGGCACTTAGTGGCCAATAAAAGTGTAAATATTTAAAAAACTAGTCACTAAGGAACAAAATGCAAACATTCCAAATAGACCAGGACTGGGTTTGTTTGTTTGTTTTTGTCTGTTTCTGATGTTTTGACATGAACCTAAGTGCTGTTGACACTTTAGTGTATGTGATGAGCCCAAACCCAACAGTGTATAGTGTCTCATTTTAAAAGTATATTTGCCAAGAAATCATGCTTATATCACCTAATTATTGTAACATGCATTAAATGGAGAATACCACTGTTTCAATGAGGACAGCCAAAATGTGTGTGTGTGTGTGTGTGTGTGTGTGTGTGTGTGTGTGTGTATATATTAAAAAATGATCAGCCTTCATGCTCAAATGAATGTTAGTGCAATCTTTAATGGCATACTGATCAAAAACACCATTTAAACTTACCATTGCTTCTTCATTACAAATTGATCGTAAGATTTGCAAAGTTCTCCCAGGGCGCTTGCAATTAAAGATACTGCACAGGGAGCTTGGAGGCTGAGCAGAGGTTGGACATTGTGCAGCCTGTTCAATAACGAGCTCTTCCTTTTCCCCAGCCACAAACGTGCTTGCATTTCTTCATCTGTGCGGTGGAGAGAGATTGCTCAATGAGAAAGCTCTCTGATTGAATTAACATGCTCTCTTTAGATTTTGGGCCAACTTCCTTTATTGCCCAGTCTTCATACCAACTTAAGGAAATACTTTTAGCTTAGCCCTGGTGCCCATGAGCGACAGGGCTGGGGAAGAGGAAGTGAGGAAAGGAGGAGGGCGGTTCCACTAACAGGACCAGCCCTGCCTGAAGAAGTAAATGTCCCTGGAGTTTGAAGAAACGTGAATGTATCAAGGCCGATGATGCAGCATTTGCACATATACAGCTGGGGTCTGATTTAGGCTCAAAAAGCTGTGACTGCACGGAGCTGAGCTCGCAGTCCTGTCGCTGCTGAACTCTGTGCAGATTCACACCTGGCCTGTGAGTCCTCACCTGCAGGCTGGGAGGCTCCGTCCTGCATCGACGACGCGGGTGTATTTAGTTACACTTCACATCCACACGTGAAGAGCAGAGCAGACTTGCTGTCACTCATCCACTTCCCAGCAGTGTGGTCCTGGGAAACTCACTTTTCCTGTCTGTGCTCCATTTCCTCACCTGTGAAGTCGGGTCAGTAACTGTAGTTGCCTTTATCATTAGAGCAGGAACTCAGTTAACAGCTGTGAAGTGCTGAGAACGGTGCCTGTCACATGGTACACACCGCAGAGTCTGTCATAGAATAAAAGTGTCCGACAGATCCATTCATCTCCTGAAGCACTGGACCCGTCAGGGCGCAGGGAACCAGGATTCCTGGAGAGTTAGGTCTTTACCTAACTCTGACTGCCGTTCCCTTTACTGCGGCACAGACTGAAGTAGTGCTGTGAGCTGAAAGTGTCCCAGAGAAAAAAGGACAGACCCAGAGGGAAAGCAGCCCCAAACTGGGGTGCATGAGCAGAAAGGCATCACTTGGGTACGGTCTGCTTATAGGCTGCTAGGGAACACGGCAAACCTCCAAGCTCCGGGGATGGGCCTCCAGGGAGAAGCCGCCTGTGGGAGCCCAGGGTCCCCTTCCTGCCCGACTGGTCAGGGGACCCCACAACCACCATTTTTCCTGCTCTCCTGTCTGTTCACCGGGGAGACGGAATGACATGACGGGCAGTTCTTACCTTAATAATACCTCTTCATTCCTCAGTCTCTCTCCTCTCCAGACAAAACAACTTTCCTCTGTTTTCTCAGCCGCCCTCTAAACTTTAATGAAACAGCTAGGAATATGATAAGCCGTCATTATTGAGCTGCTGAAGCTTCGTTCAAGTTTTCAAGTTCAGAATTTTTGTTCATCCTCAGAATTTCCAATTATCAAAAGGTCAACGCTGAAAGCAGGGTGGGGTGGGAACAGGGGGCCCCGCCCTCTTCAGCAATGTTTCCCACTGGTTTTGCCAAAATTCCCTCGATGCTGTGGCCTCTTCCCATTCCTTGGGATGGTTCTGGTACCGAAATGGGGTTTCCACAGTTTTCCCCACTCCCTAGGGGCAAGGACATTGCTCCCAGCTTCCAGTGGGCTTGAAACTGCATGCTTGTATTGCCAAGCTCTCCGCTGAAATGTAAAATCTGTTTATTAGCTTTGAAAACTACGCTACTAAAATGTTGAAAAGTATCCCAGTGATCCAAGTTGAAAGAAAAGCCACCATCATGCAGATGGCTAAAATGAGACTGTGTGCATTTGTCCCCTTCAAGTTCAGGACTGCTGTTTGAACTTGCAGTTGACCGCCTTCGCCAGTGCCAATTCGACCCTGTGTGGGACACGCCCAAGCTGGGAGCAGCTGTAGGTCTTCAACACAGCGGTCTGCAGAGAACCCATTCAAATGGCCAAGGTGCCCTTTTGTGCTAGCCCAGGGACAGTGAACTCTAAAGAGCCCTTCCCTTTGTTTTCACTGTCATAAGGCAGACAAGTGCCTGGTGTGTGTGGCTCTTCCACGTCGCTGTCGCTGCTGACGTGTGGCTTGGAGATGCCTTTTCCAGCGAGCAGAGAACCTCCATTCCCAATCCATTTCTCACCTTTAATCCAGGGAGGCTGACAGAGCCCCTTTGAGTCATCTGGCTGCACTGACCCAGAGCCAGAGCGGGGAGAAGAAGACCTGGCGGGGCTGGGTGTACAGGTGGGTGAGGAGCGCCCGGTCAGCAGAGAGCTCTGGGCTGTTCCAAAGCCTCACGAGGCTGCTTGTTTTCTCGCTGTTAAGCGAGTTATACCTTCCGATTCTGTTGAACTTGAAGTCAAGCCCCGCCTCCTTGTATTCAGAGAGGACACATCGCCCAGACATCAATACCCATACCATCCGCTCCCCCAGGGGAGCCGGCACTGCTCTTCCGCAGGCGAGCGTTCACCCACGCTCGACCGTGCTTCCTGAGTAGCGGCTGCTTTCTTTTCCCAATAGTATGTGTGATGTAGAAACAGTTATGTTGCATTAAAAGTTAAACAGCATGCATAACCCTACAAATCCAGGAGAAGTTTGTTACCATTTTATCTTTCAATCCTGGGCAGCGGCCTACTTTGCTTTCTCACGGGGTCAGTGGAGAAACACCTGTTGAAGCTGTCTGTTCCTATCCCCCAACAGCTGGTAGAATGAGTTCCGTGAATTGGAGGCTACAAGCAGCAGAGGCCTAGCCTGTGGCCGAACCCAAGGCCAGAAGTTCAAGGTGTAGGTGGCAGCGGGCAGTTCCTCTCGGGCACTGCAGGAGGCTCCTGGCCTCTCCCAGCTTCTGGGGGCAGCTGGCAGCCCTCGTCAGCCTGGGCTCTAGTCTCTGCCTCTGTCACCACATGGCATTTTCTCTGTGTGTCTGTGTCCAAATTTCCCTTTTGAACTCTGTCCCCATTAAACAACGACTCCCCAGCCCCCGGCACCCACCCTCTTCTTTCTGTTTCTATGAATTTGGCTACTTGGGGTCCCTCGTATAAGTGGAATCACGCAGTGTTTGTCTTATGTGACTGGCTGATTATACTGACATCATGTCCTCCGGTCCATCCTCGCTGCAGGTGTGTCTGAACTTCCTTCCTGTTTAAGGCTGGATCATATTCTGTTGCTCAAGCGGCTCCTAGACATCAGGGTTTGCAAACGGCTGGTGCTGGTGCTGCAGGCCTGGGAGGTGGACAAGGACACTCGTTTACTCTCAGTTCTCACTATTCCTCCTGAGGGTCACAGCAGGCCTGTGTCTCCATCTGACAAAAGAGGAAAGGCCCAGTGGCTTCCCCAAAGTGAGACAGGCAGTCAGTGTCTGTCTGAGTGCCCTGCCCGATGGTGAGACCTGGGGAGCCTACCTAGCTCTCCTGCCCCCAGTTGCACCTCGGGGTGCCCCGAGATTGGCCACCTGGGAGGGTTTCCAGGAGTTTGTGTATGGACTGTAGGCTCTGGGTCACCCAAATTGAGGGGCAAACCCTGCTCGGCGGTGTCATCTGGCCTCAAACCTGGATCGGGACAACGAACCCCTAGTGAGTCCGGGTGCCCTCATCTCTAATGTTGGTAAAATAGTAGTATTCACTTCATAGGATGATTTGAGAATGAAAACCACAACCCTAGCTGGTTTGGCTCAGTGGATAGAGCATCGGCTTTCGAACCAAAGGGCCCCCGGTTTGATTCTGGTCAAGGGCATGTACCTTAGTTGCAAGCTCCTCCCCAGCCCGGGCCCTGGTCAGGACTTGTGCAGGAGGCAACCGATCCATGTGTTTCTCTCATATCGATGTTTCTCTCTGTCTTTCCCTCACTTCCACTCTCCCTAAAGGTCAATGGAAAAATATCCTCTGGTGAGGATTAACAACAACGAAAACAAAACAACTCCCCCACCCCACAAGACCTACATGTGGAAGTAGTAAGGGCTCAGCAGGGAGGAGCCAGCATTAATAGTATCAGAAGCATAATTTAAGTGGGAAAATTGTGAAGCGTGGTCCATCCATAGATTTCAAGATTATGCAGCCATTAAAAATTGTGTTTACATTTGGTGTTTACAAACTTGCTTAATGCATGAGGAAATGTTTATGTCACGTTACATTTTTAAAGTTTCCAAAATTATATATGCTGTATGATTTCAATTATGCTTTTCTTAAAAAAGGCATAAAGACCTGGGAGGAAATATGACCAAATATTAATAGCGTGTATATCTGGTAATGAGATTGTGCATAACTATTTTTCTACTTCGCTACTGTATATTTCCCGTGATGCAGCAACTGTCTTTATAATTATAAATATAATAAATAAAAGATGTAAGGGAATGCAAATATATGCTAATCAAGCTTTCCCCCATCTCATAGTGGTTCCCAGCGCAGGCCACATGTGACAGCCACCAGGGTGTCTCCCTGTCCGGCGTCCGGCTGCACGCCGGGCCAGGTCATCCTCATGCAGCCCAGGCTGCATCCCCGCTCCACAGCCTTGGTCCGGAGGATAAACACAACTGCGGCTTTTGATCAGAACCTTCAAGCGGCTCCCTGGTGCTGTCTGTGGGCCAAGGATGTCGTTCTTATTTTAAGTCCCAAGCACAGATGAAGCTCCAGGATTAGAGCTTGTTGGCTGAGCCCCTTGTTGATATGAATGACCAGGACCAGGGTAAACAGGAGGTGTCTGCATAATCCTTTATCCCAGTTCTAACCCGGTTCATCATTTCTCATCACTGCCACACCCTGGCTCTCGCTAACAAGCGGGGAAGGGGAAGGATGAGCCTCGAGGAAACTGAAGGGGCCGCGAGGGAGCTCTCTGCCTGGCTGGTGAGGGGACTGACCTTGGGTGGCCCTGGGCTCCCCAGGGGCAGAGCCAGAGTGGAGCCCCCTGACCTGCCAGGAAGAGAACAAGCGTTCTTGAGGTGGTATCCCTCTGAGCCTGCGATCCTTTAGTGAGCTTGTCGGTATCTGCCCTCTAAGGCGGCCCCTGGGGGAGGCCCGATGGGACGGGCACATGTGTGCCCAGCTGCCCAGCGTGACTGTTATCCTGTGGGCAGTGGGTCCCATCATCTCTCCCTTCTTCCGCTCAGTTACATCCTCTTACCTTTCCTGCCCTGCGTCCACAGCTGCTCTCCTGATTTGGAAACGTAATGTGGGAGACTGTTATGTTTGGTGACTACTAAGCACAGGTCAATGTTACTGTTTTCCTGGAAAGGTCCCTAAAATGTGTCTGTGTGACTGTCCAGGCTCTTCACGAAGGCTGTACCGATGCAGCTCCTGGCCGTGCCTGCCCCCCCCTCCCCCCAGCTCAGACCGGTCCAATTTCATCCTGAGGGCGACAGGAGCCCTAGGAAGGGGAGCCCAGCAGACCCACTGGGACTGAGGGCCTAGGACTGAGTCCAGCTGGTCCTGAGGCCTCTCAGGCATATTCACCTTCCTCTCCCTCTGCAGGCCCCAGCCGTGGACCCACCAGCAGGCACTGGGCTCCCAAGGGTGAGCTCAGGAATAACGAGGCAGAACCGGCAGGTCTCTCATGCTCTGGTGACACTCAGACTCCCTGCTCCCTCGTTTTGTCAGGAGATGGTGCGACAGGGTAAATTTCCCTGGAAACCGTGTTTTCTGAGCCATCCATGCGGTGTCTAATAGTCACTTTTTTAAAAAGTATATTTTTGTTGATTTCAGAGAGAAAGGGAGAGGGAGAGAGAGAGAGATAGAAAGATCAATGATGAGAGAATAATTGATTACCTCCTGCACACTCCCCACTGGGGATCAAGCCCACAACCCTGGTGTGTGCTCTGACCAGGAATTGAACCATGACCTCCTGGTTCATAGGTCGATGCTCAACCGGCTGGGCTAATGGACATTTATTGATGGGTTGATTAAATGCAGTGATCCTCACTGTTCCCCGTCAGCTCGGGAGGCTATGGATCTCCGCTTTCCTCCCGGGAAGGACTTTCCAGGGCTTAACATCCCACTTCCCCACAGCCCTCGAGATGAAGGAGATGCATCTGAGTGAAGGCAACTCCAAATTGTTCATCAGGACCCGATACACGTAGGGTCCCTGCGCCCCTTCTCTCTGCACACTGCTGGGTCGTTCTCTCACCATCGGGGACCATACCTCATGATGGTCTGAGAAAGCAATGAGAGGAAGGCATCTGTGCTTATGGACGGACAGGAAACCTCCATTTTTAAGCTCTTGATTCCAGAAGTGCCAAGTCATGGCGTTTTGCTGAATCACTTGCACCAAGAGAAAGCGTTCGCTCTGTGACAACTCAACAGTGATTTGCAGAGTAGCTGGAACTCCTTCTAAAGCTGTACTTCTAAAAATAATTTATCCAGGAGTAAATTATGGAATTGTGCTGAATTGGCAGGCTTTCATTTTTCTAGGAGTCTGTGGTTTTTGCCAAAACTGTCTCAACCACTCAGAATAGATGAATATCAGCCGTGTTGCCCTGTGTACACCCATGGGGCCCACATCCACAGATCCTCGGACACTGGGCTCCCGGGGCCGCTCCACTCCCGCACTCACCCCGCCCCTGCTGTGGCCACCAGGCAAATGGCACAATTGGCTTTGCACTGCTGCGTGTCCTACCTGGAACCTTGCAGCGGGGGACGCTCCCAGGAGGAAAGTGAGTGGACTCTTGTGGAGAACAACAGGGCAGCCCCGCCTGGCTCCTGGGGTCGGGCAGGCTGTGGTTCGGAGACCCTCCACCACTGCCAACTTGACCTTCCACAGGGGACGGTGTTCTCTATTTGTGATAAAACCAGGGAAAGTAGAATGTCAAACTCCTATTTGGCTACTTTTCCCAAAGGTTTGTGGTGAGAAAGCAGAGTGGCACACAATGGGGACGCCTGGCCACCAGGTGAGAGCAGCCACTTCAGGACAGACATGCCAGGTATCTGAGCTCTCAGGGCCGACCCCACGACTGGAGGGGGTGCTCCAAGCATGTGGGGGACACACAGTAAAGGCCGGGCTTGGTGCCCACGCGGCAGGACCACAGCCCTGCATTTACTCCGGGACCCTTGCTGGCCCGCTGACTCTTGTACCTATGAAACAGACGACACCTTCCCCACACAGTCCTTCCGAGTCTCATGACATCGATTGAACATGGGGAATGTGTGTGGCCAGCGAGAGCCCCCAGGACCCGTGGACCCGCCGTCCTCACGACTCACAGGTTGAGCTCAGTGCCCAGCGGCTTCACAAACTGCCAGGCACCCAAAGCCCTGAGGCCACTTTCGTTTTGCTTTTGTTTTTGAAACCTGGTCCTTTCAGGGTTGGTTTTGTTTTGTTCTTGAGAGGGCAAGTAAGGTGAGGTGTTGTTGTAGAGTTCAGATGATCCCTCCAACGGTTTAATCTCTAAGAGAATATGATGGTCCCCACACACGCCTAAGGCAATTTGTAATGACACAGGGTTCCCCGGCAGACTGTGTGCTGCCTGAGCCATCTCACCTCCAGGCGTCACTGAGCAACTCGCTGCTTCCGTGAAAAGAGCAAGGTTAACCCAAGCATTGCCGACTTCCTGCTTTTCCACAAGCGGCCCCTCGGGTTAGCAGCTGCTCACTCTGTGCAGAGGGAGGCGGAGGCAGCCTGGGCACTATTTTCCAAAAAGTGGCCGCCACCTCCTGGGAGCCTGTGAAACTGCAGGACTCGGGAGCAAGGCCTTCGTCACCGCTGGTTTGTTTCTTCCTGTTCCCAGTGGGCAGGTGATTCCAGGGCCTCCTGTCAGTGGGTAGGTCAGAATGACCCAGACTCCAGCTCACAGAACAATAACACAGGCAAAGCCCCTCCTCTTGCCAGCAAATAAGAGTTATAAACGGAATTGACGTCAGCAGACCTCTCCCCGGTAAGTCATTGTTATCAAGACACAGATATTTTTAAAAACTTGTTTGAGGTCAGGTTCATTAAAATATAGCTTTTTGTACAAGGCTCCTACCACACTTGACACTCTCATTGACCCCTCGCCCCCACCCCCCGACATACCAAGTAGGAAAGGAACAGGAACCGGTAGGGATGGTTCACTGCTCAACTGAACAGACCCTTTCCAGAAATATGAGTCATTCTTTGGAGAATAAGTCCCTGAAATGAAATTGTACTGCTCGTTGTCTTTCTAAACACAAGAAGATTCACGGAAGCAGAATGACTTCAATGGGTGGGTTTTAACAGGTGACCAGAGAGGGCAAAGTGGGGGAGGGGACTGGGGACCTGCTCCTGAGTTTCAGAGGTAAACAAGAGAATGAGCAAAGGGTGCATCTCTTCCGAGGACCCAAGGTGAAAATGAGTGCTCGCCTCGCTGTCTGAGCCACAATGTGGAATAAGTCATTCTTTTTTTAAACATATTTTTATTGATTTCAGAGAGGAAGGGAGAGGGAGAGACAGAAACATCAGTGATGAGAGAGAATCATTGATCAGCTACCTTCTGCACATCCCCTACTTGGGATTGAGCCCGCAAACCTGGGCATGTGCCCTTGACTGGAATCGAACCTGGGACCCTTCAGTACGCAGACTGATGTTCTATCTACTGCACCAAACTGGGTAGGGCGAACAGGTCATTCTTCATTAGCTTTTGTCGAGTTTGGACTCCACTGGCTGTTACTCCTGCAGCAACCCCGGGATTTCCACAGGAGACCCTATTTCCTGGCCACCGATACCAGGTCTGCTCCGAGATATTATCAAGAATTATGGCGGTGCTCCACACACAGACACATGCATGAGCACACACACATGCAATGCACACATGCTCACACATATGCACACACATGCACAAATACATGCACGCACATGGTAAACAGCACTGATGGCATTTGTAATTCACCAAAACAGGGGCCTGCTGTTTCTGTCAGAGTGTACCCTTATCTGAGGGCCCAGGGCCCAGGGAATATTCAGTTCCTGACTTCTCAATGGTTAGGAAGAAGCCAGGAGCAAACTTCCTGAAAAGGGTACCTGGGGAAACATCCAGTCCCTGGAGGAGAATTCAGACTGGCCGTGTCCCTGAATTGGCAGGCATGTGGGAAAGAGCCGTGAGACTTATTCCACATTGTGGCTCACGGCTTATTCCACAGAGTGACTCAGTGGGACCTGGTTCCTCGGCGTCTCTCAGATGGAAGTGCTTGGTGCAGGCAGAGAGCTGGGCTTTGTCAATGGCAGAGCAGGAGCATCTTGGAGCCCAGGAATGTCCTTGCTTGGACCAGGCGTCACTGAGGCCCATGTCACCTGCCCGAGTTCCTGGAGTCTGACAGTGATGCCCCAGGAGGCATGTGGGGTTCTCACAGACAACATGATATAGAGGATGCCGCCTGCCCCCCTTCCTTTCTCTCAGCACTGACATGCCCCCTCCCAGTTTGTCCACTTAGAGTCATGGTTCCCATTGGGCAGTGCAGACAGACCATCTTGGAAGTGGGCTCAGGTGAGTCCTCCCTGCATCCACCTCGGCGAGGGACCACGGGGTTGGGGAGGAGTGTGAGCCAGGAAAACCCAAATCTCAGACTCGGCCCTTCTGCCTGTGCCCAAAGGAAGATCTATCAGGGGCGGGTGGTGGGACGCGTCAGTGTCTGGGAGTAGATTTGCCAAAAACTTGCGCAGGGTTGCAGGCCATGGGAGAGCAGGCCATGGAGGGAGGTAGCAACCTTTGGAAGTCAGGTAACCCCCAGGAGCTGCTAACTCTGAGGTCCCGTTCCTACCTGCTTACTTCCTGCCTGCTCCAGCTTCAAGCCGGTGTGGGTGCTGGGGCTGCGGGCCCCAGGCAAATGGGTCCACACTACTAGTATGCTGATACATTGGGGTGGTGCCACAGAATGCGCCCCAACCCTTTGGTCCCCTTCCCTGGGCATGTGTCTGTGTCTGTGGGGTGCAACAAGTTGTCCTCAGCTCCCCATCTCTCCCACCTCCCGCCCCATGGTTTTTCCACTGAGGTCAGCCTCTGGGGACAGGCTGGAAAAGGCCTTCTTACCATGGTCATCAAGAAGCCCGTCCCAGCCCTCACTCTGCGGTGGAGAGGAAGGGGGGGAGAAGGGGCTCCCGCTCCCATTCCAGAGCACCTCCTCTGAGCCACATCTCAGGAACACCACCTGCACTTCAGACCTAGTCGAGGCCATGAGCACTGCTGTGTTTTACACCCACGTGATGAGCTGGATTGCCATACATCTCACCAAGAATGCGCCACTGTAGAAAGGGAGGAGAGAGATATGTGTAACCTGGGTGGGGCGCTGTTGTTTCAGTGATGTGGGTGTGGTCACCCCAGGGCCCTGCTGGGGCACTGGGACCTTCCTTAGTGACTCGGGATTAACACGGGCCTGTGGGGAGGGAGAGGGCTATGCAGCTCATACCTGACACATACCACATGGTTACTTGTGAAGAGCTAACCTAAGTGTTGGGCTTTCATGTTTCTTGTATGGGTCACACTTTATCCCTTAGTGATGCAAAAGTGCTGATTCCTTTTTAGTGTAAAAATTAATTCCACTTTAACGTGCAGTATTTTGAAACAGTTGAAACGACTCTCTAATCTTTTTTGAACACCAGCTGGCAGGCAGGAGTTTTCATGGTAGAAGCGGAGCCACCCACCCAGCGGTTTATTGAAGCTTCTGCAGGTGAAGATCAATGGAGACTCCCCTAGGCAGATGTCCCCCCAGCCGATACCAACGCTGCGTAAACTGCTCACCCATCCCAGGCGCCGCCTGCCACCACTACCTGGAACACACCTCCGAGCTCTAAGCCTGGTGGAAACATGGGTTGGAGAAAATAAATAAACAAACCAGAAGGGCGGAGGGACGGTGCCCTGAGTTCCATTTCCTTGAATCCTTCAGGCGTGCAGGACACTCTGGATTGAGCGGGGCTGCCTCCCATGTGCCTCCTGGTGTCTGTGGGCTCATAGTGGGTGCTTTGTCTATAAATGAATTCCGGTGCAGAGCAAGTCAGAGGCAACCCGGATGCTGTGCGTTCTCAATGCCAGCAGTGCCGTCAACAGGCCTGTGACGCATGAAAAATGCAAACGGGAGACCTTATCTCTCACGTCTACCTTTAATCACTGGCCGCCCACCTGGAATTACACCTGGCCCAGTGCTCCGGCCCGCAGGTATTACTCCACGGGAATCTGTGTTTGAGGACCAGCATCAAACGGGCCAAATGTTGCTTCCAAAAAGGAAAGATGGGCAGACAGGGCGCATGAGTGTGGGCAAAGGGGCGCCAGCTCGTGTGGCAGGTCTCAGCTCACAGGTCACTGACCAGCGGGCCTTCTGGGCTCCCTCTCCCCGAGGACTCAGTCACACTCTTTCACAGCGTCCTTTACTCCCCGGCGCCCGGCTCCCGGAGACGGGGACTGTGTCTAATCTCTCTTCACTGTCTACACAACGCAGCACCTGGGGGTCCTCCGGAGACGGCTCCTGGATGACGGCCCGGGATGCCTTGGACAAGCCACACGCGTGGAGAAACCCTGGGTCCTCTAGCCCTGCTTCCCAGCCCTGCTGACGGGATTCTGACCTTCAAATTTAAACATTGGCTCAGCAAGTTCCTTTCAGTACTTTACCCTCAAAATAACCTGACCTTGGGCTTCGTGCATCTGAGTCACAGGCTGGTCGACCGCAACGCCACAGGCAGCTGTGTTCCTGCAGCTGTCACAGCCGCTGGGCACGGAGTTTTCCATGAGTGATGTTGACAGTAATTTTGTGCTGAGGATCTGACTTCTTAAAAAGTGGACTTTTTTGCTCACACTGCTAATATCAAAACATGATACAGCAGACAGCATATCTCATGAGAGTTATTTTTTATTCACTAGCTGTTTGATACAGACGGTAACACCAGCAGCTTGGAGACCTGCCAGTTCTGAAACTTGCCTCCCACAGGGGAAATGTCCTCGGATAAGGAGCGACCCTCCCCATGAAGTCCAGGACCCGCGTTCCCCTGTCCAGAGACTTACATGCAAAAAAAGCACTCGAACTTAAATAAAGGCAACGCTTCACAGCCCTGGAGTGGTTTTCACGGCTTTGAGAATGTAGTTCCTGGGGGAGATGGGGATTTTAATCCTGGCCACAAAACCATCCCTCAAACAACAACCGCTTTTAAGAAGTGCAGTTGCAAAGAGTGAGTTTGGAGGCTTTATTCTCATGGCAGAATTCATTCCTCAGTGCATATGATTGCACTGCCTGTGCTCACGTTGATGAAATATGCGTATGAAATGGTAGACGGGAGAGCCAGGGCCAACGACGTAGGCAAGAGTGATGAGACTGAGAAGCAAGCTCCACCTCAGGATACAGGAAGAACCCTGTATGTCTGCTCGTCATTCCAGGGAGAGGAGGTGCTGCGATGCCTGAGAAAGGAATGTGGACACTGTGGGACCACGGGAGGCAGGCTCGCAGGGCGGTTCCTCCTCCGTCAGCCAGAGCAGTGAGGGAGGAAGCGAGTTGCCAGACTCAATCCAAGGGCTGCGTGTCCTGAAATGACCGGTTTGTAGTTGGAATTTTTTCAACATGCTAAGGCTTGTTGTGATGGATCCAAGTGGAAGACACAACAATGTTTTGCTTTTCCTAGAATAAAATGAAATGATAGCAGAGCTGGACTGTAGCACACATGCTATTCCCTCACAAGACCGTCCAGAACCCACCCAGGGCTGTGGACTGGCTGAGACGTCCCGCAGGGAAAGACCACGTGGGCGTCACCAGAAGTGTCCCTTTTCATTGTGGGTTGTGGGGCGATGGACTCGCCAGAGCATCAATGCGGTTCCCGTCTAGGTCCTTCCCCTGTGCGGGTTTCAGGATCTGTGGGAGGGCTGCGGGTGGGCACCTGACACGGGAAGTCAGAGCCCCTGGTGGAAACAGCCCTGTCTCCTTTCATTCCCAATCTATGCCGACGCCTTACTCTTAATGATAAATTCCTCTTGTATTGGGATTTCTTAAACGTGGGGAGAAAGAGTTTATTCAAGGCTGATATTTTGGTGAAAAGCATCGATCTTAGTACAAATGTCATCTCAGAAGTAAAAAACAGTGTCTTGTTTTGATTTATAAAATTGACAGTGAGAAGGAATGTAACACCTTTCCCCACTCAAGATTTTCTTGTTTGAAGAAACCACACTCACTCGCTAGGAGGTAAGCAGGTGGTCTTTAAAGGGGGCGTGCAAAGAGGTGGCTCAGGGTCCATCTGAGCAAAGATGTAAGGACTGAGTTGAGCAAGACAGTATTATCTCATACAACAGCTTTCCCTGCAGGATATTAAAGTGCTTTATAAATATTAATGACCTCATTCATTCTCCTCACCTTGTATGAACCGAAGACGTGATAGGTGGCTGGTCACCCACCTCCGTGGGCTACTAGCTCGGGATGCCTTTCACGGCCGTCATTTCCAATTCAAAACGCTCTCACCTCCCTGTCGCTCAGAGATGGTAGTGGTGCTGTCTGTTCTACTCACTGCTGCAGGTTCACTAAGCATTTCTGCCGCTGCCCAACCTCTTTCCCTGTTATACTTGTTAATTTAGCGAAATTAGGAAACATAGTTACATAGAAATAAGGGTAAGCCACTCATAAGCTCGTGATCATTAAAAATTAGCATGGATATTTGGTGTGTATTTGCCCTGAAGATTTTCTAAATCATGGGATCATTTCGATTTCCTTCAATACTGTTTCCTGTTTGTTAAAATAATGATATTATTGATCCCACGCATTTCTATTTCCTTCAATACTGTTTCCTGTTTGTTAATATTATTTTTAATATATGTAATTATCTTCAGGTATTATATATCTTTATTTTTAACAGCTGACTATTATTTCACTATATGGGCATGCCACAATTAAATTAACTAAACTCTTATACCTAAACACAGAGGTTGTTTCAACATTTTTGCTGTTATAAACCTCTGCCTCTGCCCCAAGCAATTAGTCTGGTCTGTGTCTTTCTGAACCACTCTCAGTGGCCAAACAATTATTTAAAAACTATCTACTCATCTAAGGGTTTTATTTTGTTTTGTTTTTTTCTTTTACAAAAATGGTATCATTCCCTAAAATTCACTTCTGTCACTTAAAAATACATTACGAAAGTTCTTCCAGAGAATTCTTTAAGTAGCTGCATCATATTTCATAGGTACCACTCACTGTCCAACCATTTTCCCTGATAGGCATTCAGGTTATCTCTTGGTGTTTGTCATAAAATAATCCTGCTCCTGAGATCCCGAAACATAAATGCTGGTATATCCATGTGTTTCCTTCCACGGGGTCAGGGCAAAGCACTGAGATTGCGGAGTCCAATTGCATATTTGTAATGTGAATAGACTCGTTAGATCCACTTCTCAGAATTCAAGTTGTTCTGCCAGTTTCTCTCATGCCCATGCTCTTGCTAGAAATATCTTGTGTGTCAACATATACAGAAGGAGACTGACACTCACAATAGTAATAGGACTTGTTTAAAGCATACAGCTAAATATTTCAGAGTCAGGGCTAGGGCCTCAGTCTCCTAGTTCTTTGGTCAGGACAGATTGCATAAAAAAGAGCTTTTGGGAGGTGCTAGGGAGTTGATAAAGTGATAAAGAAAAGATATATCAGTTAGCTATTGGTGTGTAACAAAGTACCCCAAAACTTAGTAACTTAAAATAAGAGCCATGTATTCAGTTATGATTCTATGGGTCAGCATTTAGGCTAGGCTCTGCTAGGAGGATCTTCTGTCTGAGTTGGGTTCTCCATGTCTGTGTGGTCAGCTGGATGCCACGGTCCTTCTCCCGTGCCTCTCATCCTCCTGCACACTATCCCAGGCCTGCTCTCCTGGCAGTGGCCCAAAGAGAGTGTAAGTGTGGCGAGCTGGCACGGCCATGGCATACTCAGCCCCAGGGCGCCCTATGTGCCATGCCAGCTTAGCCTGGTTCAGTGACCCTGAGAGGGGGCGGTGAAGGATTGAGAAAAGACAGACAAGAGAATGAGCTGGGTCTGGGTGGGACGCTGCTCCCGATGGAGAGACAGCGCCAGTGCCCGTAAGCCGTGTCTTTATTTTATAGCCAGATTCCATGAGGCAAAGGGCATGATCAAGATGTTTACAACATTCTCGTGGGTTTCAATCCTACTCAACTACATGCACCTGAACTCTATCAAGCCCACATCATTCAGGCACGTGGGGCCATGTGTTCGAACCATAGGTTCAAGCTTACCACTATAGCTGTTGGCTATAATTGTACTGGGAGGGCTCTGCCCTCCTAGCTGGGACTTGCATGTGGCAATGAGAGGACTGTGCCCTCTCATCAGTCCAAGGCTTAAACCTGTCCAAACACTGTAGCGGCTCCCTACATGTAAGACCTCCCAAAGCTTAGGCTCAGATCAGGGCATTTCCACTTGTGCTATACTAGATGGTCCAAGAGAGTCACAGGGCCAGTCCAGACTTAAAGGGTGATGAAATAGGACTCGCCACTTACTAGGGGAAGTTGCAGAGCCTCAGAGCAAAGGGCTTGGGCAGAGGCGACTGAGAGAATGGGAGCCAAGCTTGCAAGCAATGAACCACATTCTCAGGCGCATTAAGTTTTCCCCACTTTCCAAACGATCACTCTGGTATCTTGACATGGCTGTTTGGAAAGTCATGGCTCTGTAAGACAATAAAGAAAGTCCTATTTGTAGTGGAATTTCAAAAAGTTATCCCAAGATACCTGAGGCACATTTGGAGCACCACCATATTAGGTCAGACTTCTTTCCAATTTTAAAAATAGATTTGTCAGATACAAATTAACCACTACGGCTGTTTTAGTCTCATTACTTGTACTGCGTTATATGGAGAGTTGCTGACTCATCTCTTCTTTATTGCTCTGCAGCTGTGAAGAGCACTGTTTGGGGTTGTTCTTTTGTGTCTTTTTTGGTGCCTGTGCCTTTTTAAAAGTATGTCTCTGTAATTCTCCATCTCATACAATAAACAAATGAAGAGGTGGGCTTTAGAGGTCATAAGAATAGCAGGGAATAAGTGCAATTAAACACAGTAAGCTTCCTTTTGGTATTTCAGCAAGAGTGTGCCCTTGGAGATGAGGGAGGCATGTGGGACAGGGCCGATGGGCGACCCTTGGCTGTGACACAGGGCTCAGGCGAATATAGTGGGTGGGTGCAGAGGCAGCCCCTTAGGGTGATTAGGAGTGCCCGGGAGAGAACAAACTCTAAGTTTAAAAACTTCTGGCTTTAGCCAAATACAAAATGGGTCTAGGATGTGGGCTGAGGACAGGGAGGGAGCACACACGTTAGTATTCTGGTTGTCCTTTCCTGCATCAGCAGCTCAGGGTGGAAAATGACTTCTGTTACATTCCTGTTTGTCGGTAGTTACAGATCAGCAGGGAACGAAAAGAAACTAACGTGACACTCTGCTGGCTTTCTACACTGGGCTTCTTTCGAGGTGTGAGTGGGGCAGCCGCTGGTTCTTCCTTGCTGGGCAGAGGCCAGCGACACCCGCTGGGAGCCGCGTTCTGAAGGTGGGGTCCAGTATTCCGGCATCTCTCACGGTGGGAACCCGGGGAGGCACCTCAAATACGAATGTCCGCAACAACTCTAGATTTCAGAGACTTTCTGTACCAGAAATTCCCCTCTGAGGGAAACAGGAGACACGGGCAATTGGAGACCCTGTTGTTTATTTGGATGTATGAAAAGAAATGGGTCAGCTATGTGTTTCCATAGAGACTCATTGAAATCAGACAAACTGTCACCAATACTGATTTATTTTCTTATTCAAGCCCTTTTAAAAGAGCATTTTAGTCTGAGTTGGTTCTTGAATATAAACAAGAAAACCAAGTTATCTTTCTCAGTAGTTATGTCTGCCACTTGCAAATAGGACTTAAAAAAATAGTAAGATTAAGATTATCCAAATGCATGCCATACCAGTTTGTGGAGCAAATATAGCACATGCTTTACATACAGGGGTTGTATTCTGGGCATTTTCAATTTAATTCTAGTTCTTAAGGTCATATTTGTTCTTGCTTTATGCCAAACGTATTTGCTGTTGGTGACCTCGGCAGCCACGTGACAAGGGTTTGGGTTACACATGTGGACACGTCAGATGCACTCCTGGATGACCAGTTCGAATTAGACTTTTAAATCCAAGGCAAGATAAGGCGGGGCATGTGGAACACAGCTGTGCACTGGGGAGTCCAGTCATTTGGGCCATTTTAACCATTGAGGTGAATCGCAGCTGAACTGTCCCAATGCCCCTCAGGCGGTCGGGTCAGTAGGCATGTGTGGCCCCAACTTCCCAGTTAGGGTGAAATGGAGAAACAGCCCACAGCTGGGCCCTGCCGCCCAGGAATGTGGGTCAGAGGATCCTGTTCCGTGCGGTAGGTTTTTCCTGTCTGGACCGTTTCCTTTGCTCAGCTCTTGACCTTTGCAGACACAGAATAAGTGGGTCAGTTCTAAACCATGGGACGTGGAGAGCAAGTCTTATCATTTGTTCCAGACTCGTGCGGCAGAGCCAGGGAGGCTGCGCTGCACGTGGGTGGTCCGGGTGTGTGTGCAAGAGTGTGGATGAGAGGGTTCGTGTGCATGAATGTGAGTGTCTGTATGAGTACGAGAATGCGTGTGTATGTAGATGTGCCTGTGTGTGTGTGTGAGTGTGGATATGGGTGTGCCTGAGTGTGAGTGTGCGTGTGCCTGTGCTCTCAGAATGCAGTGAGGGAAGCAGCACAATACATATCCTTCACCGACAGTTAACCCTTAGTTGCCTGGGTCTTGACTTCCCCAGTGACCAAGATGACCCAGGGTCATTCTTCCTCTTTTCTTTTTTAGTTCTGGTAACCCACTGCCATTGGACCAGCCTCTTCCTCTTTTCTACTTGTCTCTCAGAAAGTTCCTATCTTCACAGGTATGTTGGTGGGAGGAAAAGAAGGAAAAAATTCCTGGAGTATGATGGAAAGGGCGGAAGTTGAAACTTTTGGCTAAAATTAGGTGAGGTTATGATGGATCAGCACAAAAGTAAGGAGCTTAAGTGACTGGCTTCCCTTCTGCACAGGTCAAGGATCCTGTGTCCTGTTCCTCTAGCACAAATGTTTGTCCAATCAATGTATTCTTCTGTATTTAAGCAATTATTTTCACCCACATAGACAGGCACCAGTCCAGAGCTGGTGTGTGATGAGAAGGCGGTGATCACAGTGCTTGGCAAGGTGGGAACGGGACCTCCTGCACAGAAGGCTGCTCTTCTATTTTAAAGAACGTGAACTGTCCACTCACGGGCAGAGGGGCTCAGGCCCCCAACCCCCCACATGTCCTGGCCGTGGCGGCAGTAGAGGGCAGCCCGTGCTTGTTCTCCTGGGGTGTGTCCAGCCGCGCCGTGACTCTCCGATGACAGCCTCCTCCCACTTGTACGTGGCTAGGAACCTGCAGACACAGTTCAGGTTATTGAGAAGTTGTCAGGTGGTGCCGTTCATCCCTTTCCTCAGATTGCTGATCCTGAGAAATGAAAATCAGGCGTAACCCATGGAAGCTACAGAGGAGAGTCCTTTTTCTTGCTGTTTTCTGGGAGTACCTGCCAAGGTGGAAACCTACACATCGAAATTTAACTCACTAGTCCCTTCAAGTGCTAGACAAATCTGGAAAGTAATGCCGAGTGACAAAATAATAGCTATTTGTTGGTCTTCAAGTTATTTCTAAGGTGTGTGTGTGTGTGTGTGTGTGTGTGTGTGTGTGTCTGTGTGTGTTTTAAGCATCCTGTTAGGAAGAGTAAACTACCTTAGCCCTGGCCAGGTGGCTCAGTTGGTTGGGTGTCGTCCCGTCCACCAAAAGGTTGCTGGTTTGAGCCCTGCTCAGGGCACATGCCTAGGTTGTGGGTTCCGTCCCCAGTCTAGGTCCCTGCAGAAGACAGCTGATTGATGTTTCTCTCTCCCTCTCTCTCCATCTCCCTTCCTCTCTCTCTCTAAAATCAATAAAAACATTAAAAAAACAATAAAAATAATAACTTAAAATAGTAAACTACCTTAAAATAAAGTGAAAAAGAAGAAGAAGGAAGGGCAGGCAGCCTTTCTTTGAGAATGTGAATTTATAAACTGATGAAAATTTATTATTCCTATTTACAACAGACTGTGTAGTGTTCCAGTCCCCATACAGGCCTCTTTGATAAACACACAAGAATAATCTAAAAGCCAATGACCATATAGGATAACTATGTACCAAAATTGTCAGTATTAGTATCAAATTTTAAGAATTTCTTGCAAATTAAGAATGATAGACATTCTAACAGAAATACAGGTAAATAACATAATAAACACTATATAGAGGAAGAAGAAAAAGGTCAGTAAATATCTGAGTACTTTTGGCTAAAATTAGGTAAGCAAAGAAACGCATCTTAAAATACTGAAACTCTGGCAGCAATGAATGAGCACGCCTAGCACCCATCCAGATCTGGGGTTCCAAAGCCCATCTCCAGTGAAAGGAACCAGGGCTCCTGGAAGACGTGACACTTTAGTGAAAACAAACGAAACAAATCTAGGTGGTCTCAAATGAGAAGGAAAAAAAAGTGTGTTGCATTTTTTAAAAACAACACCTGGGAGAATACAGGCCCAAATGTAACACAGATGACACTTATCTGTGTACTGCTCAAATTAGGTTAGATTACAAAATTTTTAAAAAGTCATACCTAAATCAACATAACACGGTTGAAAAAGACTGGGGCTTGGTTCACATTTAAAGCCATGGGCATCTATTTCAGAAGTTGGTGTGTTCTGGAGGGTGGACTCTAGCAGCCTCACATGGACGCAGGGGCCGTGAGCCAGGGCAGATGCAGGGGTGAGACTCCACTGCACGGAGGGCTGTGGGCTTGCTGACCCTTTCTATAGCAATGTAAAGAGCTCCATCCTATATAATAAAAGCCTAATATGCTAAGTGTTAGGCCGTCTGGTTGTCCGTTCAACCAATCAAAGCATAGTATGCTAATGATATGCTAAGGCCGCTCAACCACTCACTATGATGTGCACTAGCCACCAGGGGGCAGACAGTAGACCAGTCGACCAGTCGCTATGATGTGCACAGACTACCAAGGGGCAGATGCTCCGACTGGTAGGTTAGCTTGCTGCTGGGGTCGGCCTATTGGGACTGAGCAAGATGGGCTGGACATGCCCTGGAGCCCTCCCACAGTCCCTCCCCCGCTGGCCAACCTCCCGCATCCCTCCTGGCTCGATCGTGCACCAATGGGGTCCCTCGGCCTGGCCTGCACCCTCTCGCAATCCTGGCTGAGGGAGACCGCCCCCCCCCATCCGAGTGCACAAATTTCGTGCACTGGGCCTCTAGTTTCCTTATAAGTGCAGCAGCTTATTAAAGAGTCCTGATTTAAAGGGCTGACTTTGGATAAATCTGTCTCTTATTTCAAAGTCTTTAGATATGGGTAACCTAAAAAAATTGGGGAAACTAAAAGGTTCTATGTTTCTGCTTCTAAGGAATGGGGATCAGCTTTTCTTACACTGAGATTCCATAATAAACACATGCAGGCCTTTATACCCTGGGCTTTTTGTTAGGGCCAGTACATAACATGGGTTATGTCGACTAACACACAGTATAATCTTAAAAGAGGGTCTTGTGCGGAAACACAGGCTTGGGAAGCTAAGCTCTCACCAGAGACCCCGGGAGCAATCACAGCCCCACCCCAGGCCTGCAGTCTTTCTGACCCACTCTCCAAGTCCATTTAATGAAGCCTTGTATCTTTTCGAATTGCCTTTCTGGCTCTAATATTCTGGAGCTCTCTGATTTGGGATCACGCAGCAGAAGCCCCAAAAATCCCACTCGTGGAGCGGCCATCTTTCCAAACTCAGAGTCAGGGTGCTGCTTCCAGAAGTATTCATCCACCTAAAGCAGGAAGCCCAAGTACTGACATTTCCAGGGTATTTCATTTGCTTATGGAGAGAACTAAACAATATGATACAATGGACCCGCAGGTCATTTAGGGCACAGCGTGGATGGGTGAGTATAGCATGGATACCAAGCAAAGTCAGGAAGAGACTTGGTCTTTAGAGCTCTCGCTCCCTTCCTGTCTGTCTTCAATTCTTTCCTTATTTGGTGCCACACGTCTCCCCCAAAGAGGCCAGGTCCCCAGCACTTCCAGATCAAGTCCACAAAATTAATACTTCTGGTTCCATTTCTTTCACTCTTCTCAATCTTTCATTTCCATGGTGCCTGACTGCTGGTAGACAAGGAGGTGATTGGAATAATTTACACTAAGGTGTGAATGGTCCACTGCAGACCCCTTCATTCTGTGATCCTCCTCCCAGGGCACTGAAAGGAGTAGCTGGGAAATCCAAAGGGAATGGAAAGGTCAGAGTTACATTCATTTAAATAATATTATTTAAGCACTGCCATGGGTAGCCCGTAGTTCCCTACCTTCTGCATGGAGATGGTATTGTTAATATTACACATTTAAAGCTATGATTTCCAAACTTCGGATGGTGCAGCATTATCAGATAAAAAATGAGCATCTTAAATGATTGAATAAATATATACATATACACACAATCACTGCACTGAAATGCTTACTATAAACATACAGGTTTTAAAGAGTGAGAGAAAAATAGACAATATTTTAAAACTATTTTATTTTTACTTTAAAAATATATCTTTTGCTCTCTCTCCAACTTGTGTTTGAGAGGAAGTAGTAAGAATGAAATACTTCTCACATGAACACCACACACACACACACACACACACACACACACACACCACACACGAAACGCTGAAAGAAAACCAGTGAGTGTCTCTTGCCTTTCTTCGGGGCCATCTGTCCCCACCCAACAGGCAACAGAGGAAGGGGGGAGGGATCAGTCTGTACAGTGTTAGTAGTTTGATTTAAAAAAGAGAGAGATAAAGTTCTAGTGGCTTCTTCTGGTACCCCAGTTAATTATCTTGAGGGTGCATTCACTGATCTGCATGCCTTATTTAAAACGAGGGCAGGGTTAGATCCAGGTTTTGTGGAACCTGGGACCGTCTCAATTTCTGAGGAGAGGAAACTCTTTAAAGAAAAACAAACAACACAACAAAAATCTTACTTTTGCAACTTTTACAAACTCCATGACCCTAGGGACACATGACTAGGGCTCTCCCCAGGCGATGGTAGGGGCCCCTATGGGGGTCTCCTAGCTGGGAGACAGCCTGGAGCAGGTTTGAGGAGGCTGCTCCTGAAATGAGCAAGCTCGGAGGGAGAGCGCCTTTGCCAGAGGGTGCTCAATGGCCTGGAATTTAGATTTCCTTCCCTGGTTGGGTCCTCAACACACTCCCCTCTTAGAAAGTCCTGCCTTCTGTGCTAAATTGTTTAAAGCACAGTGAACTCTGAGGTCTGGCGCTGATAAGAATGGAACAAATGTTTAGATAGCATTACAGCCATTTGCCCTTGCTGTCTGCTTTTCTTCGCACTTCCCCCCTCCCCGCCCCCCAAACTCTGAGCTGTGGTCTGGGACAGCAGTGCCCCTGGCTGGAGGAGGAGGATGCACAGCTCTCTGGTAAAGAACAGCCTGGACTTCCTAAAGTAAGTCAGCTGTCAGCTCCCGCCCATTAAGGGGGCCCCTTTCCCCTACTCCTTCCTTGCGGGCGAGAAATTTGAGATGGAACTGGTCTTGCAGAAATCTCTGCTGTCTCCCTTTTAAGGCATCGTGTTCAATGTAAGAGGACCACGGAAAACCCAAGCAAAGGCCTTGGCTCATAGAGGACCCTTACGTCCTGGAGAACACTGAAGTCCAGGAGGGGAGAGCCATGCCCTTGAAGCTGGGGTTATTAAGGGGTTAAAGTGTGGACTCCAACGTGGTAAACAGTGGGAATGCCCAAGGGAGATTTAATTTTTGAAAATGACAAAGCCGTTCCTTCTCGCCACTCATTTTTCCACTTGTGCACACTGGAGGGGAGTGCCTGCCTCCACGTCATTCTCTTCTTATATTCCTGACATTTCTTCCATTTCTCTGTCTTCTGAGTGTTGGAGGTAAGACTAGGGAGACAGCTGCAGCCCAGCGGTGCCGCAGGGACCCCACATCCTCTGGGGGGGGGGGGCAGTCTGCGGTGCCGGCTTTCCAATGCCATGAGGCAGTGCCTCAGGAGGCCGGGCCTGGGGACCATCAGCCTCGGTCTGTGTCTGAATGTCAGGAGAGCTCAGGCTTCCTGGGAACGACCCGACAACCAGCTTCCGGCCACGATGGACGTACTGGACCGTGGCTCTGTGTCTGGACCCCCTGGATGACCCGGCTGACCTCTCACCTCTGCCGGGACACTCATTCCTGCGCCCCCTCCTCCGCGGGAGCTGGTCTGCGTTGCAGGCGCTCTTCAGCCCGTCGCGGTGCGTTTCCCAAGCCCGCAGGCTCTGCTAGCCGTGGCTGTCGTGGCCTTTCGTGCTGGATGCAGGGCGCCCACGGGCAGCGACCGAGCAGGTGAACCTGTGGGCTCATTCACGGATCCAGGCCTCTTTCTGAGGCTTCATTTTCTGAGCAGGTGCTGCGTCCAGCCCACCTTGTGGAAGTCGGGTCTCCTCTGGCCCAGCCACCGAACCTGCTGGGCAGCCCCTGGGCGCGAATCCGCTCGGGACTAAGCGGAAATTCTCTGAAACCAAGCGATTCTCACTCAGCTCGGACGTGGGGGCGAGGCAGGCCTATTTACCCGTCATGCTCAGGGCGACCTGGTGCGGTCTGCGAGCTGCCATGTGATTGGCCTACTCCACGTGACCGGTGAGTGCAGCCAGGGGACTGGTTGGCTCATGTCATGTGACTGATACATCCTCCAATCAGCTGGCTGCTGGGGAGCCTGCGGCTGGAGGCGTGTGATTTCAGAGCCACGCAGACCCCAGGTCTGCACCCTCCGCTGGACTCGCATCCAGGCCCGCGTCTTCCTCCCTGACCCGTGGGAGCCCTTAGAGCACCGGAGGGTGAGTACTCGGGTTCTGGTTAGAGCCAGCTGAGGGTGGACAGGCCGAGCGCGCAGGGAAGCGTCAGTGCGCCCCCTGCTGGAATTTGTGTATAACATGAGCTCCAGAAAAGGTCAAGTGCATTAAAAATTCATCCAGATAACAGGACACTTTACCTGGGACGTGGTTTAACGTAAAACACAGCTCTGAGGAAAGAGAGTCATGTTCCGAAACCCTGAGGCCCCGCATCGCTGACGGTCAGGTTATTGAACAGAAGCGGAGGTTTCTGCAGAGGGAACGACAAACCAATAAGCAGGCTGTTGAAGGGATTTCCTGTACGTTCAACAGGCAGGTGAGAACGCAGACATCTGCTGGGCGGGGCGGGCTAAACCACTGTCCTTCCACGTCCCTAAACTGCCCTGCGCCCTCCATAGCCACATGCCAGCCGCGGGACTTCGAACGATGTTGTGTCGTGCGCTGTGGAGGTCCCCACTTCGCACTTGTGAAGTCTGCATGTCTGAGGATAAACTCCCCAAGTCCCCACCCGCTGTCTGCAGCTCAGGAGCCTGGAGACCGTGGTTTAGGCACCACTGCCACCTGGTGGCCGCAGACTCGAACTACACTCCGGGGTTTTTGTTTCTTTTTTTTGGAAGGGTGAAAGTAATTCCCTCTAAACCAGTGGTTCTCAACCTTCCTAATGCCGCGACCCTTTAATACAGTTCCTCATGTTGTGGTGACCCCCAATTTCATTGTTACAAATTGAACGTAATTAAAGCATAGTGATTAATCACAAAAACAATATGTAATTATATGTGTGTTTACGATGGTCTTAGGCAAGCCCTGTGAAAGGGTCATTTGATCCCCAAAGGGGTCGAGACCCACAGGTTGAGAACCGCTGCAAACGTTGAGTGTAAGTTTATAGTTATGAAGCTTCTGCAAAGTACGTGTCAGGAAAATGGAAGCAGCGAGTGTCTGGGAAGGATGGGAGCCCTGGACAGTTTCCAGGGCTGCCTGATTCTGGGCTTCACAGGACTGCAGTCAGTTTGAAATGGTTTGAATTCCCATAGCATCAGGTATCCCGGAAATGACAGAGCCACAACATGTGACAAAGATGAGGTTATCAATGATTTGAATGACCTTTCATTTGGGATTGTCTCGTTCACTCTCTCCATTTGGATCTCAAGTTGCTTTCAGTGAGCCCATTTATGACATCTATACTTGAAGTGCAGAAGAGGCTGACCTGATCCCACGCTTCCACCCTTGAACTCTGGCTCTTGGCCTGCACAGGTCTGGAGGGAGCCCAACTCTGATCAGAAAGAACCCAGCGAAGAATAAAATACCACTCCAGAACATAACAGTCCTCCATGCAGGTGGAATCTACACCTCAGAAAACCAGGTTAGACGATTAATGAAGCTGAATAGCAGATGATGTCCCTAAATAAGTGTTTCCTTGCTCTTCAGAGCCCTGCACTCCCCATGTTTATACTTTTTAACTTCAGGTTTCTTGAGGTCGTTGGCCTTACACTTCACTAAGCCAGTTTAGAGGAGAAAAAGGGCAAAAGTGAAGAAAGGAAGGGACCTGTGTCTGTGGTAGGTTTGGCCCAGTGCTCTGTGATTTTCTAGAGTTCCTCCACTTTACACTGTGAAGTGACAAACCAAGGCAGAGAGAATTTACACATGGCCCATGTTAAACAGCATGGAGGTGGCAAGAATAAACTGTGACACTAGATCTCCCTGCATGAGTGCAAAGGATAGACACTTCTCAAGCAGGCCTGCAGCCTGTTGAGGCCTGACTCCTTCCCTCCTCCTCCTCAAATGGTTTCATGATAAACTTCCCAAGGAGCTGCAATATTTTACGTCATCCCAGGAACTAAAAGTGAGGAAGGTTCTCAGAAGAGAAGGCATTAAATCCATGCTGTCCTTTCTTTCCTTATTATGCATGAACAAGCTCGGTGCAGAAGAAGGCAGCAAGAGTAAGGATTTTTAGCCTGAATTCAGGAAGCAGGCGTCTTAATTTTTAGAGCTGCTCTGTCACACACTTTATAGCTTCCTCTTCTAACTGCTAAGTGCCATAAATCTCTCGAGTCTCTGGACTGAAAACTCTCATGTAAACACCAGCAATGAGTTGCCACTGAAACAGAGCCGGGAAGCGAGTGACCCGTAAATAAGGAGCATGTTCAGGCCTTGGCTGTTGAAGTCCACTGTCCATCCACATGCAGGCAGTGGAGGCAGATTGCCTTGCTTCCTGGTTATAGCAATCTGGGCAAAAAGGGAGGCCTGAAGCTACAACGCCATCTGGTCTAGATGCTAGATGCGGGCCTGCCCTTGGTCTAGATCAGGGGTGGGCAAACTTTTTGACTCGAGGGCCACAATGGGTTCTTAAACTGGACCGGAGGGCCGGAACAAAAGCATGGATGGAGTGTTTGTGTGAACTAATATAAATTCAAAGTAAACATCATTAAATAAAAGGGTTTGGACTGAAGAAGACTGAATGCTGCTTGGATGGGTCTGTAAAAATCACTCTTCTTCTGCTAGACATTTTCTATAAGCTTTCAGTCCTTTTCCTGAATAATCAGAGTTAAATTACGTCTGGCAATAGGATCTGGGTCTATGACTTTGACCACTTCTAAGACACATGTCTTAAGAGCTTATTAAGAGCTATATTTTCCTCAATACAAATTTCTTTGAGCTAATTCAGGGGTGGGCAAACTTTTTGACTCGAGGGCCACAATGGGTTCTTAAACTGGCCCGGAGGGCCGGAACAAAAGCATGGATGGAGTGTTTGTGTGAACTAATATAAATTCAAAGTAAACATCATTACATAAAAGGGTACGGTCTTTTTTTTTTTTTTAGTTTTATTCATTTCAAACGGGCCAAATCTGGCCCGCGGGCCGTAGTTTGCCCACGGCTGGTCTAGATGCTTCCACAGTGCAGGTGGCCCTGACAACAGGCATCTGAGGGTGGCTGTGATGAGGTCAGGGTACCTGGGCAGCAGCCCCATTGGGAATTGAAGACTGGCTGTGTGCCAGGCACTTCTCATTGGTAATGGTGATTAAACTACATGGTGAATGGCCCCCCCCCCCAAGTCTGTCTCTGTCGGCTCTGGCAGTGTGCAAGAGCCACGTTGAAGGACTTACTGCAGACTTCTCTGGGATTCCTATCAGATGGGAACAGGTGGATGGAGGAGAACCTCAGAAATAAGGATAGATTTTACTGTAGAGGGAGGGGCCTGCAAATTTCTTTTTCTGCAAAGGGCCAGGTAATAAACACTTTAGGTTTTGTAAATTACACAGCTTATTTCAACCCCTTCAGTGCTCCATGGCACAGACATTGCCACACACCGTGCCTGAATGAGTAAGCCTGGCTGTGTTCCAGTAAAACTTTATTTACAGAAAAGAGGTGGTGGGTGGGATTTGGCCCTCGGGCCTTGTTTGCCGACCCCTGGGATGAGGGAAGGAGCAGAGATGTTGTCATTAAACCCAAAATCCAGTTCCTGTTCCACCATACAACAGATTCATGACCTTAGGCAAATTTTCTGTGAGCCTGTTTCACCATTAGTGAAAAGGGGTTGATGACACTACTGCTCAGAGTTGTAGTAATGTGTGCACAGAATGAACATGCAATAAATATGAGGTTCTCCATCAAAACACCCCCTGTTCTTGGATTGGATTAGCTGCAGGTGACCCTCATAGTCTTTGTTGGTCGGTCATCTTTGCTTTATTTGTTGGACCTGACTCAGAGTGAATGAAGTGTCTTTCATTCTATTTGTATTCTGAAAGTAGGTCTTTCCAAACTCACTGATGTGCTATTTCAAGCCGTCTGGCATAGTTCAGGGCTGTGCGGAATCCCCTGGCAATTTCACCACGCCAGAACACTGGCTACCCTAAAATTTTAAAATTATAACAGAATCCAAAACAGATGTACCAGATCTAGGGAGGGCTAGAGCAGTGTTAATTTGTTCTATGGGAATGCCCTTCATAAGCACATTGTTAGGCAGACATTTGTGATAAGAGCCAAGCAATAAAAAATCCCAGCATGTTCTAAACACTGCAGTGTTGGCAGTTTGCGACAAAATTTGGAAGGCCTGGAAAACTGAAACAGAACTGACTAAATTTATGGCTCAGCCTTTCGTGAAAATGAAGATGTCAGAGAAATGAGGATTTGGATGGGAAAAAATTAGATCGTATTTAGATGAGTGGAACTCTTAAGTATGACACTGATTGGTACTTGGTTATTTAGAATGTGAACTGGGCCAAGTTGCTGCTGGATTCTCTGTCAGGGCAAGTTCATAATATAATGAACAGGAGCTGTATGAGGCATGCTGACTCAAATACTGCAAGGTTCAGGAAGTAGAGGTAGGGCAATTATGAACATTATTTATAAAAATGTATAAACTAGAATAAGAAGATGACAATAATGCTATTTTTATATCAAAACCCGTGTCCTTGCAGAGTGAAAAAAGCTGTTAGAGAGATAATTAAAGCTGTGTAGAATTGGTTTCCAAGATCTCATGAAAGTTGTACAAAGGAAAAGGAAGAATAAGGCTTTTAAAAATATAGCTATAAAGACTAAAAGCTTTGTCCCTAAGGCAAAGTGTAAGAAATGCTGCTTTCCCATGGTACTAGAAGTTCTAGCCAGAGCAGTTAGGCAAGAAAAAAAAGAAATAAAATACATCCAAATTGGAAAGGAAGAAGTAAAATTATTTCTATTGCAGATTCCATGATCCTACATAATAATTCTAAAGAGTCCCCAAAAATGAACCCTGCTAGAGCTAATAAGCAAATTTTGCAAAGTTGCAGGTATAAGATCACATACAAAAACTAGTTGTATTTTGTATACTACCAATGAACAATTTGAAGAGGAAATTAGGAAATAATTCCATTTACAATGACATCAAGAAAAAAAATACAATACTTAGGAATAATTTTAATCAAGAAGGTGATAGATTTGTGTACTGAAAACTATAAAACATTGCTGAAAGAAATTTAAGAAGACCTAAATATGCAGCTGTAAAAAGAAGAATCTCTTACCCTTTGAGAAAGCATGGAGGGACCTGGAGAGTATTGTGCTAAGCAAAATAAGCCAGTGACAGAAAGACAAGTATCACACGATCTCACTTATATGGGAATCGAATGAATAAAATAAACCGATGAACAAAAAAGATACAGAGACATTGAAGCATGCAACAGACTGACATATTTCAGAGGGATGGGAGGGAGTGGGAAGAGATTAACCAGTGAACTTATATGCATAGCCCATGGACAGACAATAGTTCAGGGAAGGTCTGGAGAGGGGAAAGGAGTGGGGTGGAGGGGGTCAATGAGGGTAAAGTGATGGACATCTGTAATATTTTAAACAATAAAGATAAATTTTTTAAAAAGAGGGGGGAAAGGACCTAAATAAATGACAAGACACGTTTTTATGGTATAAAAGACTTCATATTGTTAAGACAATAAAACAATTTACAAATTCAAATGCAATTCCTGACAAAATTCTAACAGTATTACAAGGAAATCTGAATGGCCAAAACAATCCTGAAAATGAAGAATAAAGTTGAAGGACTCACACTTTCTGATTTCAAAACTTAGTTCAGAGCTATGGTAATCAAAACAGTGTGGTACTGGCATAGGATAGATATATAGATCAAAAGAATAGGTTTGGAAATATATAAATAAGCCTATATCTATGGCCAAGTGATTTTCAATAGGGTGCCAAGATCATTCAACAGAGAAAGAATGTTCTCTTCAACAAACGGTACTGGGACAACTGGATATCCACAAAAGAAATGAATGAATTTGTAAAAGAATGAATTTGGACCCCTACCTTACACTATATATAAACAACCCATGAGTCAATCATCTAAATATGAGATCTAAACTATAAAACTTTTAGAAGAAAATAGGAGTAAATTTTCATAACCTTAGATTTGGCAATGGATTCTTAGACATTACACCAAAAGCACGAGCAGTAAAAAATAGATAATTGGAGCTGATCAAAATTAAAATGTATCACAAAGTGCATTTCAAAGACAGCGAAATGAAAACGTACAGAATGGGAGAAAATATTTGCAAATCACACATATGATAAGGGATAATATCCAGAATATATAAAGAACTCCTACAACCCAACAACAAGACAACCTGATTAAAAAATGGTAAAAGGACTTGAATGGACGCTTCTCCAAACAAATTATACAAATGGCCAAGAGGCACGTGAAAAGATACTCATAATTATTAATCATCAGGAAGAGGGAACCACAACAGTGGCTATAATTAAGATTCAAAAATGAAGACAAAAGTGTTGTTGGGGATGTAGAGAAATTGGAACCCCTGTATGTTGCTGGTAGAAATGTAAGAGAGTGTAGTCCTTGTAGAAAACAGTATAGATCAGTGGTTCTCAACCTTCCTAATGCCGCGACCCTTTAATACAGTTCCTCATGTTGTGGTGACCCCCAATTTCATTGTTACAAATTGAACGCAATTAAAGCATAGTGATTAATCACAAAAACAATATGTAATTATATATGTGTTTTTCGATGGTCTTAGGCGACCCCTGTGAAAGGGTTGTTCGACCCCCAAAGGGATCGGGACCCACAGGTTGAGAACCGCTGGTATAGATTCTCAAAAAGTTAAAAATAGAATCACTGTATGATCCAGCAGTTCCACTTTTGAGTATGCAGTGCCGCGCCACATTATAATGCTTCTTCGGTCAGTGACGTACTGCATGTACAAGAGTGGTACACCATTTGTCCAGGTGCGCAGCAGGCTGGACCAGCTAGGTTGGTGGAAGTGCCCTCTGTGATGTTCACACAACAAGAAAATCGCCTAATGATGTATTTTTCAGGACATATCCCTGTGTTAAGTGGTGCATGACTGTATACGAAAAATAATTGAAAACAGGAACTCAAGCTGGAAACAATCCAAATGTCCATGGATGGATGATTGATAAATGTGGTATAACTATACAATGGAATATTATTCAGCCTTGAAAGGAATGAAATTCAGACACATGCTGTAACATAGACGAATCTTGAAGATGATGTGCTGAGTGAAAGAAGTCAGTTACAAAAGGCCACTGTTGTATGATTCTATTTATGTGAAAAGTGGAGAGAAAAGGTAAATCCATGGAGACAAATCTCAGATTGGTGGTTGGTGGGGGGTGGGGCAATGAGGAGTGACTGCTGAATGGGCACACGGTTTTATTTTGAAGTGATGGCAATGTTTGGAACTAGATAGAGGTGGTGCTTTTACAATGTTGAGGATGTACAAAATGCTGCTAGATTGTGCAGTTTAAAATGGTTGATTTTATGTTATATGAATCTCACTTCAGTAATTTTTAAAAATTAATAGCTAATAGCAATAACTACTTTTTAAAACACTGTATTTGGAGCTGTATTATGTGATTTACATATATTACCTTTTACCACAACGATCCTGTGAAGCTGTAGTATTAGTATCTCAATTTTATACCTGAGGAAACTGGTAGAGAGTGTTGGCCATCCAGGTGGGAAATAGGTAGATAACTTTATACAACACGGTGATAGAGTTTTTATTTGGTAGAGTAATGCTAATTGCTACAGTTTATGAGCATGTACCACGTGTGTGGAGTGGTTTCTTCACAAAAACCCAAGAATGGAAATCACCTCCTGCCCTCCTTACGAACAGTAACTGGGCTCAGGGTCTTGGCTAAGAATGAACTGAGTGCGTCTAAGCAGTTGTTTCAAAGTGTTGGGTAACCAAGGATGAAACCGTTGATAGGAAGTGGCTAACTGAGGAATCTCTTTTCTATTCTAGATGGACTAAAAGGCACAGTTGTAAAGGTGGGGTGTGGGGAGAGGGTTGAGAGGTGTTGATGTAGTAAAAGAAACCATCTGGGACTTTAGAACCAGTTATAAGCAGTACTTACGTATCTTTTAAAGTTTGTGGTTCTGGTTTTAGAGCTTGAGGAGGAGGTCAGGTCCCCAAGAACCCTCAGTCATTGCACAGTTTTTACATCAATTCAGAGTTAGTGTGATGCTGTTGCAATATAATAAGCTTGAACCAAGCTTTGTTGAGACAGACACAGAGAGAGAGAGAGAGAGAGAGAGAGAGAGAGAGAGAGAATGAATGAGAATGATGGTGCACAGAAAACACCAGTTTCTAGTGTCTGGGCCAGAAGGAGGACATGGCCTAGAGAAGCAATCTTAAAGCCTTTCTTTACCTGTCCTGAGAGATGGTACAAAATGGAAGAGGAGACAGAAAATGTGAACATGATGTTTGCATACTAGGTCCTTGTTTTCCTTCTTCCTTCTTGATCTGGGGGAGATGGAACTTTAAAATACCCACATGGGGAGACCTCTATAACTTTCGGAGGCAAGAGAGCCATCCGGTCCCTAGGGCCTTGTTGTTCCAGCATGTCCCCTGAACCTGGAGCTGTGCCCCATGTGGCCCTCTCTGGGCTCTCGTCTCCTTGCCTATTGCTGCCCACTCTCCCCTGCTTTCCCATTATGCTGAACCTCTGATGGTTTCCCCTGAGAGCCCAGGCCTCAATTCTCTACTTCTTTTCTGTGCTTTCTTCTTTGCCTAGAAAGTCCTCTATTTCACTGTCTCTGTCCTTGTCACGTGTCACCCGATATACCCATTTCTTCTTTTTTTTTTTTTTTTTTTTTTAAATTTTTTTTTTTTTCTCAGGGAGGAAGGAGGGGGGGGGGA
>NW_005355584.1:7263868-7289062 GCF_000412655.1 Myotis brandtii
GATATTCCCATTTTTTTTTTTTTTTTTTTTTTTTTTTTTAAATATTTTTATTGATCTCAGAGAGGAAGGAAGAGGGGGAGAGAAAGAGAAACATCAATGATGAGAGAGAATCATTGATCGGCTGCCTCCTGCACACCCCCTACTGGGGATCGAGCCCACAACCTGGGAATGTGCCCTTGACAGGAATCGAACCTGGGACCCTTCAGTCCCTAGGCCAACGCTTTATCCACTGAGCTAAACTGGCTAGATGTACCCATTTCTTCTTTACCTTGAATTAAACAGGGGGACCATCCAGGGCCTGGCTAGTGTCACAGTTATCCTTGGGTACTTGGTATCTAGCAAATAAATACCCCAAGAGCACCTAGACCAGGGGTGGGCAAACTTTTTGACTCGAGGGCCACAGTGGGTTCTTAAACTGGACCGGAGGGCTGGAACAAAAGCATGGATGGAGTGTTTGTGTGAACTAATATAAATTCAAAGTAAACATCATTACATAAAAGGGTACGGTCTTTTTTTTTTTTTAGTTTTATTCATTTCAAACGGGCCGGATCCGGCCCGCGGGCTGTAGTTTGCCCACGGCTGACCTAGAACAAGAGGGCTAGGGAGACCACACCTGGGGTTCTCTGGTTCCATACACATCTGCTACTCAGATCACTGGTGCTTCTCAGTTCACCAAAAGCAGGTCCTGTCTCATCCATCTGTATAATTTTCCCATTGAAGAAAAAATAAGTTCTCAACTTATTTTTCAATTGTTCTCAATTTGAAAAAAAAATAAGCATTTAGGATAGCACCTGTAATAAGGGAAAGACCTGATAAATGTTGAACAATTAATGAAGAAGAGCAACCAGTGAAGCAACAATCACAGAGATCACCCAATGGAATATTCCCTTTTCTGTGTTAAATCACTTCCCCTGAGCAGAGAGCTGGCACTCTTCAAGGTGGCTCACTTCTCGATTCATCACAAATTTCAACCTTCAAAATAAAGTGCTAAATTCAGTAAGCTGACTTTTAAATACAGGGTCATGTATTTAAGCACCTTGAGTTTCAAATTTGGAGAAAAACAAAGAGAAGGACAAGCAATAAAAAAAGGGTAAGTGTTGAAAATGTGAGCCAAAGATTTCTTAGGGTGGAAGAGAAAGAACCTCTCTGGAATTCAGAAAGTAACTCTGAAAATGAAGGGAACATGGGACTACAGTGGTAATTTGAAACAAAGTCAAAGTCAGATGTAGGAGAAGCAGGTACCAGAAACGGAAATTCACAGGCGTGGCTTCAAGTGTAACTTTAAAGTAATTCTGTTTTGAGAGGAGGTAAGAACATTGTAAAAGGATCAACTGTCTCACTCATGGCCCAGCCTATGAGGGTGACAAGCACCGGGATGCCTCCCATACATCTGACAAGTGACTTGAACTTGCGTCAGCAGCAACCAAAGGTTCCATCCTTATCAGCCAGTTCCACAAAATTGTCTTCAGGCAGCAGCAAGCAACAGCATAGAACAAAACACCTTTTGCTCCATTTCATTTTGGAGATGCAGTAGTGTGGTTTGTGGGAGACACCACAGCAGTACCAGTAACAACCAAGGAGCAGTTGACACCAGATACTTCTCTTCCTTTATCAGGGTGGGGAAGGGTAACGAGGGGCGTCCTCGAGGCTCCACCCTTCTGAGGAAGAGGAACCAGGGTAGTTTAGAGGGAAGACTGAGAAGGGGCTGACTCCACATTGACTATCCCTTCATACTCTCGAGCCTCAGTGTTCCCCCTGCCAGTGGGAAGAGTGTGGTCTCTGCCAGGCCGTCAGGGGCCGGTCAGAATGCCGCAGTGGTTTATGATGTCAGAGGCACATGACAGTGCTTCTAGGAAGCTCTCGGCTGCACCTGACAGGAATTTACTCACATAAATCCAAGTGGGTGAGATTGGGTTGTTATGAAGTCCACACTCATCCGGTTCTGTGGCAGACCCTTTTCAAAAGTTGCAGGAGGTCAATGCAGGTCTGAGGTCAATGTGGGGGCTTTGCTCTGAATGATGGCGTTTGTTTCAAAATGTTGATTCTTACCATGATCAATCAGTGATATTACTGACCCTAGTTTGTAAATAAATAAACTGAGATTTATTGACTTTTCCATGAGGTAAGAAAGAAACATGACTGGAATCCAAGGCCAGTTCTTGTGATAATAAACTATCACTGAAGCAATGAGGACGGGGTAATTGAAAATGATAAGACACCTTCTCACGTCCATGAGGGGACTTACCCAACTTTGGAAGTTTCAAAATTAGTTATTAATCATGGCCAGAGATAAACTATAACAATTATTTTAGGAATCTAATTCTCAAGTAAGTATCCTAGCCAATTTAAAGAGATTTTTAAAGTAAGAAAGTCCTTCCTATTGATCATGTATTTACCATTTCTGATGCTCCTCCTTCCTTCGTGCAGGCCCAGGTTCCCATCAGGTATCACCTCCTCTGTCTGAAAGGTGTCCTTTGACAGTTCTTATGGGGCTGGTGTACCAGTGGTTCATTCTTTCAGCCTTCCTATAGCGGAAAAACTCCCTGTTTTTACAAGACAGTTCTGCTGGATATGGAATTCTAGGTTGGCAGTTTCTTTCAGTAGAGTTGGCTCTCCTTATCTATGGGCTCTGCAACCTCAAATTCAACCAACTGTGAAAATATTTTGAAAAAATGTTACATTGTTGCTGACATGTACTATGTAGTTAGGCCTAGGATGTATCTGTATTGAACATGTACAAACTTTTTTTTCTTGTTATTTCCTAAACACTACAGTATAACAACTATTCACGTAGCATTTACATTGTATTACGTATTATAAGTAATCTAGAGATGACTTAAAATGACCTGTTGGCGTCACCTATGGTTAGAGCTTTCCACTGAGAACACAACCTTCCATTGAGTGCTATGGCCGGGGGTTCAGACAGACAGTGACATCTATGTCACTCTCTCCCAGAACCTCATCTGTGGGATTGTGCTCCGTGGTAAGTTCATTCACTACATAGAATTTCACAGACATTATTCTCCATTTGAAAATGTTAACAACAACAACAAAAAGACACCTTGAAATGTTTACTATAACATATCATTATTTATTTTGTTGTAAATTTTACAAATTCTTTAAACAGGCATTCATCTTCTGTATTTAGAAAAGGGTTTACGTTCATAGTAAAGCTAATCACTAAATAAATATGAAATACTGCATACCACTGTGTATCGCTGAAGTAGTTCAACCTACGGGGAGACCTGTACCAGTAGATGGCTATGGTTCTACCAGGGTCGCTGTTGACTAGGGTGCTAGTGGTTCTGCTACCTAGGAACTGCCTACACAGCAAGTAGCTCGATGTCTCATCCAACTACCTGCCTGAAAACTTCTTTCACAGCGGATTAGTCATTATGCAAAGGCCTTCAGAAATCAGGCCCTTTTCAGTGTTTGAAGTCCAGCTCCCGGAACAGAGCTGAGTAGTTTGCTTCTGGCTCTGCTAATCGCATAGTTCCAGTCCTGCCCGTTCATAGGCAAAGCAGGGCCTAATGATGTCCCTAAAGTGGCAACATGGACTAAGGTGACTTAAAATAGCTTAACTTAATTCATAGACTTCTCATGATGATGGTAACAGATAGGGAGTTTGGGCAAAATTAGTTAAGAGGGGAGAAGATTCCAACAGAATCACAATCTTTGGGATAAATTAGGTGTTTTTCCCAGGTTGGTTGCTATATGAACATAAGTAACAATCTCAGAAATAAATTTTTTAAATTTTCATTCCTCTTTTCTAATTTTAAATTAGGATGGAAAATAGTTTTAGAACCTAGGACTTGCTTAGCAGGAAGTTTGGATAAGCAGCTATTTCTACCTCAGGAACGTCCAGCCCACCAGCTTAGCAGAATCCTTTTGGTCCAATACTAACCCTAATTTTCATTACTGTGTTTGTTTTAAAATCCTGCAAAAGCTTCCTTAATTTCAAAAGATGACCTGTAAATTTTCAGTTTTAAGAGAGGTAGTTTTGTTAGAGGACAGACACAACAGAAATGATAAAAGTATTCTAATTCAATTTTAAATATATTTAATCAAAATGGCTTCATTTTCGGGACAGTCCTTTCAATCCTGTAGGAGAACATACACCACAGTTTTGTGTTCATTTTAATGGCAGGCTGGTGGAGGTCTTTCAGAGGCTTGTATCTGGACATGCCAGGCAGCTCACAGTATTTCCCAGCAGCACTCCTGCCAGTTTGTTATTCGTTTGTCCTGGTGTGCATGTGGAGAAAGACATTTCATGCAGTTCAGGAGTGTGGATCAGGTCTCTCGCTTTATGTTCCAGGCTGGTTTCTTACTGCACATGTCTCAGAATGAAGCGCTCAGTCTCAATACAATGCCAGTTCTACCTGGATTCTACAAAGCTCTGCTACCAGTACTTCTGACATTCTGGTAAGATCTCTTTTCTTTCTTTTAGTCACTGAAATAGATTTTAGGCATTCCTATGACAAGAAATGCTTTTAATGTTCAATCCCCCTTTAGTGATAATTATCAACTCACTTCAGAGAGTGTCTTGCTGTGAAAGAGATATGTCTACTTTACCAAACAAACCAACAGTTCTGTGAGGGCAGAGGAGGAGCGAGTCTGTGTTTTCTTTATCAGAGACACTGAGTCATGTCTATCCATCAGATGAGATGGGGAATGAAGTCAGAGGGGTGGGATCCACGAGACCTTTTTAGCATTCCAGCTCTTCTTGTAATCATCCTTTGCCGGAGGGGAGGAGGGGGTGGGGGTGGGGCGGAGGCTGCTCCTTGGAAGGCCCCTCTTCTCGCCTGCAGCTGAAAGTCTCCCCGCAGGGCAGGGGGAGGAGGCTGCAAGGTGCTGTCTGCACCCACTCAAGGGGGTATTATGTCAGTGTGTGGCTTTTGGCACATAAGGGACCTGTTAAACATAGATATAGTTTTTGCTCCCTGCACCGTCTTCCTTGTCTTCCCGCTCAGTGCCCTGGCTCTGCCTGTTCTGTCTCTGTCTTCCTTGCTGGACCGTTCCCTCAAATATCTGGAGAGCTCCAGTTGTCCGTGTTTAATAAGAGTAGTCATGATTGGAGGAGCGAGAGTCAAAACTGACGGGAAGTTCTGTGGTTGCCTAGTGGTTCTCACTTAAGGTAGGAGTTGGCATTTTTCCTCTGTGAAGCACCACATAGAACTTAGGCTCTGTGGGCCATCTGGATTCTGTTGCAACTACTCCACCCCAATGTGCTGTACTAGTGTGTCCTAATTGACAGAAGCCATAGACATGCTGGGAATGAATGAGTGTGGTTGTGTTCTGTGAAATGTTGTCTACAGAAGTGGGCAGTGGGCCAGGTGTGCCAGCCTCTGGCACAGTGCCTCGTCCATGCCCTCAGCTGTACCCAGAGTTCTTGAGAGCAGAGCCTCCGCTTGTCAGTTCCTTAGAGAAACCTCTCCAGTCTTCTGGGGCTGTGGGGGTCCGGGTGGAGGGATGTTTGGATTTGCAATTGCTGGTACACACAGATGGAGGGAGTGGGATGAGAGTTGTTGTGAACACCAAGCCTGTGTCCGGCTTTATTCTTTAAAAAAAAAATAATAAAAAAATTATATATATATATTGATTTCAGAGAGGAAGGGAGAGGGAGATAGGAACATCAATGATGAGAGAGACTCACTGATTGGCTGCCTCCTGCACGCACTCTACTGGGGATTGAGCCCGCAACCCAGGCTTGTGCCCTTGGCTGAAATCGAACCTAGGACCCTTCAGTCCATAGGCTGACGCTCTATCTACTGAGCCAAACCAGCTAGGGCCAGCTTTATTCTTTAACTTTCTTCCAGAGTAAATGATGCTTCTAGATCCTGAGGGTTTTAAATACCAGCTGGCTTCCTGTTGACATCCTATGAAGCAAACTCAGTTCAGCTCTCTCCCATTACTCAGCCAGGGACCACTCATCCACCTCCCAAATTGTGTTATCAGTTTATGGTTTTGATTTTCTTTGTTCTCATGAGTTTATAACTTTTTTCCTTTCAAGTCATTTTGGTGGGATTTCAGGAGGATGTCAAAGCATCATGTGTGTTCAATCTGCTAGTGTAGCCAGAATCCTCCTGGGAAGTCTTAAAATGTTTACAAAGACCATGGGGAGAATGAGGTCAGGAGAAGGGAAAAAATAAAGAGAAAAGAAAACAAGATGGGGAAAAAGAGGTCATGGAGATCAGAAAGTAAAGCTTTTAAGTTTGGGGGTTTTTTCCCTTCAAACATGGAGCAATGAAATGTTAAAACATCTTTTACTTTAGACTTTATTATGTCAATATAAAAAGCAGTGAGAAATAAAATAATAAATACAGTGAGACTGGAGCAGAAATACAGGGAGGTTTCTCTAATCCACTTTCTCCATATTTCCCTGAGAAGCCAAAAAACCACACTAAACATGAAATAGGACTTCCAGAGGCCATTGCTTCTGACAACAGTGTTATTTCTGACAGTAGAGCAGTCTCTTACTCCTTCTGCAGGAAATGCTGAGGCAGGAACCACATTGAGGTCAGATGTGGAGAAATCATGGCTTTAGGATGGCCCAGGGCTCATCACTGCAGCACCTGCCAGGGGTCATTACATCCCAGCCACACAGAGGGAGCACCCGGTTTATCAGAGAGGTTCCGAGTCGGGGTTTCCTGTCATTGCAACTAATTGTACACTGATAAAATACCACGGGGCTCTCTCAGAACTAAAGAATTGATTTTTTAAAGTGCTGTTCTTTAGAGAAAACAGTGTTCCCAAAACAAAAGCATAGCATCGCATCACCCGCCTCTGCCATCCCCATTGTGCACATGCACACACATGCAGACCCCTTCACCCCAAACTTGCTGTTTTCCCTGGGACAAGTTCTATTACTTGACTTATAGTTGAGCTAACTTACAGTTCTAGTGTATCTGAAAGCTGACTGCAGAGGGAGTTGGAGGGAGATGCTCAGGAACTGTTGGCCGCCTCAGTGTGGGGCCGGGAAGGTCTGCCATGTTTCTACTCCTGTGTTGTCACATCCTCAGAGTTCCTTGATTGTGAGGAAGGTAGTTCAGTTTGACCGTGGGGCTTACTGGCTGTTGTCAGAAGGGCAAGAGAGAAGACAGGGACAAGCTCATTTAATCTTCAAAACCAAACTCCCGCCCTAGCCGGTTTGGCTCAGCAGATAGAGGGCCGGCCTGCAGACCAAAGATCCCAGGTTTGATTCCGGTCAAGGGCATGTACCTTGATTGCAGGCTTCTCCCCGGCCTGGGCCCTGGTCAGGACTCATGCAGAAGGCAGCCAATTGATGTGTTTCTCTCACATTGTTGTTTCTCTCTGTCTTTCACTCTCTCTAAAAGTCAATGGAAAAATATCCTCAGGTGAGGATTAACAAAAAACAAACAAACAACAACCAAAAAACCTTCCTTCCTTCCTTCTTATTAGATGATATCACTGAAACAGAGGCGTTTACTAACTTGCTCAGGGTCACCATAGAAAGTGATGAAGCCAGGAGTTGAGCCCAGGCAGTGGAACTCTGGAGCTCAGTCATCTCCAGGGGGACCAACATGCAGGCTTCATGCTGTTAGAGGCAGGGGACCCAAAATCCTCAGTTTCCTGTCGTGCTGAAAATGAAAGGCACAGACAGAGAGAATGTTGATTGATTTCTATTTCCTTATTGACTTAGGATGTTAAGCAACTCTTCATGTGCTTATTGGCCCTTAATGTATCTTCTATTCAAATTCTTTACCTATTCTTTAGTTGGGTCATTTGTCTTTTTTTGTTGTAGAGTTGTAAGAATTCTTTATATATACTAGATTCTTATCAGACATATAATTTGCAAACCTTTTTTCCCATTCTGTAGGTTGTATTTTCCTTACCAAGGAAAGGAAATGTAAGCTGTCCTAGAATGTAAGCTGTCCTTTGATGCACAAAACTTTTAATTTCGATTATCTAATTTATCTGTTTTTTCTTTCATTGCTCAAGCTTTGGTTTTCTATGTAACAATCCATTGGAATTTTGATAGGACCCATATTGAGTCTTCATATCGCACTGGTGATGTTAGCATCACAATAATATCTTTTCAATGTTAAGTGGTCCAGTTCCCCCTGATTTTCACAACACTGCCCCCTCCTTTTCACTCAGATCTCAGCCTAACTGTCTCCTTCTATTTTAATTTCTCGCATAGTACTCACCACCATGCTGTACTGTTGTTTACTCCTTGGGTTGGCTACTTCTGCTTGTCTCTGTCCACTAGAATGTAAACTGTTGTTATGCAGGATCCTGCCCTTTGTTCTCTGCTTTATCTCAGCATTTGGAATCGTGCCAGCACTTAGTAGATACTTGATAACTGCGTGTAATGATGAGTGAATGACCAGAATGGATATGCCAGGGAGCTGAGCAGGAAGTGTTCTTCTGACCAAAAGTGATGGCCATGACGTTTTCCGGACATGCAGACACTGCAGACCAGCCTTTTCTGTCTTCAAGCCCTAGGCTCTGCAGTTGGCTGCACCCTCACACATTCTGTGTAAGAAAGGTGGTGGGACTGATTTTCACAGTTAAGAATTCATGAGCAGCAACTACGTGTTATTACATGCTTACGTTTCTCTCCATTTTATTCTAAGTTGTGCATTATCCATCAACCTATTAATACTACTAAAAGCTAAATGAAGTGAAAGTGTGTTTTGCTCCTTCATCTAGTCCGTAATCCCTGTGGGAAGGTGAGCTATTCGAATCTAGAGGCTTCACCCTAAGCATGTCCATCCTCCCAGTGATGGTGCAGCACCAGCAGCCTCCCTGGACAGGGCTTCTGCCCGACCCCCATCTCCTGTTGTTCAGAGAGCAGGCACCACTCACCAGGGGCTGTCTCCTCTCCTCTCACTCAGCGACTCTCAGCCTGCACCGGGTCAGAGTGTTCTGGACTTGGCCCTGAGTGCAGAAGGAGGCATGCCATGTAGCGTGTGGGCAGCAACAGGACAGACATGCTGAGGGGCTGGCAGCAGGCCTGAGTGAGCACAGTGTGTCTGAGACTGAAGTTCAGGTGGAGACAAACCTAGACCTGAATCTGCTAACACAGCAGAATATCCCAACAGCATGTATTAGCAGCGAAGCAAAGGCCAGACGCTGGGAGACAAAGGCTGGAGAAATGGGTGCTTATTCTGAACCCGGGGTGAAGCTGCATCTAAGACCCAGGGACCTTGCAGGACAGGAAGCACTGGGTCAGCGCCCCAGTGCCCACTGGGAGAGGCAGCAGGTTGGTGAACAGCTGACTTCTGACTTCTGCTCTCATCTCACCTTGCTCAGGAGATAGGTTAAGTGCACAAATACACCTGGAGCCAGGAAGATGCCGAAGCCCATAGGCGCCAGCCAAGTCTGCTTGTGTGGTGGCACAGAGCTGGCCTTCCTGGAGGTGCTCACAGTGAACCTGAGAGGGCAGCACAGTCCTCATGTGTCTGCGAGGACGGTGGTGTTCCTGATCTCCGGTCCTATGGGAGTTCAGGTTCTAGTGGTGTGCCTGGGAGGGCAGACCCCATCAGTCTGTCCTGGCTTGACTGTTACGCACTGTGCGGAAGTTGGAGTGGAGGCCTTGGTGAAAGCTGCCCACCGCTGTCTCCCATGCGCCCTCACCCAGGTCCCTCCCTCTGCTCCATCGTGTCCTCCCAGCAGCCCCTCTGTCCTGCCAACTCCTCAGGTGTCTTACCCAGAGGATTGTTTCACCCAGGGCTGGATTAGCATAATTGGAGAAAACAGTTTTGTTTACTCTCTTGTTCAATGAATTGGTGAGTGCAAGAAGAAAGAGTGAGATGGAGAGTATGTGTTGACACAAAGGGGTGTAGGAATAACCCACAATAGATGAGTTCCATCATTTGCAACCTGCTCACCGGTTTCAGCGTAGAGCACGTGGCAAGGATTGGTTCACGTCCTCACCGTGTCGACAGCATAGAGTGTCTCCACTCTTTATCTACATAGCTGGTTTTACTTGGAAAGGAACAAATGTTTTAACCAAATAATCTTTTTAAGAGGATGTTATAAAATGATTTGGGTAGAAATGAAAATGTATGGCTTTCTCTTTCAAAAGGGTCATCTGTTGGCCTCCCAGGAGGGCAAGATATTTTTACCCGAGCTTCCGAGCGCCCTTCTCTCCTATTCTCTGAGAGTCCTTCTCTCCTGTCCTGTGTGCGCACTGTGCCACCCATTCTCTGCGCTGGGCCTCCTTTGCTTACTGGTCAGTACTGTGAGTGGAAGGAGGCCATTGCGGACCTTCCCTCAGGAATGGAGTGCAGGTCAGGAGGACTCACGGTGCACTGGTTTGACTACCACGCACAGATTGTCGTTTCCTGGGTGGATAACTGAAACATTGTCTGCAGGCTTCAGAGGAAACTGCTTGTGATACATAGATGCAAATGAAAACCAGGCTCTAACCCGGACATGGTGAGAGCTCAGGATGGGTTTGAATCTGTACACAATAGACCCTTTCACACTTCAGGGCAATTGAAATGTCACATAATTCTTAGAGCATAAAGTGTGGCTTGTTAATCCCCACAAACGTCTTAATGCTCTTTGTGCCGTGAAGGAGATGGAATTGGAGCAGGGCCCCGCCTGCCTCCCATGTGTGCCCTGCGGCACCAAGAGCACACTGGGGCCTCACAACCCCTGGCACAGGCCTGTCCAGAGTTGTGGGGAATAAAGGAAGGGGCCCAGCATCCTCAGGGGTTGGAAATGTGCCACCAAGCTGATAATCGGAGACATTGAAGGGGTTTGGATGATTTACTAATTAATCACTATTGCAGTGTTCCTAATGACTAATATCTAAAATACTCCTACAGATCAATAAGAAAAAAGGTAACCCAGTGACTCCATCCCAATAGAAAAATGGTCCAAGATCCAAACAAGTATTTACAAAAGAAGTTGCAAGGGCCAATAAATGAGTAGAAAAAGTCCAACCCTCACAAGTTGCTAAAGCAATGCAAAACCAAAATATGGTAACATATACTTTTTTGGGCTCCACAAGATGGCAAGGGGTTCACCTCCCCAAAATGTCAATGCTTAGTGTTGACGAAAATTTGGGAAGCAGGTTCACTTGTGTGCTGCTGGTGGTGAAATGAGTAGGCATCCCTTTCTAGAGTGTGACTCTCATCTCTTAGCTCCAGCAAGATGTCTATTTACCAGGAGGACTCGTGGGTCTCTGTGGGGCCAACTCCATCACCAGGCTCCCACAGGAGAAAAACTTGGACACACCCACATGTCAGGTAGCACGGACCCTCTGTTTCCTGATTGTGATAATTTATTAATCATGCTCCTATGGAGGAGTATGTGGAGTATTCCCAGGTTTTTGCTCCTGAGAACAGAGCTGTATTAGAGAATGTATACAACATTCCCCGTGTGTCTGCGGGTACACATTTGCCATTTTTCTCTGCTGTCTTAGTTTCCTGGGGCTGCCAAGATGAAGTGCCGCAGACTGGGTGGTGTAAAACAACAGATATGGATTCCCTCACAGCCTGGAGGCCACGAGGCCAAAATCGAGGTCCCGGCAGGGCCATGCTCCAGGGCAGCTCCCTACTTGTCACTCCACTTCCAGTGGCTCCTGGGGATTTCTGATTCCATTACATAGCATTTCTTGGAGGGCACAGTTCCAGAATGGAGGGCAGATGAGCAGTCGCCAGGCGTTAGGGATGGGGTGGGAGGGTAGTGGGCTATAGAAGGGATCTTTGTGGTATTGGAGGCATTCACTGTGCTTGGGGGACACAAAAACTATAATGCGATAAAACTGTAAACACAAATGAATGTAAGTAAAATGGAATCTGACTAAGATCGGTGCACTGCGTATTCTGGTTGTGATCCTGTGCTATCATTTTATAGAATGTTAGCATTTAGTATTAAAAAGTGAATTTATTTACCTCCATGTACGTTTATGTCTCTTTGGAAGAATTGTTTGCCATTAATACTAAGTAAGCAAGTGAATGTATAAGCAGATCTTGTTGCCCCTCCCACCTGGAAACGCAGCACCGCCTGGCTCATCAACAAGCAGCTGGAATAGAGCATCGGTGCTTGCTGTGGCCCCCCTGCCCTTCTGACTTTTAATAAGGGCTCATATTCAGCCCACTGCAGGTTAGTATGTGTGATGTTTCCCTCCGGATGAACAGGGAGAGGCCTGGCATCATCCCTCTGGTTTAGCTGCTGAGGACAAGTGCCCATCTAGATAAGGACCCCCTGCCCCCAGGGTTCCCCAAAGTTCACTCAGATGCCATAGAGCCAAATACACCCACCCAATTTGGGGACAAGCCATCCCACTATGTTTATTCCCAGTGGATCATAAACGGATACATGCTTCACATTAGTTCCAGTTTCCTTCTGGAGGTGTAGGCCGTTATAACTGCATTCTTCTTGCCTGTCTTCCATGTGCTGCGCAGTGCTGTGCAGGGTGGATGTGCAGGGGCTGCTGGGAGTGGAGAAGCCTGACCTGAGGCCCCTGTGGTTTCTGCAGTTTAGACCAGATTCCCCCAGGGTGCTTGACCTGCCCCCTCACCTCCCAAATTTCCCCTGTGTCAGTAGAATACGTTGTAGGCATCTATAGGCCCTCTCAGTGCCTATAGAGTGTCCAGGGTCCCTGAGCGGTCAAAGTCCTGAGCAGGGAGGCCCCTGCAGAGGGCAGGGGGTCCTCAGGCTTATCTGATCCCAGTCCAGTGGTGACTCAGGGACATGCGGGCTTTCAGGATGGCCCAGAACCAGGGCGTGTGCCTAGAGATGCAGCTTCGTCAAGCAGAGAAGGAACACACTGTCTTCTATGTCCCAGACATTTGCACAGATTATCACATTGGTTATCTCACAAATCTAAATGTTAAACTCAATTTTACAATTGAAGGAATAGTCTTAGTGTGGGCATCTAACTTGCCCAGATCACAAAGAACTAAGAAGTGGCAGAACCCCTGCACAGATGATGAATGACTGGTTATGAGAGTGAGTTACCTCTGCAACCCCTCAGCTGCTGCTCTCTGAGAGGGTGCTGCCCCCCAGCGGCCCTGGAGCCCAGGCTGCTCCTTGAAGTGCTGGGCACCAGGGCTGGGCTCCTTTCCCAGGGCCGCTCCTCTCTGCAGCAGCGCCCTTGTTGGTCTGCCCTGTGCTTCTCTTCGTTGTGTGAAGGGCCAGTCCGTCCCTCTTGTAGGGTAAAAGGCTTCAACTTTGGGCTGTGACTGCCAGAGGCTCAGAGTCCTGCTTTTGTTGTTACAGGGTTTATTTTGTTTTAATTTATGGGTTTGAGGTCCCGTTTTAGATGACCATAGTCAGTAGAAATAGTTATGCTATATCTATGTCATTGTAAGGTATATACCAAGCTTTACCCATAAAAATAGTAGCAATGGACCCCAAGCCTCTTGTTCTCACCTTCCAGTGCTTTTGACTTCTGCCTGGTCATCTGGCACCTGGGCCAGACCAGTCCAACCGATTCCTACTTGATGCTGATAGCCTCACCTCATCTTGAAGCTGTTACTTGATGCCACCCACCACCCAAGTATTAATAAGTATTTCTGATGTTTCTTCATGGCATCGATGCACCCATGACCTTGGAGGCACCTCTTGTAGGGATGTCTCTCACTTCCCCACCCAACTTCAGCATGCTCTCAGCCTCACTTCTTTCTCCAGCTGGGCCCCATGTGGGCTTCCCAGGGTTCTGCAAAGGGCAGCCAGACAGCTCCCTGCCTCGGGGCAAATCACACTTGTCACTCTTTCACAACAGCACCAGTGTGGGCTGAGGAGGCCTGAGCGTGGGGTTCTTGGTGAAGCCCATCTGGTGGACTTGATTCCTGGTCATAGCGGTCAGTGACTGGAAAACCTGCACACGACTCCGTGTCATGAGGGGTAAGAGACGTTTATGGTAGGAAGGGCCAAATGGAAGTTCCTAAAACTGACCCATTCCCTGTCAGTCCCAACCAGGTAAATGTGAAGCAACACCACATTCCTGGGAGATGAGTGCCACTGCCGGAGACAGGACACAGGCGTGGGGATCTCGTCACATCCCCACTCAAGTCAGCTGTCCAGCTCCTGCAAAAATCTGATGTATTTTGGGGAATGCTGGTGGATGAGCAAAAACCTTGCCACATCAGTGACCCAGTCTATCAGCCTCCTCACTCATGCAGTGAGCCACGGAGTAGTAGCCTTGGTGACAGGGAAGGAGGACAGCCTCCTCTTACCCACGCTGAGCTGGTCCCTGCCACTGCTTATACCCACCGGCAATCACAGACACATACTAAGCCCTCGATAAGGGATCCTACAAGGAATCCTGTAGTCTCAGGATGGAACCTTAGGTATACTTGATGCCCTCTTACCCTGGCAAGGACAGTGACTTGTCCTTCCTGGATTGGGACCCTATTCCAGAGTGTGACACTCTAGGGCAGGGGTGGGTAACCCCTGGCACGTGTGCCAAACATGGCACGTCAGTAACTTTTGCTGGCATGCGAAACCCTCTCTTATAATCTTCCATTTACAATTTTTTTCTTAATATCGACTTTTTTATTTTTCAGATAAATTCAGTGTAGGTGCATCTTAGATAAATAAATAATTTTACATAACAAGTTATCTTAAAGACCATAGACATGGATTGACGAGAGAGGGGAAGAGCAATTTCTATGCCTCTGCCTTAACTCTCCCTGCCTTCCTAGATCCGACCAGTGTTTTGGTTTCATCCACATACGCTTGTGAATCTTTGTTCTCAGTGATGAATTTTGTTAAGTCTCATAATAGGAGTAGCCTGACGGATGAAAGTAGTAGCTCGTGCATATCTCTGAAGGTCACGAAATATAAACCTGATGTAAAATCTCTGTCATCAGTGATGCAGCAGCAAAAGTCCCACTGATAATATCAAACGGAGTCATAAAGTTTTCTGTCGGACTATCAGTGTACATGTATACATTAAAAAATAAATGTATTTTTCATCATCATATACTGTGTTTTTGTCGCTCGAATGAATTTTATTATTTCTTCAAGGTTCTTCACATACGTACACCTTAAGAGATATCAAGTAGGCGTAACATGTTCTCAAAAAATTAGGGTTGGCACGCAGAAGAATTTTGAGTCAGAGATTTTGCTGGTTTTGGCACGCACTCACAAAAAGGTTGCCCACCCCTGGTCTAGGGCTTCTGAGGAGCCCACTCTGCCCTCAGGCATGTACCACCCAGAAGGATAGGGGTGGTAATGCTTTCTTTCCATTTGCCTGCAAGATGGTTCTGAATTGTATTTCATGAGGCTCCTCAGTCGGTCCCAAGGGTCATGGTGGCCCCAACTGGAGAATGCGTCCTTACATTGGTCCTCCTCCTGCTCCAGCTCCCTGAGGTCACATTTGCAAATGTACCACCTGCACACAAGCCTCTGTACTTAAAGTCAAACCAAGCTGAGACACTGCTGCTCCCAAGAGGCCTTATGGAGAAAACAAGGACTAACAGAAGGAATTCTCTTGAGTGTCTTTGATTGAGGAAAACAAATCTCTCACTATTGTTTCCAGGTCTTATTTGATTTTTCAAAGGCACATAACTAATTTTTTTGACATCTCATTTTGCCTCCAGAGAAACTGTCAGTCTCTGAAAGGATGGGTTTCTTTGGAGAGTTGAAGAGAATGAGCCTCTGAAGAAGGGATGAGAAAGAGAAGGACTGAAGGCTGAGTGGGGGGCATTCAAAAGCTGAGGAAGGGAGAACAGGGCCAGTCTGTGGAATGCCACACAGCAGCCCATGTGGCGCCACACAGCCCCGTGCTCAGGGAGTGTGCCTGTGGGCATAACAATGGCTGACCTTTACTGAAGGCTGTGGGTGGGCTCGGCTGCTCAAAGTATTTGCTACACCGCTTAGTATTCATAACAATCTCTGATTGAGGCACTAGGCGCCTTCTGTACACAGACTAGAAACAAGGCAAGCTGACCCTTCTGCTCCTGGACTTTCCCAGTGCCCAGAGCTGGTGAGCCCAGCTCCTGATGGTGGGCTCTCCATTAACCTTGGACTATGGATGCGAATTGTCCTATAATGATGGCATTATTTCACTTTAGACTGAAGTTGTCATTGCAGGTTTTTCATCGTATCCAATTTGTATTCATTTCTGCTGCTGAATGTTTAGCCCAACACCCAACATGCGGTGTGTCTGTCACCTGGCTGTCCCAGGAATCTCAGGTGGGCTTGGGATTTTCCACCGACAGATCTCAGCTGAGGATGAAGTAAAAGCTTCCATTTCCTTCCTCTTGTGGCTAAATGTCAGACATATCCTCCTTTTGCAGTTTTTTATGTAGCCATTTCCTGTGCCTTACAGGTAAGCTTCACAAATCATTGACTCAAAAGAGTCAGAGCTGGAAAGAACATGAGCAATCATGTACTTCAGGTTAGTAAACTGAGCTCAGGGAAGTTAGATGACATAACAAGGAGAACAAAAATCACTGTGAGAACTCTGCCTTCTGTCTTTTGTCAAGTCCTCTCTCTGTGGTGTCACTATACTGGAAGAATCTGGAATGCAATAGAAGTTACATAGTCTTTGCAAAGCATCATTTGAAATTAAACCTCAATTATTATAGGCATCATGTCCCAAACTATTTTTTTTCTTTGTTTTATATATTTTATTGATTTTTTACAGAGAGGAAAGGAGAGGGATAGAGAGTTAAAAACATCGATGAGAGAGAAACATCGACCAGCTGCCTCCTGCACACCCCCCACTGGGGATGTGCCCGCAACCAAGGTACATGCCCTTGACGGGAATCGAACCCAGGACCCTTCAGTCTGCAGGCCGACGCTCTATCCACTGAACCAAACCAGCCAGGGCATGTCCCAAACTATTGCTATTACCAAGATCTGCCTCTGGGAGCAGAGGTTATATTCAGGTGTTACGAACTGAATGTTTGTGTCTCCCCAAGTTCATGTCTTGAAACCTAACCCCCAATGTGATGGTATTAGATGGGGGCCTTTGAGACATGATTAGGTTATGAGGGTGGAGCCCCCATGAATGGGATTAGTGTTCATATGAAAGATACCCCAGAGAGCTCTCATACCCCTTCCACCATGTGAGGACACAGACAGAAGACATCTGCAACCCAGAGGAGAATTCTCAACAGAATCTGACCATGCTGGCTCCCTGATCTTGGATTTCCAGTCTTCAGAGCTATGAGGAATAAATTTATGTTGTTTATAAGCCACTCGGTCTATAGTACTTTGTTACAGCAGCCTGAATAGACTAGGACAGGTATCACGAAACTTATGAAATAAACCTGCATGTAAGTGTGTTCCCAAGGCAAATGGTATTGAACAATGTTGGTGTGTATTAAGCCTCCTGCACCATGGGTCATAATAGTCCACCTGTTTATGTCTAATCAAAGATGCACCGATGGGAAGGGAGTTTTCATGGATGTGATTATGGTTATTTTGCTTTGAATATATGTCCACAGAAATGAATCTGCACTATTACTATTTCACTTTAATGGGAAATATTTAAATTTTTTGTACACATACCACAGATGGCATAGGAAATTATTTTAGGTGACACTTCAACAAATATGTTTTATTTAAACATGTGTATTTATTTCATATATATTAAAATATATTGTGAAACACATATTTGATAAATAACTGGTAACCAAAATGTATAAAGTTAAAACTCAGCAACAAGAAAACAACCTAATTTAAAAAATAGTCAAAGATCTGAATAGTCTTCTTACCACAAAAAATGTACAGATGGCAAATAAGCACATGAAAAGGCGCTCTGAAGCATATGTCATCAGGGAAATGTAAATTAAAACAATGAGATACCACTACACCTACTAGAACGGCTAAAATCCAGAACACAGATGATAGCAAATGCTGGTGAGGGTGTGGAGCAGCAGGACCTCTCATTCACTGCTGGTGGGAATGAAAAGGTACAGCCACTTTGCAGGGCAGTTTGCAGTTTCTTAAAAATTCAACAATCCAGCAGCCTTGCTCCTTGGTATTTACCCAAAGGAGCTGAAAAATTAGGTCCACACAAAAATCTGCACACGGATATTTATAGCAGTAATTGCCAACAACTGGAAGCAACCAAAATGTCCTTCAGTAAGTGATGGATAAATAAACTATGTTACATCTAGGACATGGAATATCATTTAGTGCTAAAAAATGAGCTGTCTAGCCACAAAAAGACATGGAAGAACCTTAAATGCATATTGTTTAGTGAAAGCAGCCAACCAGAAAAGGCTACTTATATATGACTTCAACTATATGACATTCTGGAAAAGGCAAAACTTTGGAGACAGTCAAAATATCAGTGGTTGCTAGAGGCTAGGGGGGAGGGAAGGATGAATAAGTGAAGCACAGAAAAATGGTGCTGATCTCTGATACCATAATGGTGGGTATGTGACATGCGTTTGTCAAATCCATAGGAGGCACAACACCAAGAGTGAACCTTGAAGTGTGGGATTTGGTTAATACTAATGTATCAATATTGGTTCATTAAATGTAACAAATGTACCATACTAATGCAAGATGTTATCAATAGGAGAAACTGTATTGAGGGGGAGGAGGGTACAAGGGAACTCTGTACCAGCTGGTCAATTTTTCTGTAAATCTAAAAAATTCTATCAATTAAAAAGAACTCACAATTGTTACTCAATAAATAGATGTTACCTATCATTATTAGCAGCCAGTGTGTGCCAATCACTGTTCAGCACTGCAAGTCAGGCCTGTGTAACAAATGGCAGGAGTCTGGGTTGCTCCTGACAGTGCTGGCAGCATCATGACTTGCCACCAGGTGGCGCTCCTCCCTCTCTCTCTCTCTCTTTCTCCCCCCTCCCTCCTTCCCTCTCTCTCCATCTTCTTCTGAAACACATCCTGAAGAGGGAACCAGCTGGAGTGTCACCCCACCATGGGCCAGGCCACAGCAGCTCAGTTGCACTGACTCTGGAGTAGCCCAAAGCAGTCTTCTTAGCTTTTTGGGGTCTTGGTTTTGATGGTGAACTATGGTGACTGCACCCATACACTGTATAGGAGGGTGTGGCATCCTATCCTTTCTTTTTTCTTTTTTTTGGTTAATCCTCAACTGAGGATATTTTCCTACTGATTTTTAGAGAGAGTGGAAGGGAGGGGGAAGACACAGAGACCAGGGCCCAGGGATCCAGCCTGCAACCGAGGTATGTTCCCTTTGACTGGAATCGAACCCAGGACCCTTTAATCTGTGGGCCGATGCTCTATCCACTGAGCCAAACTGGCTAGGGTGCATTTTCTGGGTTTTATCATTGACACCCTTTTCCTAAAAGGTAGAAAATCCTGACCAGTGAAGCTGGGCTTGCTAGTGAATCAACAGTGCATTTTCATTATTACAGCCACGTGTAACTCTCACACTTGCAGTCCACGGGTGCAGGAAGGCCAGCCCTGGGAGTGTGCTCAGGGGCCACTGGCTTCAGCTTTCATCCACCGGACTCTTCCTGGAAACGAAGCACTGAGTGTTTGTTGTTCAGGGCCCAAGCAGAAAGCTGTCTAGAATATGAAGACTGCCTGGGGACCTCACAGAGCCACCAGCCCAACTTTCTCATGTTAGTGTCGGAGACCTAGAAAGGCAAAGGGACTTTTCTGGGGCCAGACTGGCACCTGCATTTCCTGTGAAATCTATGGGAGAAAATGTGTTGGAGGTTTTTAAGCTTTACAGGGCAACTGTCACCCCAAGTCGTTGACTATGGAACCTGCTTGTAAGCTGAGTGTGTGTCTAGAAGAGTGTATGTAGTTCACAGTGCAACTTGGCAGGTGCAAAGGGGTTATTTGAGGTTAACAGGGTGGCAGAAAGACTGTTTACATAAAACCTCTTAGTTTTAACGAGGAATAGAATAGATGACGGTTTCCTGCCTCCAAATATGAGACACAATTAAGACCATATCTGCTCAGGAGAAAAGTAATCAGACTGTTGCCCCACCCCCCACCCCACAATGAAAACAGCTTCTCTAATTTTCTGGAAGCTATTAGCCAAGGCTGGAGGCTGGTGGGCCTGGAAAATGCTGAAGGGTAACATCCCCATGGAACACTGGCAGGTGTGGTGTGTTTTTGTTTAAGCGGAAGTGTACACATAGGTTACACTGTGGGACAAAAATTTATGCCACTCAGGTTCACACTGCCCTGCAACACTTTCTGAAAATGGAAATTCAAAAGATTTATTGAGTGCCATGAGACAACCTAAGTCTCCATCTTCTTTCACTAACTGGGCTGATAGCTGCAATGCGGACAAGAGTCCATGCAACTGTGTCAGAAGGGATATACTTAATCGTCCCTTCCAAGGTTTATCACCTTTTCCCAGGAAATCAGCTGTTGATGAGTCTGCGGCCACAGTGATTCCATGACTGACAAGAAGCCGCAAGCAGTAGGAGGAAAGAGCATCTCTTAAGTTGCTGGTCCAAAATGACTGCGCCCTTTCTGAGGAGTGAGCATGTTCCATCTTCTACCACCTTCTACACTAGAAACGGAGTCGTAGTAGAAATAGGTGCCTCTGCCTTAATCCTTGGTGCAGGGAATAAAGAAAAAATATAGTCATGGACTCCAGAGGACAGGCGGTTGGGATCTGGGCATAAACACGGAGAGTGGAGATGGAGCTGGTTTAGGTAAAGACCACATGGAAAAAGCTCTGGGCTGCAGATCTGAAGGTCTCTGGAGAACTCTATTTTGTTGTCAATGAACTGTAAGCAAGAAAGTTACTTTCCTAATGGAATGTACTTAATGCCACACTTGAAGTGGTTAAATGGTAAATTTTATGCTATGTGGTTTCATCCCAATAAAAAGAAAAAAGCAGCAGAGTTATTCTCTATTGAATGGGCTGTGGAATCTCCTTTGAAGTGCATCTTCCTTGCTGACTTACACAGCAGGAGGAATGTCAGATGTCTCCTTGAAGAGGAGGAAATGACTGGGGTGCAGAGACCCCTTGGGCTGTGACAGGACCCACCTCAGAGGACACTCAGGAAAACCAAGGCTTTGCTACTTGGTTGTGTTTCTCAAAATGCAGGCCAAGCACAGGATCTTCTGTGGAACATCCATGCCAAGACTTGACACAATGTTCATAGCAGTTTCACCTCCATCAGGCAAGCACAAGGGTGAGGGCAAGAGGAATATCTAAACAAATGTGAGAGTGATCGCCTTTTTAAGTATTATGAAAGAAAAGAAACATGGAGAATAAAATGAGAAGCCCTACCATAAATCTGGTTGGAATTCCAGGAGAAAGAATGCAGCTAAGGCCATATTTTATTTTATTTTATTTTTTAAAATATATTTTATTGATTTTTTACAGAGAGGAAGGGAGAGGACAGAGAGTTAGAAACATCGATGAGAGAGAAACACCGATCAGCTGCCTCCTGCACACCCCCCACTGGGGATGTGCCCGCAACCAAGGTACATGCCCTTGACTGGAACTGAACCTGGGACCCTTCAGTCCGCAGGCCGACGCTCTATCCACTGAGCCAAACCAGTTAGGGCTAAGGCCATATTTTAGAAGTAATTCGTGAAAATTCCTTATGAATCCCTGAAAGTATAAATGAAAAGAATTCACACACAGGCACTCCAAGATGAATCTGCAAGACACCAATGGTGGAGAGAAAGGTCTCAAAAGCTTCAGTGAAGCCCTGGCCTATTTGGCTCAGTGGATAGAGTGTCAGCCTGCGGACTGAAGGGTCCAGGGTTAGATTCGGTCAAGGGCATAAGCCTGGGTTGCGGGCTTGATCCCCAGTGGGGGGCGTGCAGGAGGTAGCTGATCAATGATTCTCTCTCATCATTGATGTTTCTCTCTCTCCCTCTCTCTTCCTCTCTGAAATCAAGAAAAGTATATTTTTTTTTAAAAAAGCTTCCATGAAAAAGGTGATCACCAAAACAATGAAGACTGATTCTTTGTCACTGATGAGAAGCCAAGCTGAAAACAGAATATTTTCAGTAGATTGAAAGAAAATAATTCTCAACATAGAATTATTTAATTAGAAGAAACTATCTTTAAGAATGAGAGCAATATAGAGACATTTTCAGGTAAACAAAAATCAAGAATGTTTGCCACAGGTCATGCTTACTAAAATAGTAAATATGTATGAGACAGACAGACAGAAAGAGGTCAGAGATAGGAATGTAGAATACAAAAAGAACGGAACATCTAGGTATATCTAGACAAGTTAAATTACTAAGTAAAATATCTTCTGCAGTTCAAAAGAGGATTAAAAAGAATAGTATATAAATTAAGAGCAGGGTAAAGATACTGGTTAACATTTTATTTTCTTAAATATCATCTTTAAATTTCTATGTACCCTTGGGAGAATATAGTATATAATTTTCAAACTAGTGAAGGGGGAAAAGTAGAATGAGAAAAAAAATCAATCTAAAAGAAGGCAAGAAAATAGAGAAAGGTAAACTTAGATGACTTGGGACAAATTGAAAGCAAAAAATAAGATAATAGATAAATATTTTTTATACTGTATTAAAAAAACACACCCATACTATATACATAGTATGTTTATAAAAATAAACAAGCCAAAACACAATTTGGCATAACCCAAAAGTCCATTAACAATGGATTGAATGAATAAAATAGCACAGTCTTACAATAAAATACTATACAACAGTGAAAATAAATGAATTAAAGCTATATGCATCAGCATCAATAAATTTCACAAGCACAGTATTGAACGAAGACTCAAGACACAGAAGAATTCAGAAGAACTTTAAGAAAAAGGTCAAAAATTGGACCAACTGACTAATACTGCATTTCTTTAAAGACATCTAAATAAACTGTACAACTGTACAGTCAAGGGGATAATGATGCAGTACCAGGAGAGCAGGTACTTCTGGGAGAGGATGTCCTCAGGGAGGAGCAGATATGGACTTCCAGGGTGTTGACCCTGTTCTCTAGCTATGCTCTGTGTGGTTCTGGGGAGCATATGTTTTATACCTCCTTTTTAATGTCCAATATAGTTATCAATTTTAAAACAAAAGGAAGAGCAGCCTTCTATAGAATTCTGAGATGTCTAGGAGGGTAAGTCTAGGAAACCAACCTACATACACCCTACCAAGACTGAATCATGAAAAAATAGAAAATTTGGACAGACCAATAATGAATAAAGAGATTGAAATAATAAAGGACCTCCCACCAAAGAAAAGCCTAGGACCAGATGGTTTCACCAGTGAATTCTATCAAACAATTAAAGAAGAATTAACACCAGTCTTTCTCAAAGTCTTCCAAAAAATTGAAGAGAGGGAACACTTACAAACTTATTTTGGGAGGCCTGAATTACCCTGACACCAAATCCAGATAAGGACACTAAAAGAAAACTATAGGACAATATTCTTGATGAATATATACATTTATATGTTTTTTTAAAAAAATACTAACAAAATGAATTCACCAGCACCTTGAAAGGTTTATACACCATGACCAAGGGTAATTTACCCATGGAAAGCAATGCAAATCAATAAATGTGATATGCCACATTAATAGAATGAAAGATAGGAATCATATTTTCATTTACATAGATGCAGGAAAATCATTTGACAAAATTCAACATCCTTTCAAGAGAAAAACTCAAGCAATTTGATATAGAAAAATGACTCAACATAATAAAGGCCACATATGACAAACCCACAGCTAACACCATACTCAATGGTGAAATGTTCAAAGCTTTCTTGCCAACATCAGGAACAAGACAGGGGTGCCCATTCTGACCACTCCTAGTCGACATTGCACTGGAAGTCCTAGCCAGAACAATTAGGCAAGAAAAAGAAATAAAAGGCATTCATATCAGAAGGGAAGTAAAATTGTCCCCTGATGATATATTTGGTATGTGTATGTATGGTAAAAGAAACAACAGAGATATGGTGATAGGGATACAGATGTCTTTTATGGATGAGAATCTGGTAACTAATCATGTCTACTTCTTTATTTGGGACAAGAAATCTGGAGTTCCATTTCCTATTCACCTTTTATAACTACATAGGACTTTATTCTTTACTTTTCCCCTTCATCCACATGTATAAATTGCTTCAAATTATTTTCAGAACAAATTAGGGTGTACATTCATAAACAAATCATCATAATCCAAACTGATTTGTAAGTGGCCAAGGATTCTTACGATCTGCCTCCAACCTATTTTCTTAGCCTTATATCCCAATCCTACTCTAATATGCTATGGAAATACTGTCATATTGTATCTAAACTTACGTAGATTTCTGCTTTGATACAACTAGTTGTATAGGATTGTCAGTTAAAATTTGAGACTTGGATTTGCCTAAAGTTTATGTAGCCTGAACCAAATTACTTAAATCCTTTGAACCTCAGTATCATCTGTAAAATGGTACTTACAGGATTGTTGCAAGGATTAGAAGTATTTTATGTAAGAAGTATTTAAAAGCAGCAGTTAATAATTATGAAATCCCATTGGCCATTCACTGGCTGGCTGATGTTAGAAAAGCTCTCTGAGCTTGTTTCTTATTATGATTATCTGCCTAGTTTTTTTCAGGAATTGGGTGAATAGATGAAAACATAATTGAAGAGATATAAAGCACCTCACGTGAGAGATTTTAAGTTAATTTTAGTTTCCCCCCTTTACCTGTTGCCTCCACCTGGAAAGTCCTTTCTTACCAACCATTTACTAAGATTGAGTTGAGAGTCTTTCCTATTTTCCCAACTGTTCCTGCTTTATCTCAAGGTTCTCCGTGGATTAAAACTCCATTATAATATGTTGACTAGTTTTGTGTCTTTCCTGCCCCATGGTTCCAAGTTTTGTAACATTAGGTTTGTATTCCCTCATATCTTGCATGTAGTTGATCATTACTTATTGCCTTGAATTCCTTCTTCAGAGACTAGGTGACTCCTTGCTTTGGGCTTGAGCCAATGATCACTCCCTCCACAGCGCAGCTGCTTCACCTCCCGGCACTTGCCGTCCCGTTTCCGTGAGAATGTTGTGGGAGTTAGAATGGTCCATAAAGAAAGATCACATTTGGAACCATGTGGCTTTCCTGTACTCCGTGGGAGGGCGGCACACGGCGGCCTGGGTGCGTGTCCTCGGTCAGGTCCCGGGCTCCCCAAGGCTTTCCTGACTCAGCAAGGTACCGGCACAAGGCCCCTTCCTTGGTGGGGTTTCCCTTTTACCCCGGTCACCCACCTGGGAAGCTTTCTCAGCACCCGCTGTCCACAGAGAACTTTCCTCCTCACAGCCCCGAAGGCTGTCCCAGCGGGTGTCATGCGACCACACGCCGGGTGTCCCAGGTGAGGCCGGCCGT
>NW_005355584.1:7290048-7291513 GCF_000412655.1 Myotis brandtii
ACAGCCGCGGCCCTTGGTCTCCCCAGGCCACAGGGCCGTACCAGGCTCCCCGCCTCTGGGACGTGCGGTCCTGAGACCGACGCGCCAGGGCATAGGCGGAGCCCGGTTGTTGACTCTGTGCCCCTGTCCTGCAGGAGGGACGCTCAGGCTCCTGGAGCACAGGTGCAGGTGGGGGCTGGCGCGCACCTTGCCCATGCTCTCCCTGAGGCCCTCAGGGAAGGGGGTGCAGTGCAGATAGGGGAGTTAGGGACACGCTGTGACGGGCTAGGGTGCAGGCATTCCAGCCAGGACTGACCCTTCATGTGGCCTCGAGCGTGGGCCACTATCCATGTGCACAGCCGTACCTGGGGCCTAATCACCCCACTTGTCATTGGTGGTGGGTGGTGGCTGTGAGGAGGTCGTGAAGGCCTGTGGCTGTGCATTTACCTTATCTTGTTAATATGCCTCCCGCCAGAAATCGCACCAGGCGCACTATCTGGGTCACCTGGAAGAAGGCTCAGGACACAGAGGGACCCTCCTGTCCTACCATGTGGCATAGGCGGTCACCCGGTTTTCCACAGCGCCCGGCCCTGCCCACCTGGCTGTGGAGGCCTGGCAGGTCTGTGGCTTCACCGCAAATGTGTATTTCCCCGGGCCCCTATGCTTGCCACCTGGCAGTCATATGTCCCTCAGGTGCACTTCTGTAGGAGCCTTAATTGGTCTCTGCTCCTCTGTCCTGTCAGCCTCAGGGTCCCCTTAAAATGTAAATCGGGCACACTCCCTGGTTAAAATGGATTCCTCCACCCCTTGACCTTGAAATCCAGGGGCCTCAGGGGTCCTAACTGCTGTGGCCTTGCCCAGCTCTCTTTTCTCAAGAGTCCCTTGTGGTCGGATGCCACAGTGTTTCTGTGTCCCCGGCCTTGCTGTCCCCATGCGGAGAGATTACCTCCCCTCTCCCGCTGTAGGTCTCAGTGCTTCCTGAGCTTTCCCTCTTACTGTTGCTCTGTCTACCACGGTGGTTCTCAAAGTGTGCTTTGGGGACCCCTGGGCGTCCCACACACTTTAGGGCTCTGCAAGGAAGGCATTTTCACAGCGATACTAAGACTGGCTTTGTGACTTGGTTCCCATTTGCACTAATCATACAACAGCAATGAGGTCTTAGCAGGAATCATGGCGGTGGTGGCACCAAACTGTGAGGCTGCATTATCTTCATGTATTTCACTCACAAACAGCATGTTGCAACTGGGTGAGTGCAGAAACAGACATGGGGATCCACCTGTCATTGAGGGAGCATTAAAAAGTCTTGTAAGCCTGGCTGGTATGGCTTAATGGTTGAGCATCTACCTATGAACCAGGTCAAGGTTTGATTCCTGGTCAGGGCACATGGCTGGGTTTGCAGATTTGATCCCCAGTAGGGGGCGTGCAGGAGGTAGCCGATTAATGATTCTCTCTCATCATTGATGTTTCTATTTCTCCCTCTCCCTTC
>NW_005355584.1:7291696-7293216 GCF_000412655.1 Myotis brandtii
TATATACACTGTAAAAGTGAAAACTCTTCTTACTACTTTTTTGGAGAGTATCTTTTTCATAAAAGTATGTATGTTAAATAGATTTATTTTTAAATGAATAAACATTTAAAAATTGCTTGGTTTTAATTGCTAATAGAGCAAATATCAACAGATATAATCTATGTAAACTTAAGGTTTTTGGGTTCTCGGTAATATATAAGAATGTAAAGAGATCCCAAGACCAAATCATTTGAGGACCATTCTCTCAGTTGACTCTTTTAATAATGTTTCTTATAATCTGATTTTTTTTTTTGTCATCCATTATGAATTTTATTTCTAAGAAAAACCTGGAAGGTAGGTGGGGATTTTTATAGATAGAGGAACTGAGGCACTGAGAGGGAAAGTGATTTGGAAGGTCCACCCAGCTAGTGAGTGTCAGAGTTGGGATTTGAATCTACATTTGAGTCCAAAGTGTGCATTTCACATTGCTCTGCCTTGATAAATATAAAGCCCCATGTATGGGTTCATTAACGTATTCAGCAAATATTTTAAAGCATTTTCTGTGACTGGTTGGCTCTCTTTGGTGGCTGAGGATATGAAGTTCAGCTGCAGAGACAATACCTCTGCCCTGGCTTGTCAGCACAGTGTTCCATGCTGGTGGGAGCAATCTGTGGCAGCAGGGAAGTAAGTCTGGGCTGCCCAGAGAAAATGATGTCGAACAGAAACCTCATGAAATGTTTAGGCGCAGGCCTACTCCTAATTACTCAAAGTAGTACCGTATTACCAAAACTGTACTAACATAGTAATTATACAAAAGTTGTAGGAAATATTAAAAACCTGCAAGTAACAGGATTACTTCTATTATATTCTAAAAATTTTTTTTCCCTCTGGCTCTACTTTTGTTCATCAGTTTATGTTGTTCATTATATTACACAAATGAGTGAGACCATGTGATATTTATCTTTTTCCGACTGGCTTATTTCACTTAGCATATGCTCTCCAGGTCCGTCCATGCTGTTGCAAATGGTAAGAGTTCCTTCTTTTTTACAGCAGCATAGTATTCCATTGTGTAGATGTACCATAGTTTTCTAGTCCATTCATCTGTTGATGGGCACTTAGGCTGTTTCCAAATCTTAGCTACTGTGAATTGTGCTGGTATGAACATAGGGGTGCATATATACTTTCTGGTTGGTGTTTCTGAATACTTGGGATATATTCCTAGAAGTGGGATTACTGGGTCAAATGGGAGTTCCATTTTTAATTTTTTGAGGAAACTCCATATTGTTTTCCACAGTGGTTGCACCAATCTGCATTCCCACCAGCAGTGCAAGAAGGTTCCTTTTTCTCCACATCCTGGCTAGCACTTATTGTTTGTTGATTTGTTGATGATAGTCATTCTGACAGGTGTGAGATGGTACCTCATTGTTGTTTTGATTTGCCTCTCTTAGATGATTAGTGACTTTGAGAATGTTTTCATATGTCTCAGCCTTCTGTATGTCTTCTTTCGAAAAGTGTCTATTTAGGTCCTTTGCCCATTTTTT
>NW_005355584.1:7293294-7295930 GCF_000412655.1 Myotis brandtii
GATAACATTGGCAAATATGTTCTCCCATGCAGTGGGCTTTCTTGTTGTTTTGTTGATGGTTTCTTTTGCTGTGCAGAAGCTTTTTATTTTGATGTAGTCTTATTTGTTTATTTCTCCTTAGTTTCCATTGCCTTAGGAGCTGTATCAATTAAGATATTGCTATGATACATGTCTGATATTTTGCTGCCTATGCATTCTTCTAAGATTTTTATGGTTTCCTGTCTTACGTTTAAGTCCTTTATCCATTTTGAGTTTATTTTTGTGAATAGTGTAAGTTGGTGGTCTAGTTTCATTTTTTTGCATGTATCTGTCCAATTTTCCCAACACCATTTATTGAAGAGACTATCTTGGCTCCACTGTATGTCTTGTCCCTGTTCTTAGGGGAAATGGTTTTAGTTTTTGCCCATTGAGTGTGGTGTTGGCTGTAGGTGTGTCAAAAATGGCCTTTATCATGTTGAGATATGCTCCCTCTATTCCCACTTTGCTGAGAGGTTTTATCAAAAATGGGTGTTAGATTTTGTTGAATGCTTTTTCTGTGTCTATTGATATGATCATGTGATTTTTGTCTTTCAATTTGTTTATGTGATTTGATTTGCGAATATTGTACCAGCCTTGCATCCCTGAAATAAATCCCAGTTGATCATGGTGTATGATCTTTTTAGTATATTGCTGGATGCGATTTGCTAATATTTTGTTGAGGATTTTAGCATCTACGTTCATTAGGAATGTTGACCTGTAATTCTCTTTGTAGTGTCTTTATCTGGTTTTGGAATTAGGATAATGCTGGCCTCATAAAAAGAGTTTGGAAGTGTTCCTTCCTCTTGGATTTTCTGAAATAGTTTGAGGAGTATAGGTGTTAGTTATTCTTTAAATGTTTGGTAAAACTCCCCTGTGAAGCTGTCCGGACCCGGGCTTTTGTTTGGTGGGAGTTTTTTGATTACTGCTTCTATTTCATCAGTTGTTGTTGGCCTATTCAGGGTTTTTTTCTTCCTGATTCAGTTTTGGGAGATTGTATTTTTCTAGGAATTTGTCTATTTCATCCATATTGTCCAGCTTGTTGGTATATAGTTGTTCATAGTATTTTCTTACAATCCTTTGTATCCTTCCAGTGGTTACTCCTCCACTTTCATTTCTGATTTTATTTATTGGAGTCCTCTCTCTTTGTTTCTTGATGAGTCTGACTAATGGTATATCAATTTTGTTTATTCTCTCAAAGAACCAGCTGTTGGTTTCTTCGAGTTTTTGTATTATTTTTTAGTCTCTATGTTATTTATTTCTGCTCTAATCTTTATTATTTTCTTCCTTCTACTTACTCTGGGTTTTTCTTGTTGTTCTCTTTATAGTTCTTTAAGTTGTAGGGTTAAATAGTTCATTGCTGATTTTTTTTGTTTTTTTGAGGTATGCTTGTAATGCTATGAACTTCCTTTTCAGGACTGCTTTTGCTGTGTCTCAGAGATTTTGGGTTGTTGTGTATTCATTTTTATTTGTTTCCAGGAAGTTTTTGATTTCTTTCTTGATTTCATTGGTAACTCATTCATTGTTTAATAGCATGCTATTTAGCCTCCATGTGTTTGAATGTTTTGGGGTGTTTTTACTGTAGTTGATTTCTAATATCAATTTTGTTTATTCTCTCAAAGAACCAGCTGTTGGTTTCTTCGAGTTTTTGTATTATTTTTTAGTCTCTATGTTATTTATTTCTGCTCTAATCTTTATTATTTTCTTCCTTCTACTTACTCTGGGTTTTTCTTGTTGTTCTCTTTATAGTTCTTTAAGTTGTAGGGTTAAATAGTTCATTGCTGATTTTTTTTGTTTTTTTGAGGTATGCTTGTAATGCTATGAACTTCCTTTTCAGGACTGCTTTTGCTGTGTCTCAGAGATTTTGGGTTGTTGTGTATTCATTTTTATTTCTCCTACATGCCCCCCACTGGGGATCGAGCCCACAACCGGGCATGTGCCCTGACCTGGAATCGAACCATGACCTCCTGGTTCATAGGTTGACGCTCAACCAGTGAACCTCGCAGGCTCGGCCCAGTGTGTCCTTTAGAGTCTTTGTTTCCTTGTTAAGTTTTTGTCTGGAAGATATATCCAGTGAAGTCAGAGGGGTGTTAAAATTCCCTACTATGACTGTATTGTTGTCAATCTCTCTGTAAAAGTCCTCTAGAAGTTTTTTTTTATATATTTAGGTGCTCCTATACTGGGTGCATAAATGTTTACCAGGGTTATATTCTCTTGTTAGATCAATCCCTTTAGTATTATGTAGTGACCTTTGTTGTCTCTTGTGATGGCCTTCATTTTAAAGTCTATTTTGTCAGATATGAGTATTGCTACTCCAGCTTTTTTTCTTTCTTTTCCATTTGCATGGAAAATTTTTTTTCATCTCTTCACTCTCATCCTGTGTGTGTGTCTTTTGTTTTGAGGTGGGTCTCTTGTAAACAGCATATAGTTGGGTTACGTTTTCATATCTATTCAGCTACCTTACGCTTTTTGATTGGAGCATTTAATCCATTTACATTTAGGGTTATTATTGATAGGTACTTATTTATTGCCATTTTAATTCTGTATGGCTACGTTTCTCTCTCTGTTTCTTCTTCTCATTACAGCAATCCCTTTAGCATTTCTTGTAATGCTGGCTTGGT
>NW_005355584.1:7296165-7306008 GCF_000412655.1 Myotis brandtii
ACTCCTTTTTAAGTAACAGTTTTCTTTTCTCTTGCTGCCTTTAAGATTCTCTCTTTGTCTTTAATTTTTGGCATTTTAATTATGATGTGTCTAGGCATGGGCCTGTTTGGGTTCTTATTTGAGTTTCTCTGTGCCTCCTGAACTTGTGTGACTTTTTCCTTTACCATGTTAGGGAAGTTCTCTGCCATTATTTCCTCAAACACCTTCTCTATGTCTTTCTCCCTTTCTGCCTCTTCTGGCACACCTACTATTCTAATATTGTTACCTTTCATTATCCCTCCCTTAAGTTGTCCTCCTGTTTTTTAATTGTTTTTTTTTCTTTTTGGTTCTCTGAGTGATATTTTCAACTCTGTCTTCTAATTCACTAATTTGATCCTCAGCTTCACCTAATCTGTTGTGTATTCCTTCCAATGTGTTCTTTATTTGTGTTATGTCATTTGTTATCTCAGACTGTTCTTTTTTCATAGTTACTATATCTTTTTTCATACTATTGAACATTTTTAACATCATTACTCTGAACTCTGTTTCAGATAAATTTCTTATCTCTGCTTCATTTATCTCTGCTTCTGAGAATTCTCTAGTTCTTTCATTTGGGGGTTCTTTGTCTCCTCATTTTGGCTTTCTGTTTGGATTTGTGACTATGTATTAGGTAGATCCTCTATACCAATGGTCGGCTCAAGAGCCACATGCGGTTCTTTGGCCCCTTGAGTGTGGCTCTTCCTAAGCCTTAGGAGTACCCTAATTAAGTTAATAACAATGTACCTACCTATATAGTTTAAGTTTAAAAAATTTGGCTCTCAAAAGAAATTTCAATCGTTGTACTGTTGATATTTGGCTCTGTTGACTAATGAGTTTGCCGACCACTGCTCTATACCTCTCAATCTCTAGTGCAAGACAGTGTTAAATGCTGTTTCTGACTAATTAGATTAGGCATAGACTGAAAGCCTCCAGAGACCACCTCTGCTTATTGACTGATAGGATTCCAACTTGAATTGCCCCCCAGGCAATCATCCTCAGGTGTGATGAGAGTTTTTTTTTTTGGAACAGGGTGGGGCAGTTTCTTCTGCCTGGAGGCTAATTGTTATTTTTAATCTCTTAAGTGGCCTCAAGGCAAGGTGTTTTCCAGTAGGGTGTAGGGCAGTGGTTCTCAACCTTGGCTGCACATTAGAATCACCTGGGAATCTTTTTAAAATCCTGATTTCTGGGCCTTATCCTCCGGATTTTCTGTTTCTTTGTTATGGGGTGGGGCCACAACATTAGTAACAAATAAACAGAATTTCCAGAGGATGAGGCCCAGATATCAGGATTTTAAAAAGATTCCCAGGTGATTCTCATGTGCAGCCAAGGTTGAGAACCACTGGTGTAGGGGAAGTAAATGTCTAAGTGGGAAAGATGTCCTCTGCTGTGTGAGGGAATGACTCAGCCCAGGAAACTTGGGGTGTCTGCCTTCTGAGCTCTATCCCCCAAGTCCCCAGTCCTGGCTTCTGCTCTTACAGCTCCAGTTCACTTCACCCTTCCACTGCTGGAGCACAAGGTGGGTAGCTCCACAGGTAATTTTGTGTGTTGGCCCTTTAAGAGGGTGCCTGAATTTTCAGCTGTTACTCCCTGGCAAATAGCACCCTGCTGCTTTTCACAGCCAGACGTTATGTGGGTACCCTCCTCAGTTTTGGTGCTCTCTGCTGGGGTCTCAGCTTGGGGATTAGATCCTAGAGTTCTCAGTGGCAACCACTCACAGCTGAGATATCTCTCTGGGACTTCAGTTGCTGTCTGTGAGCACCCAGCCAGCCCTTTTGCACCTCTGCTCCTTTACCAGTCTCTATGTGGTCTCTACCTTGGTCCTTGGGTATCAGGGTTCTCTCCTGCGAGTTTTCCGTTGATTATTCAGTTTTTCTGTATTTTAGTTGTAATATCAGTTTGTTCCTGGGAGCATGTCCGTGCAGCATCCACTTACTTTGCCACCATTTTTAATCCTATTTTAGTTTTCATATGGAGTAACGTGACCTTGATGGAAACCACATTTAGGGTCTTGTATGGCTTCATCTGTTTTTTCCAGTAGAATGCTGTGAAAGTTTCCTTCCTAGCTTGCACCTTTAGTTGGCTGCCTGCTCAGTTTCTGTTTTCTGGTGGAGGGATGTTTGTCCTACTTCATGTCAAGAGAAGTGAAACAGGTAGATCATGAACTAGGCAGGTAACAAGCTTTGTTGCCCAGGTTGCCAGGTCAGATCATGGCAGGTCTTGGTTGAATTCAGGGACTGCACCTTTCCCTTGAAGGAGAGGAGACCACTGGGAGAGGCTGAAAGGGGCGGAACTTGAACTTTTTATGAGGCAGCAGCAGATGTGGAGCCTCTGGTTTTAAGGTAACTTACTTGTTTCAGCAGCAAAAGGAGAGGAACAATTCAGGGGAGACGGATTCTGCTTAAAAATAATAACTTACTAGCCATATCAGATATCCAAGGATGAAAATATTTCTTCAAAAAGGAGCACCCTTCACTCTCAGTAATTGAACTTGTAAGATAGGCAGAAACTTAGAGCTTTGAGAATTTTGAGGAAAGTGTGATTATATAATACTTAAAATGTAAAGCTTTCATGATCCAGAGCCAGAAGCAAGTTAATGTGGATTTCAGATCATAGTCTGTGACACAAACTAGTCTGGGAAAACCACACTGAACCATAATTCTTCAACACATAGAGTCAGTTCAGCAGTTTTTTACTAGGTTATCCTGTATCAGAGTCTTTACACTGTCTCTCTATTTAGATAAGATTTGCGCTGAAGGAATTAGCTGTGTTTTTCAGACCACTCTTCAGCCTACTAGTAGAACTTGACTTGAAATGTCACCAAAAGGCCTCAGTGGTTGGTGGCTTTCACCTTTGGCAGTACATTAGGAATCACCTGGGAACCTCGCTGGGTCGATTACATCCCAGCCTGTGAGGCCGGACCCAGCATCATTGCTTGCAAGGCTCCCAGGTCACTCCACCTTGGGAGTCAAAAAACATTTCATTATTAATTTAGTGCAGGAATTTTGAAAGCAGGTTTTAGAATAGAATGTAGATATAGTTAAGAACAAAGAGAATAAAAATTAGGTATATTTTTTCCTTCATTCATTTCCATGAATGAAGTTGCAGTTTTTTAAATTACATTAATATTTCTGGGAACTGGAGTTTGTTTTATTGGCCATTCCTCCAGAAGAATTTTTGAAACTGTTGCCAGCTCTCTCCAGTCCCTGCCCTACCTCCTGTCCTGGGGATTTCAACTCCTGCTCTAATGAAGATACTCCAGCAGGCTCAAGGACTGCTGGCCAGAGTTGGAACTGCAGGCTGTTTGCTCTAAAGAGGTGTGGAATGCCTGTCAGCACAGGGGTGTTTGAGAAATACAAGGCTTTCTGGAGCTTACTTGAGTCTTTAACCCCTACCGTACTTCCACATTTCTAAATTATAATATTCAGATTTGCTATGTGACCTATTTGCTATATATTAGAGAGAATCATTGATCAGCTGCCTCCTGCATGCCCCTTATTGGAGATCAAGCCTGCAACCTGGGCATGTGCCCTACCAGGAATCAAACCGTGACCTCCTGGTTCATAGATCATGCTCAACCACTGAGCCACACCAGTCGGACAGTATGCATTATATATTGATGCTCAAATTATAAGACTTGGAGTCTACTTATTTTAAAGAATTGGAGAGATTTAGGACATCTTTATTTTATGACATCATTGACAAATGTCAATGAGTATTCCATAGTTTTTCTTTAAAAAATATTTTTATTGATTTCATAGAAGAAGGGAGAGGGAGAGAAAGATTGAAACATAAGAGAAAATCATTGATTGGCTGCCTCCTGCGCCCTGACTGGGAATCAGCCATGCCCTCCTGGTTCATAGGTCAATGCTCAACCACTGAATCACACTGGCCAGGCCATAGTTTTTCTTATTTGAAAATACCTTTAAATTTACAGCTGTTTACTCAACTGGATTTAGAGAAGCACATTGCGGATTGTCCAAAGCTTTGCAGCCCTTTATCTTCCGACACCAAAACTATCTGAGGAAACAGTTTCTGCTCTTGCTGACTTATTCTTGCTTCTCTGCAGTTTTCAGAGGTAGATTGAATTAATGAAGTAGCATTTATATTTTGACTGGAGTTTGTTTGCTGAATGATTTAGGAACCTGTGTTCCTGATAACCTCTCAGGGTGGCTTAGACGTGAAATGCCCCCAGGATCTGTAGTGACTTAGAAAAAATTGGAAGCAGCAGGCAAGGGTACGACACTATGGCTTTGGTGTGTGTTTGCGGGTGGGTATCATGTCTCCGGAGTTGAGTTTTAGGTTTCCCAAAGTCCTACTGAGAAGAATTTAGGATTCTGCAGCTCAGTCCTCTCAACATTTCTCATGTGTAACCTAAAAGCATGTCCATTTAAAAAATTCAAGATGCCATTAATGTCATCTAAAATTCTCATAAAGTTTTGACATAATTTTATTTCTAAACAATAACCAAATAATTTTACATATGTGATGAGAATAACAACTGGTATTTATTGTCTGTACTTATGCAATTTTATAGATGGAGTTTTAACATTGAATGCGGAGAACACTAATTATGCCTATCAAGTTCCAAATTTCCATAAATGTGAAATCTGTCTACTGTCTTTTCCAAAAGAGTCCCAGTTTCAACGCCACATGAGGGATCACGAGCGAAATGACAAGGTAAGTATTTTTAAAAGGGGCATCAGAAATGTGAGCGTTGAAACTGGAGGTGTTGTAAACATCCACCTGTGAATTGAAATTATTTTGTATAATTTAGATTCCTAAATTGTGGAGCATTGTATATTATATAAGTACATATTTTTAGCTGTAGTTGTATTCCTAGCCATCATGAGATCACGAGGGAAAGTGAGAGATTGTCTAGCGAGTCTGTGTGTGAAAGTTCTTAAAATATGGCTTTCTCTAGTAGTTTCAGTTTCCTCTCTGAACACAGAATTGGTACATGCTGATGTGTTTTTCTCTGGCAGGGCAGTTACCCTTAAGTGTCTTCATTGTAAAATGGTGTTCAGTTATGTTAGATCGAACTTCAGCAGGGAGCATGCTCTCTTACATAGAGATTTGTGTCCTTTCTTTCCGGGGCCTGTGATGAGCGTGTTAGTATCTTAATGGGATGGTTTGCCTGATAGACGGAAAGTGACAGTTAAAACTGCAATGAAAAAGTGGTTGCGACTTTCCTTTAGGTCGGAGAACGTGAGCTAGTCAGCCTTGTAAGACCAGAGCATACCAGCTCTCTTCTCTGGAGCCAGGGCGTGACCAGCTTTGCTGTACAGTCCCCATTAGTGATAACATAATGCTGATACCAGTGCCCACGGGCGTTATTCCACTCATGGGGAAAATCTGAAAATACTGACTCAGTCCTTATTAGAGCCTTGATATTTCAGAGGGAAATTAATGCCAGTGGTTACTTTTTCTTTTTGCATGTAAGTGGCAGAATACCTTCCTTTTGGGGAACATTTTAGACTGAGATAAGCAACTCTGTTAAAATCTAGTAAAATTCTTATGATTCTTATTTTACTTGAAGTGATTCTGTTGACAGCAGTGGAGTTGCTTGGAAAAGGAGGGAAAATTGTGCCAGTGTGGAGCCCCTTCATTTTATCATCAGAGATCCCATACCCTGGCACACCGAGGTGCAGCACTCCTACCAGAACCCTCCTGCCTGGATGGGTGTGGTCCTTACTACCCCTGAGACATTCCCTAAGGAACTTTATGGTTGGTGTGGGATTTATTGATTTGGAAGTTTCTTGGAAAGATTGTAGATCATGGTACTTGTTAATATTTGAGTGTTGTTTACTGTGAAAAGATTGTATTTCAGAGGCTTCTTGATTGTTCTCTCCCAACAGCCACATCGCTGTGACCAGTGCCCCCAGACATTCAATGTTGAATTCAACCTGACGCTGCACAGATGTACCCACAATGGGGAGGACCCGACCTGTCCCGTGTGCAACAAGAAATTCTCCAGAGTGGCCAGCCTCAAAGCGCACATCATGCTGCATGAGAAGGAGGAGGTAATAGTTCGGCCTGCCCTTTGTTACCTGATTCTTAAAAGGCCTCTAATCTGTGGGGGGACCTTAGGTATAAACTACTTACAAAGCCTTTCACGTAGATTTCAGGGAGTGAATGTTAAATTTGCTGTGGCTGATCTCCAGTTTACTGATGAAACCTTTTATTTTCTGCCATATCAGTTGGGGTAGAGACATTTAATGTGTATTTGGAGAATCAAAATATGACTGCATTGGCTAGAAAAGCGCCCCCCCCCCTTTACTTTTTTAAACAGAAATTAGTAGAAATCTGTAGTGGCCAAAAGTAAATTTTCTGCCTGTGAAGATGGCTCCTGGATCCCCTGACCTGTGTACATTTGGGAGAATAGAAAGCATTTGTGATAACACACAACAGTTACGCACCGAGTGAGCAATCCAGAACTTATGGGATGGCTGGGTTGTGTTGTTGTTGCTGGGAGTGGGGCCTCATTTCAAGTATAAATGGCTGTTGCTTTAAAAATATTACCCCCACCCTCATTATTGTAGAAAATTAGGAAAATGCAAAAAAGTAAGGAGGAGCATGTGAAAGTCACCTGTAATTTTATCACCCATGGTTAATTACAGATAACTATTTGTTATATTTTTACTCCTGAGACAGAAAAACAAATATAGTATTTAAATTACATACATAAAATTTCCATCCTAAAAGTGAGTTCCTACTTTCTGTGTAGGTTTGTGTAATTTTTATATGTCCTTAATTTTTAATATAAAATCATTTATTTATCTTTTAAATCTTATTGTATGAGTAATGCATGTGTAATTTGGGGACAGTTGAGTCTACATCACCAGAGATGCCAGTCCTCACAGGGCACTCTGCGCATGCCCAGGCTCCTCTACACTCCCTCCCATGCAACCCTGTTACTCTGTGCCTTTTTTCTTCAGTCAACTGTCATAGGTGATGTTACACAAACCCTGCTCGTCATAGATTAACAGCCACATAGTGTGACATTGTGGACACAGTCACTGTGGATAGACCTGTAGGTTGTTTGCCACTGTGGTGGACCTGGTATAAACAGAGCCACACGAGCAGATGCTCCCAAGGCAGGCAACTTTGTACCCAGAGGACATTGTGGTTGTCACTGCTACAGGGAAGGGGTGCGGTGCTGCAGGCATCTAGTGACCAGAGACACTCCAGAAGGCCCTTTAGTGCATAGCCTTCCTCTCCCTCCCAACACACATAGAGTGATCCTGTTCCTAGAAATGGAATTGCTCAGTCAGAGCAAATGTAAATTCAGAATTGGATAGATCTTGCCAAATTGTCTCCAAGGAAGTTCTATCAATTTATACTCCAGCCAATAGTGTATGAAAATGCCCCTTCATAGCATTTTCAATATCTGTGTTATAAAACTTGTCTTTTCCAATCTGGTAGTTTAAGATGGTATGCTTCTGTTGTTTTAATTTGTATTTCCTTAATTATGAGTAAAGTTTAGCACCTTTCCATGTTTATTAGCCATTAGTATTTTTTTCTGTCTTTTAATTTTCTTATTTTGGGGGAATGGGTGGGATTATGCGTATATTGTAGCTATGTGTCAGCTGTTTATATACCTAGGAAGTTTGTTTTTTTGTCTTTTCTCGGTTTCTGACTTTTTCCCCCTGGTGTAAACTTTTAAATTGTCAAATTCTTAAAGTTTTAATCTGTTCATTTACAGATGCTGGTTCTTGTGACTTGCTTAGAAATACTTAACACGTCTACAGTTTTTATTTTTTTAAGTCTCACCACGTCTTTTAGAGCAGGTGTACACACAGTGCAGTGCAAACCCCATTCCAGAGACCATGAGTTCGCACTGATCCAAGTCCAGCCACCACCCCAGCTTCTGTGAGCCTCCCCAGTTCCCGTGTGTGTCCTTGAGCGCAGCAAGGACGTGGCTCCCACATGGCAGCACAGTCCTGTGTTCTGTCTGCAGCAGCTTCACAGTTGGGTGGCTCACCCTACTAAAGGCATGCAGGGTGGAAGGGGACTCGGGGTCATTTGATTCAGCTTGCTTTCTTTTTTTTTTTTTTTTTTTTTTTTTTTAAAGATATGTTTTATTGATTTTCTACAGAGAGGAAGGGAGAGGGATAGAGAGTTAGAAACATCGATGAGAGAGAAACATGGATCAGCCGCCTCCTGCACGCCCCCCACTGGGGATGTGCCCGCAACCAAGGTACATGCCCTTGACCGGAATCGAACCTGGGACCCTTGAGTCTGCAGGCCGACGCTCTATCCACTGAGCCAAACCGGTTCTGGCTCAGCTTGCTTTCTATTTCAGGGCCACCCTGACCCGTTCTTTCGAGCCACAGCCCTTAATGAACTACCCTCCATTAGGGTTCGGTTAGTCTGACCACAAAGACAGCCCAAAGCAGAGCAAGAACTGAGCTGGGGAATTAGGTGATGGGTATTTGATCTTTAACCTCCTCTTAGAAAACCAAAAGATACAAAGAGCAGTCTGTCCCTTCTGTCCCCTCTGCTGGGCCTTGCCTGGGGAGGGGACTACCTTGATTTTCTGGTTTGTCTTGTTTCTCTTTGGAATGATAAGCAAATGTTTGTGTACTTCTTATTTTACTTTTCTGGTTTATTATTCATGTGAACGTTAGAATTTTGCCTACTTAAACATGAATTTTTATTTTGGCTGCATAAAATTTTTAGAATGTTTTAGGAGAGAATTGAACATGTTTGCGAAATTGAATCTTTATCATCAAAACATCACTCAGTAATGTTTTGTTCATATGGATTCAGTGCATTATTTAATTTATTCTTAAATGTTTAAGATTTTACTAATATCATTTGGAGGTCTTTCAGTTATATGTTGATGGGATCTGATTAGAGTGCATGCATTTTCTCCATGAAGTCAGCTTGCCACTTAGCACTCATTGAAATTACCCTAGAACAGTCTGTGTCTAGGGTAGAACCTAGCTTCTGCTTCCAGCCTAGAGGACTTGGCATTAATTCTGACTGATAAGGTGGAAGTCTGTTAGCTGCCCCTGAGGCACAACCGCCTCTCCCCAAAGATGTCCCCAGGCACATCCTGGGAGTAAGGCGGGAATTAGTGATGGAACTTCTGTTGTGTGGCCTGTTTTGGTTGTGGCTCCGGCTATACTTCACCTTGTGTTCGCAAATTGCTCACAAAGCAGAGTTTTTACTCAGAAAATTCTGACAAATCTCTGAGTATAGTCATGCTGATAGCTCTTGAAATATACTAATCTGATCATTAGGTAAGATAGTAAGTAAAAAGCACACGGATCTGAGCCAGAGCAATAAGAGTAAGGGTGGGAAAAGGAGGATAAAGAGTCCAGTTTTATTTCACAACTAAGACTGGAGACTTGGAGTTGTTGGTGGAAAATGAATAGTTTGAGTAATTTCTTCTCTCCTGACCCTTTTGTGGTGCCATAAAAATTCAGGAGCTCAGAGGTGATTTTTAAAAAAGAGATGCAGCAAATTATGTTAGGTATTTTTTTCTTTTTGATTGTTTCTTAGAAAGAATTTTATTTTCAAGAAGATACTGACAATCTAATAATTTGTTAGTTCCTTAAATTATCCCATATAATAAAAGAGAAATATGTATATTGACCGTACTTCCACGATACCCACCAGCCAATCAGGAGTGAGTATGCAAATTAACCCAACAAAGATGGTGGGTTGAATTGCATACACAGGCGCCGGGCGGAGAGCAGAGTGGGAGAGCCAGTGGCTTGGGGGGACGTGGCTCCCTCAGTTGCTCCCCCCAAGCCACTGGGCGGAGAGCAGAGCGGGAGAGCCGGCGGAGAGTGGAGTGGCTTGGGGAACTTGGGTCCC
>NW_005355584.1:7307418-7341489 GCF_000412655.1 Myotis brandtii
CAGCTTGGTCACCCCTCCCTAACCCCCCTGCTGGCCTGGTCGCCCCACGCAGCCTGCTGCTCAGTCGTTTAGTCGTCCCTCACTGCCCCCCTGCCAGCCTGGTCACCCCACTCAGCCTGTTCGGTCGTCCGTTCGGTTATCCATTTGGTTGTGATGGCCCCTGGCTCTTTATATAAATAGATACCAATTTCAAGTTATTTAAGTTGAAATCATTATGGATTGCTCAAAATATTTTCCCTTCATCAGCACTCTTTTCTCTTTTTGTTAATCCTCACCTGAAGACATTTTTCCATTGATTTTCAGAGAGAGTGGAATGGAGGGAGAGAGACAGAGAGAGAAACATTGATTGGTTGCCTTCTGCACCAGGGCCAGGGATTGAGCCTGCAACCGAGGTTTGTGCCTTTAATTGGAATCAAACCTGGGACCCTTCCACTGAGCTAAACTGGCTAGGGCCAATCTCGTCCTTTTCTACAAAGGATGCTCTGAACAGTGTTGATGAGCAGCCTCATTTTAATGTGGGTTACATACATTTTTAAGACTATATACAGTATTTAGAAAACACTGGTGGAAAGAAATAGCTGATTATTTTGTTATTTAGGAATAACAGTTTATGCCATTGCTAGATTACACTCATTTCTTTTTCATCTTTGGACAGTTCATTTTGAGAATCGTCTAAGTAAACAATTATGTTACCGATCCTCATGAGTGAGCTCACTGAACCTTGTGCTAAATCGGCAGTTTCTACTGTTAAAGTCATAGTGAGGACTTCCTCTTTCCATGCTGTTCACCTCTTACACAGTCACTCACTTCACTGCAGTTCAGGTGTTGGGTGAGGGCAGGGTACCAGTGTCCCTGTTTCACAGTCATGGAGGGGTTAACCTGTCCAGGTGCATGTAGCTATCATGTTATCTAATTGAAATATGAGTTATTTAAAATTTATAGCAGCCATATTAAAAAATCATAAAAAGCATAAATACATTTTATTTTAATATATTTATGAAAATATCTCCAAAATATTATAATTCAAATATTAAAGTGCTTGAGCTCTTTTATGTTTCTTTTTTGCAGTAAGTCTTTGAAATACTTTGTGTATTTTATACTTTCTCTACAGCCCTGTTCAGACCACCTGTTTCAGGTGCTTGGCAGGCCACGTCTGGACAGAGTGCCAGATTTTTTCTGTAATCGACTACCTATAAACCAAGTGAAAGAATGATAGATGTTTCCATCTAAAACTTTATCGGCTTCCCTTTTCTTTGGAGGTGATCTATCAATCTATAATCTTAACTTCTCTCCTGATTCTTTTGTGCTGTTGCCATTCTGTAGAGTATTCATAGCATAGATGGACAAAATGCCAGTCACCCAACAGCCAACTTGAAACAATTTACTTTGCTCAAGAATTGTGCTGTTCTCTCTTCCTTTTCCCTGTCTTTCTATCTTTTCTACCAACCAAAAAAAAAAAATGTTTTTTTATCTTCATATTTAGACACTAGAGGCCTGGTGCCATGCATGGGTGGGGTCTGGCAGGCCTGCCCAGATGTGGGCCCATTAGGGGCGGGGCAAGCCAGGGGGAGGGGCAAGCCAGGGGGAGGGGCCGTGGGAGGGCTCCAGGGCGTGTCCCGCCCGTCTCAGTCCCGATGATTGGCCGGATTCCCCCTGGAGTGTCTCCCCCCTGGTGGTCAGTGCAAGTCATAACGACTGGTTGACCAGTTGACTGTCTGCCCCCTGGTGGTCAGTGCACGTCATAGCCAGTAGTTGAGTGGCTTTAGCATATCATTAGCATATTACACTTTGATTGGTTGAATGGCCAACCAGCTGACTGGACACTTTGCATATTAGGCTTTTATTATATAGGATAATGATATATTCTTTGTGAGGTGAGAATAGTGTCTATTCCAGGGGAAAGTATAATTTGCATATCGACCGTGTACAATACTAGCTGTGCTCATGGATGGTGTTCCTTTTGCAGAACCTCATCTGCTCCGAGTGTGGGGATGAGTTCACTCTGCAGAGCCAGCTGGCCCTGCACATGGAGGAGCACCGCCAGGAGCTCTGGTTAGGAACTGATTAGGATCTGATGTCTCCTGGTTCTTTTGTGCTGTTGCCATTCTGTAGAGTATTCATAGCATAGATGGACAAAATGCCAGTCACCCAACAGCCAACTTGAAACAATTTACTTTGCTCAAGAATTGTGCTGTTCTCTCTTCCTTTTCCCTGTCTTTCTATCTTTTCTACCAACCAAAAAAAAAAATGTTTTTTTTTTTATCTTCATATTTAGACACTAGAGGCCTGGTGCCATGCATGGGTGGGGTCTGGCAGGCCTGCCCAGATGTGGGCCCATTAGGGGCGGGGCAAGCCAGGGGGAGGGGCCGTGGGAGGGCTCCAGGGCGTGTCCCGCCCGTCTCAGTCCCGATGATTGGCCGGATTCCCCCTGGAGTGTCTCCCCCCTGGTGGTCAGTGCAAGTCATAACGACTGGTTGACCAGTTGACTGTCTGCCCCCTGGTGGTCAGTGCACGTCATAGCCAGTAGTTGAGTGGCTTTAGCATATCATTAGCATATTACACTTTGATTGGTTGAATGGCCAACCAGCTGACTGGACACTTTGCATATTAGGCTTTTATTATATAGGATAATGATATATTCTTTGTGAGGTGAGAATAGTGTCTATTCCAGGGGAAAGTATAATTTGCATATCGACCGTGTACAATACTAGCTGTGCTCATGGATGGTGTTCCTTTTGCAGAACCTCATCTGCTCCGAGTGTGGGGATGAGTTCACTCTGCAGAGCCAGCTGGCCCTGCACATGGAGGAGCACCGCCAGGAGCTGGCTGGTGGCAGGGCCCACACCTGCAAGGCCTGCAGGAAGGAGTTCGAGACGGCAGCACAGCTGAAGGAGCACATGAAGAATCATTACAAAATTAGGTACACGCCTCTACTTGGGCTTGGGAAAAATGTGTATAATGTATTAAGAATTGGCAAATTTTGCTGTGATTGGTTAAAAATATTGGCTAATCTGGTGTAGTGTCAGGATGTCTTTTATGATGTGTAGCTCATATCTACAGTAGGAAAATTGATCTCAGAAATTAAAAATAGGTGCCAGGCTCTGCGGGTAGACAGTTTTAGCCAGCATTTTAATGTTGAAACTGTAGAACAAGGTGCTGGTGTTGTTTTTACAGGCAGGTAACACTGTGTAAAGTGGATCAGCAAGGGTCATTTAGGTCCTTTTTAATGCATTGATTTATTTATACTGCTTCACTCTTTACAATTTACATGAGCCTGACATGGTGCTTAGCACACATATAGAAACATATATGTCAAGCCATGGTACTTGTATGTCTCCAATTTGCAGATGTATGTGTGTATTTAAATATAGGCATGGTTACTAATATTATGAGCTCTAAAACTAGACTATTAGGATTTAAACATGTGCCTGGCACAGACCAAATGAAAGAATCAGTCAGTGCCTCCACCTGCAGGTGGAGGTACAGAAGGTACAGAAGGTGGTTGTATTGAAAAGGAAATAAAATCGCATCGCACAGACCAAATGAAAGAATCAGTCAGTGCAACCATTTCAGAAGGTGGTTGTATTGAAAAGGAAATAAAATCGCATTGATTTGGGCAGTGAGAGCCCACCACGCCAGGCAGGTGCTGTGGCTGAGTTTGAAGGATGCAGGACCTGGGGCTGTGGGGCCTTTGGTGGAGGCCACTGTGGGAATGAGGCTTTTATCCTGGGTGCGATGGAAGCCGTCAGAGGGTTTTACACACAGAACAGCCTGCCCTGACTTTAGGTGTGGTGTGGCTGCCCTGTGGTGGGGTGGAAGCGGCACACCACTGAATCGGCATGGCAGGAGGACAACAGGGGGAAAGGGACAGGGGGTATCTTTGGAGATGTTCTGGGGTAAAACCAGCAGCCTTTGGAGATGCACTTGAAGTCGGGGTCAGGGAGATGGAAGCATGGGCCCTACTCCCCAGGCTTAAACTTGCACAGTGGGGGTTGCCCTTTCCAGTCACAGAGAGGAGCAGGCTAGGAATAAAGGAAGAGTTTTGCTTGCGACACACTGGAGTTGAGCCACCCTGAGCCATCCCCGGAGGTCGAGCAGAGTTAGAGATAGGGGGGTGGTGCTCAGTGGAGGTGTCAGAGTGGTTGGAAGTAGGACTTGGGAGATCACCACCATCAGGTGGTGTGAAATGAAGGGACAGGAAGAAGTAGCAGAGGAGCAGGTGGAGGTACAGATTACAGCTGCACAGACCTTGGTGTCTGACCATCACAGCGAAGCTTGTCTGCGAGAGGCATTCCGCCTCAGACACAAACTGTTTCTCTGTCATTACATTTGGAAAAAATGAATTTTTATGATATTGGATACACAAAACTAATACATGTATGTGTGTACGTATGTGTGGGTGGGGGACATACACACTTACATGGAATTGACTTTTCACTGAAACACATTCTCCTGACCAGCCAGTTAACCTTTCCAGAAGGATTTTACTGTCGAGCTTGTAACACAAGGGAGACGACTTCATGAGCATCCCTTTTATTATACTAGGATGTCAAGTACGAGGTCATACAATCGGAACGTCGACAGGAGTGGATTCACGTACTCATGCCCGCACTGTGGGAAGACGTTTCAGAAGCCCAGCCAGCTCACTCGGCACATCAGGATACACACAGGTGTGAAACACGCTTATCTCTGGATGACTCACAATGTGGTGCACAGGAGAGAAATGTGCCCAGAGCCAGCTAGACCTAGAATTTAACTTTGGCATTTCCATAGTTTGCTGTGTAATCTGGGTGTCAATTTTGAGATTTTTGGGGTAGGCAATTGGATATCTGAATCTGCAGTCACAGGGGGACGTTCTAGTTGGAAGGATAGTTTGGAGTCCTGAGTCTGGATAACCAAAGTATTTCTGTTTTAATCCGTCAGAGGCTCTCACAATTCTGTGTCCATTCTCCCCTCTCCCTAGGTGAAAGGCCCTTTAAGTGCAGTGAATGCGGAAAAGCCTTTAACCAGAAGGGGGCGCTGCAGACCCACATGATCAAGCACACAGGCGAAAAGCCCCATGCCTGTGCCTTTTGTCCAGCTGCCTTTTCTCAGAAGGGGAACCTGCAGTCTCATGTGCAGAGAGTGCACTCGGAGGTAAGCCTGGCCTGTGGGCTGTGGGGTTCCCAGGTGTGCGGCTGCTCACGATGCTGTGGAGGTGACTGTCAGCACAGCCCTGAGACACGGGCCTGTGGTGGGACAGACAGTGATGCTCCAGAAACCTCCTCTAAAGATTAGTTGCTGAGTATTATTCAGTCCTGTGATGAATCTCTTCAGAAGGTGTTAGGAATAGACTGAAAGTCTTATCTAGGTAAGTTGAAGGCAGCCGCCACAATGTAATAACTGAAGCGGGCTTGATGATGGTGAGAGAATAGGTGCTTGGACCTGCCCCTTCACTTCCTGCTCTCTCTAGTCCCCTGCAGGCTATGTTGTAGTGTTGCAGCAGCTGATGTGCAGTGCTGGGACTGGCGATGATAGGTTCACCTACCATGTGACCATCCTTCCTAACTCGTGCACTTTATCCCACGAATGCTCAGTCAGAGTTATGTCTGTGTCTGTCTACCCTTCATTGCGGGCTGTGTGTAATCCTTTAGGAAATTGAGAACATACATCAGACATCTTCTTACTAAATTATAATAACTAACAACTATGTTTTTTTACTCTAAAAGACTATGATATTTCATTTAATCTCATACTACGATATTGATTAAAAAACTGGGTCATTTATTCTAGAGCTATCTAATTTAAAGTAAAAAGTAATGTTAAAGGGTTAAATTATTTCTGTCATTTTTAATGCAATGGTCAATTATGATGTGTCCTAATTCAAATGTTTTTATCTAGTAATTAAGTGTAAAAAATAATTTTTTCTCTTTTATTCTTTAAGGTCAAGAATGGCCCTACCTATAATTGTACAGAATGTAGCTGTGTATTTAAAAGTTTAGGTAGCTTAAACACTCATATCAGCAAGATGCATATGGGTGGGCCACAGAACTCCACGGGCTCTGCAGAGACTGCTCATGTTTTAACGGTAAGTTCAGTGAGCTGGCTGGTAGGATATTCTTTTACCAAAATCTATCATCTCACTCATAATCTTTAAAATTGAATATTACTTAGAATATTATTTATTACCATAGAGGTGCTATGAAGTTTTTCTACGTGGTTGTATGGTGCTACTATTTTTTAATTAGTAAAACAAAATCAATCTTTTAAATTTTAGAATAGTGTTAGATAATCCTGATTTATGGACTATCACCTGAACCAATAAAAATAAGACGAATAGAATCATCAATTTATTGAATTGGAATTCCTGCAACATTATTGGTGATTACCAGTGAATATTCTTTATCATTATGCTATAATTTAAAAATTAAATATCCTTTTAAGCTATATTTCTCCCTAAGGTGACAGTGATAATTTTTCCTTAGACTTTGGATTTTGGTTGGGGAACTAAATTGTATTTTTCAGTACATGTATTTAAAATTGTATGACTTCACACACACACTTATTCTTTCTATTGGAGGGATTCTATAGCTCAGTCTGTTACTTCCACCTCTCAATTGATAGTAAATGGCAAAATCTAAGCACAGTGCGGTGTCATGGCAGTAGACCTTGGACAGAAGTGTGCGAGTGTGGGTGTGTGCTTACAGTGAGCTTGGCTGGGAGTCTGGGGCTTCCACAGCTGCCTCCTGCCCCACATGAGTGTTTGTCTTTAAGCGTTAGGCTCACGGTTACTGTTTGTTTTGTCCTTTCTTTTCTCACAATATTCACAGCTTGGGATTGATACCTCAGCTCACTCTCCATCAGGGAGGGTGTTGTAAATAAGTCCTGAAACTGGAGAATAATTAGTGCCTAATAATTAAGTCTTAAAATTCTATTTTGGACCGAGTACTTTTTAAAGAAATTTTCAGTGTTTAAATCAACCAAATACTAAGAGTTTTCACCATTTCCTTTGGCACAAGGCAAATCAAATATGTAGATGTAGTGACTAATCTGGAATGATAATCCAGATAATTTTTTAAATTATCTTGATAAATACCTGAAAATGCAGTGTAAGGTTGTGGAAACATGAACACTTCCTCCCTTTCCCTATTGGACAATGTGAGGGTCCAGCATTGCGGCATGGGCCAGTTTCAGGACTGCCTGGGACTCCATGTTCAGCCTCTAGGTGAGTTCTTTGTGGCTCTTGTTTTGCATCTCACTTTTCTTTTTTTTAAAAAATATGTTTTTATTGATTTTAGAGAGGGGAAAGGAGAGGCAGAGGTAGAAACATCGATGAGAGGGAAACATTAATTGGCTGCCTCCTGCATGCTCCTTACTGGGGATCAAGCCTGCAATCCTGGCATGTGCCCTGACTAGGAATTGAACCAGCAACCTCTTGGTGCATGGGACAATGCTCAACCAACTGAGCCACATGAACAAGGTTGCATTTCACTTTTCTAACTCTTGGCCTTTTTGCTCTACTTTTATGGGTTTTCCTCAGCTTCATTTTATGATTCTCTTATTGATATTTTTAGCTAGTACAATTTTTAATTTCTGGAGCTCTCCTTCATAATCAGATTGTTTCTTTTTCAAGACATGCTTTTCTGGTTTGTTGTACTTTCCTTGGAAACCTAACTAGCATTTTCCTTCTAAAAGTTCTCTTCCTTCTAGAGTCGCCTGCCTGGGGTCACCTGCCAGGGCTCCCTCTTTCAGATGTAATTCTTATAACCCTTGTGCCCATTTGCATTTTGGAATGAGGCAACAGCAAACCCTCATGTGAACTTTTCTCAGAAGATGGATCTGCTTCATCTCCAGGGTCCCTTTGCCTGAGGAACCAGTTCTCAAACCTGGGGTCTCTGGAGGCAACACAGAAAGGACTTTGTGTTTAGTCTGGGGACCTAAGTGCCACAAAAGGCTTCAAGTTCTCCCTAAATCATTGTTTACTTTTATTTCTTTTAGAGCCCCCCGCCCCTTTTTTTTGTCTGAAGGTAAAAGCCTCACTGCCCTCTTTCACGGGAGGAGGCCAGGGGTTAATTGTCAGTCCGAAGTAGTTTTCCCATGGTCTTTCTTTTCTTTAGTAATAGACTATAAAAATAATATTTAGAGCAGCTTTAGGTTTACAGAAAAAGTGAGCAGGGAAGTCCATACTCCCCCTTGTTACTAACACCTTGTGTGGGTGTGGTGCCGAATGCTGATGTGTTATCAGTAGCCAGAGTCCACTCTGTGCTGTGTGTGCTGTAGGTTTGACAGACGTGTGATGTCCTGCATCCACCATTATGGAGCATACAGAGTCGATTCTACTTCTCCACACGTGTTTGTGACGAGGCATTTCAGATTCCTGAGTTTCTGAGGAATTGGATCAGCCCTCTCCTCAGATGTTCTGAGCTGTAGCTTCACAGAGCATGTATTCCTCCAGTGCTTCTCTTCTCCAGAAGAGTTTTGAATTTTTTGCCCACAGTGGATTCTTTTGTATTTCCTTTATTTTGTAACTCTTTCTATCCTTTCATTCTAATAGGTAAGAGGAGTCTGAGGTTTGCTCAGTCCCTTGAATTGCTAGTATCTGCTAATACTTAAAAAACTTTAAATGGTTGTAGTAGAAAATTCACTGAATATGATTTTTTAAGAGCCAGTATTGTGCCAAAACATAAAAATTAGTGAGACATTATATTTAAAATTTGGGATAGAATTAGATTTTAATGCTTATAGGGAGGTTATGCTTCTTTCTTTTTTTAAATAATTGAAGTACTAACTAATATAATTGTTTATATTTTTTAATAACAGGCCACGCTGTTTCAGACTTTACCTCTTCAGCAGACGGAAGCCCAGGTCCCGTCAGCTGTGAGCCAGCAGAGCTCACAGGCGGTGACTGACGTCATCCAGCAGCTGCTGGAGCTGTCAGAGCCCGTGGAGTCTAGCCCGGTGCCCCCGCCTGGCCAGCCTCTCAGCATCACCGTGGGCATCAGCCAGGACATCCTACAGGTGAGTGCACTTCCAGCTCTTGGCTGTGTCTGTGGGAGTCTGGGTGTTGCTACTGAGAGAGAAATACAGGGTGCTTGTCAGAGTAAAGGAATCTTCACTGAAAATGTGTCCTAATTGAATAAGTTATAGTGAAGTAAAATAGGCTTAATTACTTGTGGACAGTGCAGAATTCTAAATGATTTATTAATCTATACACTTTTTAGAAGTTTAAAGTTCTAATTTTTTCTCTCAGTAAATTTACTTTAAAAGAATGGGCTTCTCAGAACTTTCTTGTGTCTGTCCCTGTTGACATAGAAATGTTCCACTGTTTCTTGAGGTTGTGCTGTAACTATTTGGAGTAAGCTAACCTCTCCTCTACCCTGTGGGGACAAGTTGGCCAGATGTCACAACAGCGGCTATCTTAAGAGTAAACCCAGTGTAACTTAAAACTGATTTTCAAATCCTTTCAGAGACAACCAGAGTTGTCTGAGGTCACATACCTAGAAGTCAAATTAATTCACTAAAATCCCCTTTAATTGGAAAATGTCAAAGCTTGCCATACCATGTTTGGGTGGAGGTGAGATGTCAGATATTAGAAGGGACGTGTCAGCCTCAAACCTTTGGTTGGGTCACTTACAGATGGCTCCTTGGAAATGCAGACTTACGTTTCTAGGTGGTAGCATGACAGTTCTGTAGGTAAAGCTGACTTGGTTGCACGTTTGGGCCATTGGATCTCCTAACCTTCGAGTTTTTTCTGTCTCAGCAAGCCTTAGAAAACAGTGGGCTGTCTTCAATTCCAGCTGCAGCACACCCCAGCGACGCCAGCCACCCCAAGAGCTCCACCGTGCAGGGTCAGGACCCGGAACTTCCCGACGTGCCCAGTGAGCCAACTGACCCTGTAGATGCGGAGCCGGAGAAAGAACAGGAGAGCCCAGAGAAGCCGGACAAAAGGGAGAAGAAGCTGATAAAGAAGAAATCACCATTTCTACCTGGTAATTTCAGTGTGCTTTAACCTTTGGATGTTTGCATCTGAAGGTGATGTTTGTTGAATGTTCTGATAATGTCTACCTCATAGTATTCGTTTGATATTTAAAATTGAAAACCAGGAGATAAATTTGTTACACTATCTCTTTTCCATGGGCTGCCTTCTTCCCATGATTCGAGTCTCCCCCTGACTCATTCCAAGGGCTTGACCTTAGTTGTCACTGACCCTCCTATGCTCCAGCCCTTCTTGCCTCTGAGGCTGCGCATTCTGGTTACACTGCTATGGCTGCCTCGGCCAATTCTTCCCTTCCTTCCTCCAAGTGATGGTGCCATCATCGCTGACCTGGAAAGCGCAGCCCCTCCACTCTAAAGCCCCAGCCTTCCCCTTACACTCATTTCTGCTTCTTGGCCTTTGAGCCTCCGTAATCTGCCCCACAGGTATGTCCTGTCTTCCTGCCCCTGCTCTCCTGACAGTAACGTGGGACTCCTGCTGTTCCTCAAGACCTCATCTCTTCTGCATGCCATGCTTCCTGGCTGCTCTACATTAGGAAGGCCTTCTTCCTTCCCTCCTCGCATTCCATACCCACACTCCTGTGGGCGGCCCTCCTCACAGAAGCTCCCTGCAGAGGGCTCCTCTCCTCCTTTCTCCGTCCTGTGGTCTCTGTTAGTGGTTGTGCCAGTGGAGTAACTTGTGTTCCTTTCTGAATTCCCTGCTCCCTCAGCATGGCTCTTTGCATGGGGGCAGGGTTACTACATCTTTCTTGAGTAAAATAGTTTTTCTTTTGGGCAGAAGCATTCCCATGAAAATATTTTCTTAGAGGCTCTAACTCTCTACTCCCCCAGTTGTCTTGGGGGAACAAGGGCTTTCTTGCTACACAGAGTGGAATCATGTTTTCATCTCTGTTCACTTCTGAGAATGTATTTCCTCGTTAACTGGTGGTTGTGAAATCCTCCTTTCTCAGCCCACACAGCACTGTAGCCTGCTCTCCTTTCCCCTGGATCTGCCCTTCCCCAGGGGAAAGTGGACAGTGGAATTTGAGCAGTTTTTCATCAGGATTTTCCTAGTAGCGAGGAGGCAGGAAGGAAAAAGGGCCATTTGCACATATTTGTGTTATGACAGGACAGCCTTGCAGGTCACAAGGTGCTTGCATTTTGAATATCTACTCTCCATACACCTGTTGAATGAATGGAGATCCCCAGCGGGGTGGAGCCTTTCGTCTGAGTTAGCACTGGCTGCTGTCTGTATTCGTCATGCCAGAACCTCTGAAGGTGCTCTGACATGCTACTGGCATCAGGCCCTTCTCCGGACTAAAGGCCAGACCTGCTTCCTGCAAGTCCAGGTAGCAGTGGCTTCTCAAACTGAGAAAGGTGGGCTTCATCCTGCTGCCTCTCTCAGCTCTCCAGGAGCTGGGATCAACTTCTCTTCTACGCTGAGCATTAAACAGATTTCAGAATGGAGTTCTGGTCAACCTTACCTACAGTATTGTAATAGGGAGGGTTGTGCTCACAGAGTTCGTAAAGATTCTACAAGTTAATTTTTGAATAAATTAAATACATGTTTACAGTATTCAGCAAGGTTTTGCAGTTCTAGTAAATTATTAGATTTAATTTTTCATTTCTGTCTATCACTCCTTTTCCCTTTATTTTTCTATATGACACTTCTTATTTTGGCCAGTATTTTCTTTCAATTTTACTATGTAAAATATACTTTTTGAAATAAAAAATGTGTAACATTGGTGCTTTTAAATCAGTTAATTTATGAAGTCATTAAATCATAACGATTCATAAATCATTCAATGTATAGGACACACATTGGTGTTTAAATAATTTAAAGAACTGTAGTTGCAATGTAGCAAAAAATTTGCTTTGTTTATTATATTTCCCCCATACTTTGTGTCCACACACAGAAAAGAAAATTAAAATTTTCAAACATTTTCTATTCAGTAGTTTAAAAAAATACACTGTTTTTCACCGCTCTGGTCTTTATAAAGGACTTGAGTTAAAGTTTTAAATAATAAAAATTAAGGTACCAGGATAACTCTGCTGTATGTTTCAACAATGTTTTTATACCAAACAATTTGAATTAGCGTGCAAACAGCTTCTCTTGTCACATATCTGTATTTGGGGGAAATTATTCCCAATGTATAGAAAAATCTCATATACTGCAGTAAGCTGAAGGCAGTGTTAAGACCAGTGTGAATGACAGGGAAAAAAGTGCTTCTTTGTGAAATGTTGCATTCCTGATGCTGATGTGGGCACGGGAGACTCAGTCCTAGGGTTGGGTCTCTGGAAGAACCCTTTTAGGTAATTTTTAAGAACTTTGGCATCAGGCCCTTTCTGGAGCTATCTGCATGGAGGGCAGGTGTTCTCATTGAATGTACTGCACACATTCTGGCCATTTGAAATGGATGGTTTCCAGGGGCCCTGTGCACACAGGTGAAGTGATATTGTTTATGCACCTGCCTGGCACAGGTGTACTGAGCGTGTAGTGCACGTGTGGAGAAGCTGCACCTCTAAACTAATCAGCAAACCCTCCTGTCCATCTTCATATCCCTGGGTTCTACTAGCTTTGGTCTCTGCCATTGGATCTGGAATTCGACTGCCCTGAGGTGACAGTGACATTCTAGGAACCTCACACCGCATGACTGTTTGCAGGAAACTGAGTGACCCTCCCTAAAGAGCAGACCGTCCTCTGCTTCTGCTCAGTGGACAGCACTTCTGAACTGCACGAAGCAGAGCCAGGACTGTGTTGTAACCAGGTTCCTGCACCTGGTCCCTAGGAATGAGCTCCCGGAGACCGCAGCTCCACATGTGCTCTGAGGTGGGTGGGTGAACAAGACTCTGCTTTCTCTAGACAGATAGTCATGCTGCCTCCCCCTGCTGAGGGCTGGCAAAGACTTTGTAAACAGTCCAGATATGCTGCTGGTTCCGCGGGCAGGGGCGGCAACATGGCCCACACAGGCTGCTAGAGACGCCTGCCTTCCTCACCTTGTGCTGTCAGTTTTTAGAATTCAACTTCTCCATTAGTGTCCAGAAAGCTCTGCTGTGTGTGTGTGATTATACCACTATACCATGTTCCCATGAGGGCAGGCCCGTATCTGCAGTGGCCTGTGGCACACGGTGAGCACGTAGTGTGTGCTCTGCTTCTGGGGGAAGTGATGTGGTCTCAGACTGTACCTCGACTTTTGCATTTACTGGCATCTGACCTTGGGCAACCTAGTTAACCTTGAAAATGTCAGCTTTCACCTCTGGAAAGGGGGCAATGGTAGAATAAAAGGAAGAGAATTGAGGAAGTCCATGTAAAGTATGTAGAATGGTGTGACACATAGGAAGTGATTAGTGAATACAGATAGTTCAAAATTATTTTTTAGATAGGTGAAACTTGCTCATGCCACAAAATTCAAAAGATACAAATGGTATACAGTGAGAAGTCCCTTGGTCATCCTTGTCCTTTACCCATCCTTCCCCAAGGCAGCTGCTGTCACTGGGGTTTTTTTCTGTGTCTTTTACACAGGCCTGTGCATATTATTACATGTTTCATACTATTGTTTTTAGCAGGATGGGTGGCATACTGTATATTATTTTGCAGTTTACTTTTTTCTACCTATCTTATTTTATAAAATGCCTGGGTCCTAGCCCATTTCATGGATAAATGATGTTCAGGTTATGTGCAGTCTTTTGCTAATGCAAACATGATGCAGAGGATATGTTTGTGGCTGTGTGGTTTCACACATGTAAATGCATCTGTAATGCACATCTGCGGAAGTGTCAGAGGTTGCACAGGCTAAGCCCTATAAAGATTGCTTTAAGGTTTTAATTTTAAAATAATTTTAGGCTTAACTGAAATGTTCCAAAAACAATACAAAGAATACTCATATGCCTTTCATCTAGATTCCTCAAGTATTAACATTTTCTTACATTTGCTTGCTCTTGACCTGGATTTTCCCTCAATTTTCTGAGTGACCTGCAGATAGTTAACACCCCAGTAACTCTTAACTTCTTCAGTGTGTATTTCCTCTGACCAAGGACACCAGTCTTGCATACCTTTAGGGCAGTCATCAGCATCAGGGTTTGAAAGCTGATCCAGCCGGCAGACCTGATTCATTATTTGTGTTACTAATGTGCTTGATTAACAAAAGAAAAAAAATGTAAGCACTTTAGAAATTTTGGTCAATATCACCAACTTCCTTACTTGGAGTCTTTGGGATTCACATGCCCAACAACATAGGAGCACCTGTCTCCTCACAGGGAAGAGATTGTTATCAGAGCTCTGGGATCCTTTTACTCCTCTCCTGAGTTAAAACCATTCTTATTGTGTGGCTCTAATTTCATTTCTTAGAAGGAGTAAGGCTGAGCAGCTTCTCATGTTAAAGAGCACCTGTGTTTTCCATTGGAGGGACTTGATTTTTATTTGCTGTGATTAATATACTAAGGATGATAGTATCTTGTGAGCTGTATTTATAGTACATGTCCTTTTCTGATTTGTTTGCTTTTGTGTATGTGTTTTTCTTTTTTTGTTTGTTTGTTTTGTTTGCCTTTTTGAGTTAAAAGGGAGAGTTTGTTTTTATATAGCTAATTGGAGAGAAATATTTTGTTTTCATATAGCCAAATTGGTCAATGTTTTATGACTTTTAGACTTGTGTAATAGACTTCACCACTGACATTATGGATAGCAACCTCTTTTATTGAACAGTTTCATACTTTCATATTTTAAACTCAAATCTTTGACTCAACCTTATTTTGTTCCTAAGTGAGCACCCAGTGTACAAACACGTTTATGTTGTGGTTTCCTCACTGAAGTGCAACGCCACCTTTCCCATCTGTTATCCTCTCAGACCTGTGTGGGTCTGCCTGGACTTTATTCTACCTCACTCATCTGTGTTTTTATTCATGTGTTGTGGTACTGAATGGTTTTAGCATTAATAGGGAGCCCAGTCCTTCCTTGTTGCATTTTTTTGAAAGTGTATTTTTGACTGTTATCGCATACTTTTTTTCCCATATCTACTTTAGAATCATCTGCTAAACTTCCACAACTGTAGTTCTAAAAAAGTCCTATTGATATTTGTATGTAAGTGATTTAACCAGGGAGATTTGATGCCTTTATAATTTTAATCATTGTACCAACGAATAGATTGTGCACTTTCATTCATTCAGATCTTTTCAAGTTTTAGTCGTATTTTAAAATTTTCTCCTGGGTTTAGTTTGCAGATATGGAGGATGCTGACTTCCATGTATTAAAACATGGGCCTTTTTCTGAGATTTAGTTTTATGGGTATGTTATCATATCATTTGTAAATAATGGTTTTATCTTTCCCTTTATAGTTTATATAGTATGTCTCTTTATCTTACCTAATTTCATTGGCTAATATTTCTAAACACCATAAATTAATAGCAGTAATAGTGGACTTTTTCCTGACTTTAATTAGGATTGTTGTATTTTTCTATTAAGTCAAATGTATTGGGATCTGTTTTATTCATCTCCTCCTGTTTTTAGAAAGTTTTTTGGAAGTTAAGACTAGATGTTGAATTTTAGTAAAAGCCTTTTTATCTCAACAATGATTATAACATATACTTTTTCTTTTAAAATTTGATAATACATTTGAAGAGGAAGGCTGTTGCCCAGCACCCAGGAAGGTTGCCATGAGGAATGCAGCTGTGGTTTTCTCCATCTTCCTGAAGTTGGTCAAAGGGCCGGATCTGGCTTCGGTTTTCCATTGTAGCCCTGGATGAGCCAAGCAAATGTGCAGGCCAGATTTGTAACTCTGCTTCCTCTATTCCCACAGATAATTAGAATCTGGTGATAGTCTTATCTTACGTAATTAAAGATAGGTTCTCATTTTTGTTTGGAAAACATTTGATTTTCCATGATGATTTCCTAATTTTGGCTAATAGTATTCCCTCTTACCTTGCTATACCTTGCTTTTTTTATTTGTCATGAAAAGACGTTTAGATAATTATTCTACTTTCTTGAATTAATTTTTCCTATTTTAAGCAGTCTTAAGTTTTAGTCTCCCTTAATACAAGCAATATGACCATAAACTAAATGTCTTTTTCTTATTTTGAAATCATTTCCCCGTTTCCTACTTTTTCTCCTCATAATTGTGTTCTTCTCGTTATTTCCATTGTTTTTTTTTTAATGTTATTTTTCATTCATTTTCCTAACCTATGTTAATTAGTCTTGCAAAGAGCAGTGTGTTCAGGAAAATACATGTTCTCTCCCTACAGTCACTCGCACAGAGGAGAGTTCCTGGTATTTACTGGTAGCACGGAGGAGGAAACACGGGATTTTCTTCTTCCTGCTAAAACTACGTTCATGCAGCAGATCCTCGAATAACGTCATTTTGTTACAATGTTGATGAGGGATTCCCGGCCAGGCCCGCAGTCTGTGCGGTTGGGTTTTCCCATGTCTGCGTGGGCGTTCTCTGGATCCGGTTCCCTCCCACGTGCCAAAGCTGTACACGTGATGTGCGGTGGCTGGCGTGTCTACACTGTCCGGTCTGAGTGAGCATGGGTGTGCATGAGCGTGACCCTGTGATGGAAGGACGGCCTGTCCAGGGTGGCTCCGCCTGTGCTCTAAGCTCTCTGCCGCCTGACCCTGAACTGGAATCAGTGGGTTGGAAAAGGATTATCTTACTTGTTTTTGTGAATTTTTCTTAAATGTACGATAGTTCACATTTATTTCACTGTTTAATACTAGAATGATTTGGGTCTTAATTTGGAAGTTTGGCGATGTGTTTTTGACCAGAAAAGTGCTATAGGAATCTGACTCCTTAGCCTGGGTTGCGGTTGGTTTCTTTGTAGTGATTTGGCTTTAAGTCACAGTTTCCATAAACTTGTCAGCATTAAGTGAAGTCTTACTATACAGACAGAGTTAACATAAAGAGCTAACGTTTCCTGGTGAATTTCATTAACTTTAATTGATTTTAAGTGGGTTCTATACATTGTATGTCTATGTCACATGAATAAATCTGATTAAAATTTAAAAATAAAGTATTCTGCTGAATTTTGTTTTTAATTTTTTTGTATACTTTACAAATCATTTGGTTCTTATAGTTCCATAAATTCTACTTGTGATTTTGTTTTCTAGTAGGAATAGTTTTAAACCTGATTCAGAGTTGAATATTTAGAGTTACAAAAGAATCTTTTGATTTTGATCATGTTATATATATTACTTTTTCATAACTACTTATAAGTTACCTTTTATAGCATAAGGACTTATCACTTCTGAATTATTTGCATTTTTATTAGTGATATTGGATAGGCTCAAACAGTACATCATTCCTTCTCATGTTGAGTCAATTTTGGAATCACTGTTTTTAACTTGCATTCACAGTGGACTAAGTCTGCAGCTAACTCTCGACTTAGTCACATCACCTGTCCAGTTAGCCCTCTTGTCTCGTACTGGCTATGCTTTCCGTTCTTGGGACTGTTAGGATTTTCTGCAAGATTAAATCATATCTCCCACAAATCGCAGTAACGATGGAAATTTCCACCATTTCCATAACTGATCATGTATCTTCCGCTGTGGCGAAGAGAATTGGGTTTTTTTTACAGTTGTAGGGAGCTGTTCACTTGACTCTAGAGCAGCAGTTCTCAACCTGTGGGTCGCGACCCGGTCGAACGACCCTTTCACAGGGGTCGCCTAAGACCATCGGAAAACACATATAATTACATATTGTTTTTGTGATTAATCACTATGCTTTAGTTATGTTCAATTTGTAACAATGAAAATACATCCTGCATATCAGATATTTACATTACGATTCATAAGAGTAGCAAAATTACAGTTATGAAGTAGCAACGAAAATAATTTTATGGTTGGGGGTCACCACAACATAAGGAACTGAATTAAAGGGTCGCGGCATCAGGAAAATACATGGCCCTTTAAATACAGTTCTTCGTGTTGTGACCCAACCATAAAATTATTTTCATTGCTACTTCATAACTGTAATGTTGCTACTGTTATGAATCATAATGTAAATATCTGATATGCAGGATGGTCTTAGGCGACCCCTGTGAAAGGGTCGTTTGACCGCCAAAGGGGTCGCGACCCACAGGTTGAGAACCGCTGGCCCTAGAGGGATATTAGGCGCCTTGATACCTGGCATCTCACAATTTGTCTCACTGCGCTGCAGGGTCCATCCGCGAGGAGAACGGGGTCCGGTGGCATGTGTGTCCCTACTGCACCAAGGAGTTCCGGAAGCCCAGTGACCTCGTGCGCCACATCCGCATTCACACGCACGAGAAGCCTTTCAAGTGCCCGCAGTGCTTCCGGGCCTTTGCGGTGAAGAGCACCCTGACTGCGCACATCAAGACGCACACGGGCATCAAGGCCTTCAAGTGCCAGTACTGCCTGAAGAGCTTCTCCACATCCGGGAGCCTCAAAGTGCACATCCGCCTGCACACAGGTGCGGGGGCGGGGCCGCCGTGCGCAGACCGGCGGTGCCCAGCAGTCTGCGCAGCGCCACCGAGCGCCTTCAGGACTTCTTTTCCTTCCTTAATCCTGTTTGTGGATGGCGTCTGTAGGCTAGGCATGAGGTCCGTACTGGCGGAGAAAACCCACGTGACTGTGGTCCTGTGGCTGCCGGCAGCAAGAGGGGGGTCAGACGCAGGGCTCAGGAAGGGGCACATTAGAGCAGAGAGTGAGAGAGACCACCCGTGGGCAGCCGCGCTCAGGTTTAGACAGTGGGCCTTGGAAGGAAGAGCAGCGTCCCCCTTTGGGAAGACCTGACCGCTGCAGCCGGCACCCTTCAGGCAGGGAGCTTTGTGCTGGCCTCAGGCAGGGCGGGCACCCACATCTCCTCTAATGTTCAGATATTTTGTAACCAGTAATAAGTCAGAAACACTTATATTCAGGCTCCAGTTTTACTTATAACAGCTTTATTGAGATATAATGCACAGATCATAAAACTCACTGTGTTAAGGTGTACAGTTCAGAATTTTCACACATTTTTATCACCCCCAAAAGGAACCCTGGACGGTTAGCAGTAACTTGCCTAACCTGCCTGGGGTTCCTGGGCTAAACTGACCACGTGAATAAGTGTTTGAAAAAGCTGAAATTAGTCAATTTTGTTATATGCCCTTCTCTGGAATCTGCATTTTCATTTACCAGTAAAATTGCAAAAGAAGGAAATTTCCTTCAGAAAAGGAAAGTGATAGTACAATATATTATTACTATCAATAGCAGCAGCGGTGTTATTATTTACAATCAATAACAGCTTGTTTCCTAAATGCTGGGTGCTCCCTAAACACTAGTTCACACAACCCCAGCAAAGCCCAGATGCAGGCATGTGACTCCAGGCCACAGATTACGGCTTGAGAGAGAACAGTTCACACACTTTAATATTCGTAAAGACTTATAGTACTTTGATTATCCATATTTTACTTTGTCCTGAAAATAGTATATTTTTTAACTTAAATGCTTTTATTACATGCCTTAACATCTATAATATGAATTGTTTGCAAACTAGGGAAAAGAAGTGATCTATAATAGGAAACTATAAGCATGAAATGACAAATTGAATGTTCACGAATTGTTTGCAAACTAGGGAAAAGAAGTGATTTATAATAGTCAGGAAACTATAAGCATGAAATGACAAATTGAATGTTCAAATCAGTAGTAAGATTAAAATTTTATATTGGCATTAATTAAGATGTATTTCCTTGAGATAATTGTATGGTTACTTTTGTTTTTATTAGGAGTCAGACCTTTTGCTTGTCCTCACTGTGACAAAAAATTCCGAACCTCAGGCCATAGGAAGACACACATAGCCTCCCACTTTAAACACTCGGAGTTGAGAAAGATGAGGCACCAGCGGAAACCCGCCAAGGTTCGTGTTGGCAAGGCTAGCGCTCCAGTCCCTGACATTCCTTTGCAAGAACCAATCCTCATAACCGACGTAGGTAAGGTTCTCTTCCCTCTGGGACCTCTGAAGGCGTATGTCATGCTATGTATGGTCACAGCCTTATGTAGTTTCAGGCTGGTATTAGTGCAGTTCTTGTAAAGCTTTGCTGTGTTATGGGCTGGTATATTACACACTTACAGTTTAGATCCTAGTTCTGTTTAAACTGCTGCTCAAATTATGTTCTTGGTTAGAAGAGAAATATGTGTAAGTGAAAGTATTAGTATGTTTCACTGAAGAAAAATTTCTTCCTGAATGGAACTCTCAAAGCCCTAGCTGGTTTGGCTCAGTGGATAGAGTGTAGGCCTGTGGACTGAAGGGTCCCAGGTTTGATTCCGGTCAAGGGCACAAGCCCAGTTTGCAGGCTCGATTCCCAGTAGGGGGTGTGCGAGAGGCAGCCAATCAATGATTCTCTCTAATCATTGATGTTTTTATCTCTCCCTCCCTCTCTGAAATCAATTAAAAAATATTTTTTTAAAAAAGGGTAGGTGGTCATTATGTGAAGTGCACTTTGTATTTTGATGTTTTTATCTTAGAATTTTTACCTGGTGTGTAATGGATTATTTATTTGGGCTGCTTTAATCTTTGAGCTTCTGAGGAACTGGAATTCTTAGGGGATTTGATTGCTTAGAGCATAAAAACGGATCAGCACTCCCATGGTAGTTATAATACTTTGATATCCTTGTCTGGTTTTATTAGCTCACAAAAAAACAACAGACCAATTTTACTGAATATGTATTTAATTTTCACCACAGTCTGTAGGTTCTCAGTGGTTTGTGTTATTCCTGAAAAGTCCGGACAGATTAAACATTTATTTAATGGCCCTAGAATTATCCTTCATGCTTGAAGGTTATCCTCATATTGCCATTTTTTTCAGGTTGCCATGAATCGAGTTAAAAACCTATGGGTTTGGCCGAAACCGGTTTGGCTCAGTGGATACTATCCGACAGAGCGTCGGCCTGCGGACTGAAAGGTCCCAGGTTCGATTCCGGTCAAGGGCATGTACCTGGGTTGTGGGCACATCCCCAGTGGGAGATGTGCAGGAGGCAGCTGATCGATGTTTCTCTCTCATTGATGTTTCTAACTCTCTATCCCTCTCCCTTCCTCTCTGTAAAAAAATCAGTAAAATAACAACAACAACAAAAAACCCACCTATGGGTTTCTTGACTTTAAGTTTACAAATCCTTAAATTGAGTGAACTAGAGTTCTGATTCTCCAGACTTTTTCCAAGGTTAAAAATGGCACATATTTTACTCGTTGGCTTCACAGATACCTGCATCTTATACCAAATTAGTGGAAGTGAAATTCAAAAAGGAAATGATTTATACAGATAGCTTCACATTGTAAAATGTAAAATGTCATAAATACTTATTTTCATGCTTGCCTTCTTTGTTATGCATCTGTCTCTTCTCTCAGACTCTGGGCTCTTTGGGGGCTATTATCTAATAGATGTGACTAATAAACTTTGGGAGACATTTGATAAAAACACGTCAGAGAGGATTTTAGCATAGTTTAGTTTCAATTATTTGACTGAATTGGGAAATGAGATGTCCCAGTTAAGCCTAGTTACTTAAAACACAGTATTTTTACATTGAAACTGTCACTTTGGAAAGTATTATAATGCATTAGAAATAACTTTTACAGCTGCATGGGAACTTAAAAACAGTCTTTCCAAAACTTCTCTCTATCTACCGATGTAAACACTGGGTCCTAGAGAGAGTTGTAGCGTTACTAATGAATATATGACCAGCTTGTGCTCAGGGCAGAGCTGATTCCTAGGTGTTCTGGGTCTAGGCTAGGCCTGTGTTGAGTGAAACTCAAGCCTCCCACATCCATTAGCACCACCCTCGGCATAGGAGTTTGGAGAGTGCACCTGGCTTTTCACAGTCCTGTGTCATGCTGTCTAGCACTAGTAGTCTGTAGCAGCCTTTAATTTACTGCACTTTAGGGCTCTAGACATGCTACCCGTTTCCTTCTCAATGTTCTTTTTTCTAATTTAAGAATGAAATTTTAAGTAAAACATGCAGATTGAGGAAGTATTGGAGTTGGGTGATCATAGTATTCTGATCAGTAGCTGTTTATGGATTTTCAAATTATATACATTTAGGATATGTCTATTTTTTTAAATCACCATTTTTCTCTCTGTATGATTATTTTGTGTGTGTGTATGTGTGTGTGTGTGTGTGTGTGTGTGAGTGTGTTTAAGTGTAATATTTTACATAGCATAGATGTTTGAAATATCTTTTCTTTGAAATGAGCCAGGCTTTGGTTATCTATTGTTTTAAGCCTTGATCTTCCAAGTTTATATTTGTGTTTTAATCTTATTGGTTTTAGTACATGTATCTTGCTTTTCTTTAACACATTTGTCTAACCTAGTATATCAAATTTATTGTATGTGTTGTTAATCATATATACTTGTTTGTCATTTTGCAATATTTACATTCTCTTACTATTTGCAATATATGAACACTCCTGTAAGACTAAGTTGTATTTTCCTCAAGCATCATAATAAGATGAAGCTGTTTCTTCTGTTACTATGGAAGGGATTATAGGATATTTTAAGGATACTTTTAGTTTATTTTTGGAGCATATTAAGTGAAATTTATTCATGCCTTTCTTTGAGATTAGCAATTTCCTTTAAAAAAAAAACACACCTAAAACCATATTAAAGGACTGATGGATAGTCTAGTAGAAATGACATATTATAACCAGCACCTTAGGACTTTTATGTATGCTTAATTCACCCTTAATTTTTTTCTTCAAAAGTTGAGACCTTATCATTATCTTAACTTTTTAACAGAACTTAGTGTTTGTAAAATTATTAGAGGTGAAAAACAAAGCATCTAAAAACTGAGGCCTATTATTTTACTTTCTTTAATAATTCAAAGTAGGGAACCCCCTTGCCCCTTGCAAAGGGCTTTGAATCTTCTTGTGCCTGGGTACCAGTCCAGAGAGTCCATGTCTGGGGGAACATGAGATCACAGTTGTACATACTAGGTTATCATCCATCATGACTGTGCATAGTTAGAGGTGATGAAAACCTCCAGCAGTACTGCATGTGATGTCCTGAGCATATTGGTGCAGTGGGATTCCTTGCACACACCTAGAGGATGAGGAGGATGCTGTCATATGCAATGACTTGAACAGATGTTAATGAACAAGTAATTAATTACAGAGCAGCATGTGTGGTTGATCCCACTTGTGTTTGTAGGTAACAAACCCTTTTGTTCAAGTGTGCACTAAGCTGTTCATTTACGGTTTTCTCTGAGGTGTTCCTGTCAAGCTCTTTTGTTTTTCTTTGTATGATCTTCTGAATTATTTCAGAAGAGCCCAAGAATTTGCAGTTGTGGAAGGGATTGGATGTGAAGGGATTTAGCTGGTGTAGTGCAGGCCTGTGGGGAAGGAAGGGAAGACAATTAGGAGACAGAGACGGCCACCCCTCAGGGCCAGGGCTCCTTAGCTTCAAAGAATGGGTCTTTAGGAATGAGACTGAGAGCTTCAAGGGAAGCATGTGACCAGAGACATTGTATTGTGGAAAAGAAATTATGAATCAGACATTTTGTGAGGTTGTTTATGATGGAATACACAGGTTCCAGAAGCCAAAAGGGAAAGAATTAGGAGAGGAGTGGGGGCCAGGTGGGGTTTGTGCTGCAGAGGTAGGTAGCTGGAGGGAGATCCTGCACCAGTGTGGGGGTACCACAGAGAGGAGGGTCACCTGTGGGTCTTGTGAGGGTGCCGAGCTTGAGGCTGGGTGTGGATTGCCAGTTTGCAGTCTCCAGGTAAGATTATGAGCAGTTTGTTTCAATGAAGGTGAGATGTCAGGGCTGACAGTGCTACTGTCTGTCTGTGTCTGAAGGAGCTACACCAGTGGTTCTCAACCTTGGCTGCACATTAGAATCACCTGGGAATCTTTTTAAAATCCTGATTTCTGGGCCTCATCCTCCAGAAATTCTGTTTCTTTGTTATGGGGTGAGGCCACAACATTAGTAACAAAGAAACAGAATTTCCAGAGGATGAGGCCCAGAAATTAGGATTTTAAAAAGATTCCCCGGTGATTCTAATGTGCAGCCAAGATTAAGAACCACTGAGCTACACCAAGGGTGGCCTAAAGCCTGCGGGAGGAGAAAGTTGGTTTTAAGGAAAGAATTGAGCTCTCATAGTGGCTGGTGGGGAGGTCAGGGACATTACCCATTAACAGTCATCTCGTGGGAGTGAGTGGTACAGCTGATGGGAGACTTCGGGCCAAGTGGGGTCATGGCAGAGGGCTGCCTGTCGTGGGGGGCGGTGAGAGCCATGGTGGGTTCACAGGGTACTCTCCTTAATGCTTCTGTAAACTGCAGTCACTCAGGTTCAAGTGTGCCTCCTGAAGTGCCTCAATAGCTTAGGGGCTTGATCAGGACCCAGTAGTTCATGGTCAGCCACAGGAAGCCTCTATCCATGTAAAACCTGAATAACTTATGTTCTTCAGTTATTAATTTTAATGAAATGTCTGTGAAAAATGCTGACTTTTTCAGAATAAAAGGTCATGTTAGAATCATTTCTGTTTTGCATTTATTATAGGACCTAGTGTATAGTCTTTATACTACTGAGCAAATAAGGGATTTAAATTCCGATTAACCTCAATTTTGGATGTACTTATGTAAATTTCATGCCAACAAATGATCATACAGAAAGTAATTGTAGATATCTGTTAAAATTGGCTGTAGAACCAAAGGAACTAATTGACGATATAGGTATTCTTTCTGTTGAAAAACTGTGTATTTTATATTAACTTTATGAGTATTTCCCCATTGGTATTTTTTAAATAGCCAGTTCCTAACACAGTGAAAAAAGCATTTAGTTGCCATATTGGAATCTATACTTTTAACTCCTCAGAATGTTCATCTTCTGGGTAAAACAGATGCTTTTGACATTTACCTTTCTTAGTAGCACTGAATTACTCCTGATTTTCTTTTGGTTTGTAGGTCTTATCCAGCCCATTCCAAGAAACCAGTTTTTTCAAAGCTATTTTAATAATAATTTTGTAAATGAAGCAGATAGACCATACAAGTGTTTTTACTGTCATCGTGCATATAAAAAATCTTGCCATCTTAAGCAGCACATCAGGTAAGGTCGCACATTAAAAAATGGAATCTGGGATAATGACAGTGATCTGGTGGTCTGGTGACTGGTACAAATATGAAAGGTGGCTGGCTATGTTAGCCTTTGGAATTTCAAGTGTCACGTTTGACCCTAAATATTTATTGGTAATTTATATTTTTATTCCTTAGTATCTTGACAAAATATTTTAGCCGGAAATTGCCACTGAATTTTATTTACACTCCTATTATATTTAAGTATTTGCAATTTCTAGGACATGTTGAAGAAGTATTTTCTTTGTTTCATTAGAATTATGCTCTTTCACATTTTTTCAGGTATATCAGAGTTTAGGTTGATTTTTGGTGCTAGCAATAATGAAAGGAAAGTAGAAACTTGACCAAGGGAGAACAGAGGTCATGAGAAAAGCATAGAGCCCAGAGAAGCCTTTAAAAAGCCTTTAAAAATTATGTGCAATTTGTCTCAATTGCACATAATTGAGGCTGCATCTCGGGTGTTTTTGCTGGTGGAGGGGAGAGCGGTGTCTGCAGCTCAATGAGATCCTGTGCAAGAGTGCGGTCTGAGTTACAAAGCATTTGAAAGTGTCAGGAGCTCACTCATTCATTAACATACTTATTTGTTTTAGATCGCACACAGGTGAGAAGCCGTTTAAATGCTCTCAGTGTGGAAGAGGCTTTGTTTCTGCAGGAGTGCTCAAAGCACACATCCGAACGCACACGGGACTGAAGTCATTCAAGTGTCTGATCTGTAACGGAGCTTTCACCACTGGTGGCAGCTTGCGGCGGCACATGGGCATCCACAATGACCTACGGCCCTACATGTGTCCCTACTGCCAGAAGACCTTTAAGACCTCCCTGAACTGCAAAAAGCACATGAAAACCCATCGGTAGGTACAGTTCTGATGGTCACTGTAATAGCCCTTATAATTCCTATTGGTGCTGCAGAGTGTTCTTGAGAAATAGTTGTCATTGACTCCTGTGTTATTACTTCTAGTTTGAGGTGTATGGGCTAAAAAACTAATGTCAGTGTCTAAGGATCTATTGAGAACCACAGGCATTTTTAATTTTAATATCTAATATAATCCTGAGGTACTTCATATTGGGCTAAATATTCTGTAACTTCTCTGTTAAAACCGATAGTAACAAGATGTAATGCTAGACTATGTCTAGTGTAATTAATTAGGTAGTGAAGATTTCAAAAAGACAATGATGGTCCACCCTATGATTCTAGGCATATCATCAGTGTATGGAATGGTTCTTAGTCTGTGTTGTTATTTAAAAGAATACACATTTTAGCCACCATATAAATCCATCATTAAAGTAGACATACTTTTTAAAAAAATATATTTTATTGATTTTTTACAGAGAGGAAGGGAGAGGGATAGAGAGTTAGAAACATCGATGAGAGAGAAACATCGATCAGCTGACTCCTGCACACCCCCTACTGGGGATGTGCCTGCAACCAAGGTACATGCCCTTGACCGGAATCGAACCTGAGACCCTTCAGTCTGCAGGCGGACGCTCTATCCACTGAGCCAAACTGGTTAGGGCAGACATACATTTTTACTTGATGAGCGGGCTCTTTCATTTCTGAATGGAGTGATCCAGCCAGCTCTGGCTGACCTGCGTTTCTGGTGGTATCTGGAGCTTGTTCAGTAGGTATTTCTGCGAAGCCACAGAATTCTGTTTGTAATGGAAAGCCTTGGTAAGGCAACATCCAAGGAGACTTTGAAAGTAAGAATTACCAGGCCTATCATAGCAGAATACTAACCCTTCTGCCCTTAGAACATTTACTTTAGACAGTATTTTAACCCAGGGGTCTCTGCTCAGACATCACCTACAATACCAACCCCCAGTGTTAGAGTAAGTTAGCTGTGACAAGTTATCTTGGTGTCACTCACCTGGCTATCTCAGCACACCTGACAGAATTGACCTTCTTGACTGTCACAGGTGATTCCTTAGCCCGGAAGTTTAACTGCTTCTGGAGACCATCTGGGGAATACGACATTGGTGGTGTCAGTCTAGAGCAGGGGTCGGGATGTCCAGGCCCGAGAAATCATTTGGTCTGGCCCTACCAAGGCAACCACAGGCAGGACTTGAAATTCAATAAATCTAAGAGCTTTTTTTTATAGCAACATAAACTTATATTGAGTGAATTATATTAAGCGGATGATGTTATAAATACCCAAATGGCCCTTGGCAGAAAAAAGGTTTCCCACCTCTGATCTAGAGGAAGCTTGCTGTTACATATCCAGTTATACTTTACTGCTTTTAGGGGGGAAATTACATGCTTCCTAGGCATTCAGGACCTGGGGTTTCCTGGGTTCAGGGTGCTCAGGCCACTGTGCTCTGCTCATGGCAGCCAGAAGCCTGATACCGTCCTGCTCAGAGGCATAGAGCGTGGGCACCGTCGTGCTCAGTGCGTGGTGGAGAGTATTTCCCTCTGTCGGGAAAACAGCCTTTGTAATGCACTCTTTGTGGTGGTGATGATAGCACGGTAAGGCCCTTAGGTGTGGACTCAATGGCCAGCAACAAAGTTCCTGGGAAATAGGTCAGCATTTTGGCTGGGTCACCGCTGTTAGGTGGAATGTCACATTGGCCACTGCTTCTCAGGATTCCACAGTGACTTTAGGAGATGGGTGTGTGGCTAAGGTGACAGTCTAAAGACTGGCAGGTCTACCCTTGCAGGGCCAGCATTTCTCTCAGGGAGTGTGTGCACTTCAAACCTGCCAGTGAGCAGAGCAGCTGCAGTGTTTCAGCCCTTGTGGGAAGTGTGGTGATTCCTAAAGCACCGTAACACACTGAAAACAGGTCTAAAAGGTTTCTGTAGTAAGAGCCATGGAAAAATCCCCAAGCCAACAAACAGAAAACTGGCCTACACATTGGTGTGCAGGACCATCTCCTTGCCTAGGGGCCTGTGGAGAAGACACAATACACCATGATGTCACTGTGCAGTCACTATTATGGTCTGTGTGACAACCAGGCCCCAAGTCCTCGCTTTTTTTTATTATGTTCTTATTCCCCTTCCTCAGCAAAAGTCATTGAGAGGTGAAAAAATTTTTTTTAATCCTCACTTGAGGATATTTTTTCCATTGATTTTTTTTAGAGAGAATGGAAAGGAGAGGAGAGGAGGAGGAAGAGGAGAGGGAGAAACATAGATGTGAGAGAGACTCATCAATTGGTTGCCTTCCGCTCATGCCCTGACTGGAGCCAGGGATCAAACCTGCAACCAAGGTACGTGCCCTTGGCCCAGAATCGAACCTGCAACACTTCAGTCCCAGGGCCGATGCTCTAACCACTAAGCAACCGGTCAGGGCAAGAAGTGATGATTTTTGATATCATGAAGTGAAAAGGTTTTGTTTGGAGCTACGAATGGAATTTGAGTTGGCAGATGCCTAAAATTCTGGAATGGAACATAGGGAGCAGCTCCTATGGGTCTGATCATGATGTCTTAGCAGACAGGTCACTCTTGTCTGAGATCATGTGTAGCCTGTTCAGCAGGTAATTGTTTCAGTTGTTTTTTAAGTTCTTTGACTTATTCACTTGAATTTATTGCTCAGTTTTCTCTTTGACAGTGAAATTGTTGACCTTGATGAAAATATACTTGATATATTTTTGTATAGTAAAATCGCTGTATTAACCTGTGTAATGATTTTGCAAAATAGCAGAGTGGCCGCATGCCTCCTGGTCTGCTCTGTGAAGCAGCTGGTCATTGGTCACAAAGACGTCTGTGGCCCTGGCTGTGAGAAAACAGGTCGTAGGACTTGGTTCCTATCCATACACCAAAGTGTTTATAATATTAAAATCAGTCTGTAAAGGCGCTGTCTCATTTTGTACAATTCTTTTTCTGAAACTTTAACTCACTAGAATTTGTGTTGGGAGAGTTTTACTTTGAAACATGTGGCAAGTTTTTAAATTTTTTATTCACTTAAAAATTCTGGGATGTTGCCCTTCACTCTCAGTTTGCTGCCTCTGTGTCCCCATACCTGTCGAAGGCACCGAGGCAGTGTGATTATTCTTCAGAATCATAACAGTATTTAATTTTTACCTGGATTACCATTGTGACTTCAAAATGAAAACATTTAAAGTAAAGATGTAACTTAATTCAGTTATTACGTAGTAGTAATTTTATGATTTAATAAATAAAGCACAGATTTCTCCTTAGCCTCTCTACCTGTCCCTGCTGCAGCATCTAACTTGGTGCTCATGGTTGGTTTTTTTAAGCTATGAGCTTGCTCAGCAGCTACAGCAGCACCAAGAAGCCGCCTCGCTGGACGGCAGTGCCGTGGACCAGCAGGGTGTGCACGTGACCACTCAGATGCAGGTGGAGGTCCAGAGCGATGAACTGCAGCCACCTGTGGACGCCGTCACTGCAAACCCTGATGCCATGCTCGACCTGGAGCCTCAGCATGTCGTGGGTGCAGAAGACACGGGGCTGGGCCAGCAATTGGCAGAGCCGCCTCTGGAGGCAGATGAAGGTACACATGTCAGGGTTTGACTTCTAGAACCATCGTGTAGCCCTCATTCTCACTCAGGTTCTATGGTGTCTCCATCTCTGACCAGGTCATAGAGTGTGGTGTGTCTGTGTGTGAGAGAGTTTGATGTGAGACAGGACTTTTTGATACCTGTCTTTCCTGTAACCTACCAGATTCCTTAGTACGTTGCAAAATGTTTCATTTCCAGTAAGTATCCATCTGTTAAATCATTGCTATTCTGGTACATTGCCATCCCAGGCTACTGCAGGTCTGCAAACGGTTTGTCACTGGTCTGCAAGGACCTCACGCTCCAAAACAACATGTTGCTTCCTCCATCGACAGAGTCTCACTACGAAAATGTCAGCGCGACTGTGGACAGTGAGCTTAGTGCCACTGTAGATTGTATCTGGCTCAGGCTTCTCTCTCGTACAGGCCTGTTAGCAGGCTAGTTCCCTGGCCAATTTACTGTTTTGTAGATGTCCCAAAATATATTTAATCTTTGAGCAGGATTTTGTAGTTTGTATCCTTTCTGTTTCCTGGAAGAATGCACATCCACAAAGGTTTTAAGCAGTTGCTGGCTGACTGCGTTTAGAACTTCACAGAAGACTGTCTGAATGTCCGGGTGCTGTTAAAGTGCTTCTGGAGCACAGGTGAAAGTGTCCAGATTGGTAGGCTGGAAATAACTTGCACTTCTTTTTGTGTTCTTGTTCCCAGACAGGTTTGTGGCTCCGCAGCTACCAGGGCACATGGACCAGTTTGAAGAGCAGGCTCCTCCGCAGCAGTCCTTCGAACCGGCTGGCTTATCACAGGGTAAGTGCTGGCTCCAAGTGGGGTTATCATGCGTTGTCCTCACAACCTGGTGGTGTTTCTTCTAAGGCCCTCTGAAATCGGGGTTTTAAACCAGAGAGTTTTTTGCATGACGTGTGTGTGTGTGTGTGTGTGTGTGTGTGTCCACGCGCGCGTGCTCTTTTGTGGCACACTCACATTTTCTGGAAAGCGACTTTAACAACCATTTTATGTGCAGTATATAGCCAGGATAAAGGGGCTGAGTAGAAATGGAGACTTAGGGGTAACTTGGTGTTGGCGGTGGGCCTGTGGGCCTCTGCACTGCAAGGCGTGTGCTGAGCACAGCCTCATGCCTGTTCACAGATGATTCTAGAGAATCCTGGTAAGAACTGCTACTGATTCCAACTCAGAAGTAGCAACGTTCCTGTAAACATCTTTCGTTATAAAACTAACTTTTTTTGTGTGCCTTTTTTTGTGTAACTCATAATTTTTGTAGAACTCATTCTCTAATTTATTTTAGATTTTACAGTAACTGATACATACAATCAGCAGACTCAGTTTCCACCTGTGCAGCAGTTGCAGGATTCTAGTACTCTGGAGTCTCAGGCCCTGTCCACAACTTTCCATGAGCAGAACCTACTTCCGGTTCCCAGCTCCGATCCTATGAACGTGGTGAGTATTTATGGCAGGGACACTTGTCCTTATTGAGCACATCCTTTTATTCTTCAGTGTAAGTATTTAGGATTCGCCTACTTAAGAGGGCATATTAACTGTTTATAATTAAGATTATTGCGTTAGCTATGAAAACTTACATGTTTAGTATATAGGGCTTTCTTTTTCCTTAAAACTTTAATTTTACTAAAAGATTTCCTTAGCTTGATGTGGCTTTACCTTTTCAGTTAAACGTCCACTGGCCAGTGGAGTGCTGTATAATAACACCTGAAGAATATTATTACTTTAGTCACAAAACCAAACATTTTTACATATGCATTCTTAAACATGTTAGAATGAAAATATAATGAGTATTGACATATGAAAAATAAATATTTGAATGCATAATCTTAAAAACTTTATCTCTTAGTTAACTTTAAGACATTAGTTTTGGTTTTGATTTTTCCATTTTGGAAAATTTTCAGTAGTTATAAAAACGATTGTCCAATCAATCGTTCTCACTCTTTAAAAGCTTCTTCTGGTAGCCTTGCCACTGTGGGCTTGGGTTGGTGGGAGTGCTCTCCGTAGGCACATGGCTGCCCCTGTAGTGTTCTGTTCTCTTTCTCCCGTGATTTTGTGATGATCCAGGAGATTTAATATTTTCAGAAAGTAGGCCTTTGAGTAGAGTAGATGAAGGGTGATCTCTTATTAAGAACTCTTTTTGTGCTTGATTAAACTTTGTATTAAAATAAGTTAATGGGGAGTAAATAAAATAAGTGTTTTATAAAATCAGTGTAAGTGGTTTCTATTATTAATCTGGCCCAGTGACTGCAGTGAACTACTTGGAGTTTCTCCCTTTTAACTCCACATTTATAAATGTTCATTTTCTTGGTTGTTAGTTGTTTTGTATTTATTCATAGATATTCAGGTAGCCTGCTTTATACTTCTGTTAAATTTCAGACAGCTCCTTTGATTCAAGAGCCATCCCAAGAGGAGCTCGACCTGCCGCCGCCACGCCGCCAATTCCTGGAGGACAGTGAGGACCAGAGCCGGCGCTCCTACAGGTACACACACCTGCTCGATGGCCAACTAGTACCGCCTGCAGCCGCTGCTGAGTGCGACTGCTTCACCATTCCAAGGGCTCTGCAGTTTAACTCTCTTAACACCTCTGGAGATAGGTTCCATTATCATCCCCATTTTACAAATAAAGCATCTGGGACAAAGACATTTACTTGCTAAAATTTCTACAGCTGCTAAGTGACAGGGCCACGGTCTGGATGCAGTAGCCTCTCCCTGGCCTGTACATTTCTGCTCAGCTTACTGTGTTTGCAGACATAACTTAAATTTATATTGTGCCTTTTTGTCCAAGGTTCTCCTGTGATCTATATAAAACAACCTGTGTGCCAGGTACAATATGATTATAAAGACAGTTTTTAAAAATCCATTCATTTGCTTATTCTCCCTCCTTCCATCCACCCACTCACCATCCACCCAGCAGTGTGTGCTGAGCAACCTCAAGGAATCACATACTGCTGTGGATGCTCTGAATACCTGGTGAGAAAAACAGACAAGGTTTATGCCCCAGCTCAGGCTAGGACAGTGAATAAAATACATGTGTTTTTATACAATTAAACATGAGTACGTATGTAATAAGAAAGTATATTGTCTTTATAGAGACTGTCTTGAGCTTCTAATATTTTAATAATATTATTTGCTTAAAATACTTTTTAAAGTTTATAATTTTTTCCAGAGCCATTTAAGAAAAACATATGTCTCATTATTTACTCTTAAAAAAGATGGGAGTTACCTTACCACAAATGAGTGGTTTTAATTCAAGCTTTGAAAATGGGTTAGTTTTGCTGTTATTATGAAGCTCATACTTTTTGGGAGGCCAAGGAAGTCCTTTGTTTTATTTTCATAGGATTTGTTTCTTGTACAAGATCGCAAGTGCTCTGAACTGGTGTTCTTATGCGTTAGAGTCTGTACTTTCAGAAGTGTGTCATCCTGAGGTCTTCGTGAATTTGCAAATTCAAAAATATATCAGAGCAGGAGTTTGGAATCTGGGGTCTGTGCCCTCTTAGGGGGACACATAGATGAGCTTTGAGGGTCTGTGATGCTCTTAATGTTTCATTCACACTTTCATTTAGTCAGTAAGTACTTGTTTGCTAATGTTTAATTTGGGGTTTTGCATTGGCATTTTAAGTGAGATAGTCTAATGTTTGGCCACAAACCCTCTGTGACATCGCATGGGCAGTCCTGCACGTCTAGCTTTGCACCCTTCATTCAGCCTTTATTAAGAACCTGTTAGGTGCCAAGCACTAGGGCTGGATTAGTGAGCAAAACAGGAGAAGCCCCCAGTCCTCATGGAGTCGACATGCTAATAGATAAAAAGCTGAATGAAAGGAGGTGCAGCTGGTAAGTGACAAGGCCAAGGTCTGGATGCAGCAGCCGAATGAAAGGAAGTACAAAGGGCCTGGAACGACACACAGGGCAGGTGCTGAGAGCCATCTGTCCACATAACTGAGGAGTGATTGTTGCCATTTAGAAGGCTTAACCTCCAGAATTTATTATAGGTAAAAATGTGGGAGAAATAAGAGTTAGGGGTGGCCACTAGGTTGATTTGAGTAACTAGACTGATGGAATTACCATCCCTGGAAGGGGAAGACCCTCCGGTGAATGGGCTTTGGTGTCAACACCAGGACTTGATTGAGTGTCATTAGGATTGATATTCAAGAAATAACCTCACCAGGGCAGTTTCTTATACCAGATTGGAATTAAGGTGCGAGGTCTGGGCTGGAAGGACACATTTTGGAGTTATCAGGGTGGAGACTAATGTTTAAAGCCACAGTGCATGTCCATCAAAAAGAGAAAGGGCTCAAATATTGCACCCTTGGATGCTGCACTTCGGATGAGCGTGGTGAGGATGGCCAGCTACTGGGTTCTCACAGGGTCAGAGGTATATCGCCCAAGACATTGAGAACATGGAGCCTAGAATGTTAATTGTGTAACTTCTTTTATCATATTACTAGAGACCCGGTGCACAAAATTCGTGCACTGAGGGGGGGGGGAAATCTCTCAGCCCGGCCTGCACCCTCTCACAGTCCAGGAGCCCTCGGGGGGTGTCGGACATCCTTGGGAGAGGCTCCTGCCACCGCCGCTGCGCTTGCCAGCAGTGAGCCTGACTCAGGGCTTGTGGCTGAG